>NW_026974875.1:0-300000 GCF_030014295.1 Loxodonta africana | reverse complement strand
GCTCTCCTTTGGCTGAGTGACATCGTGTGTTTCCTAGCAGGTGAAGACATTCGTGGAGAGAGGCGGTTTCCATCCGTGCAGGCAAAGTGTGTGCTGAGATAATGAGTTCCTGGAGACCAGGGTGGACTCTTCAGACCGAGAATAGGCCTCTGGCAGGTATGTGTCAATGTTTTCTGCCCATGGCACTCAGCCGGTTATTTGCATAGAATGTTAGGAGCGGAATTAGTAGTCTCCGGAGAGGCTGCCACTTGTCAGCGAGCTTAACCTGGCCAGGTCCGCCCATGATGTAGCTCCCCAATCAATCACTGCTCTCTAGACCTTCCAGATAGACTACCAGAACTTCTCTCGCCATGGGGAAGCAGTAGAGCCAGAGGCCTTCCCCCTTTGCTCTTTCGTCTCTAGGCCCTCTGTCAGGCACTCCAAGGTATGAAGTGATAAGGGGGAGAAGGAAGAGATTTCAGAGAACGAAGACAAGCAGAGAGAGAGAGAGAGAGGCAAGAGATGCTGAGTGGGGATGCCTTGCCTACTGATATCCTCAGGAAAGTGGGAAAGAGGTACCTGGCGTGCTCTGCCAATGCCCTGAAGCAGTCCGCACCAGGGGCTCCCTTGTGCCTGCGTAGCCTTTCCCGGGGCGTGCTCAAATCCTGTGGCCACTAGGGGTCATAGGTCACAATGGAGGGCCCTGTGTCATCTGCCTGGCGGGCCGGATCTCTGCCATTGGCTCAGTCTTGTCACCAGGCCCATCCCAAGCTCCGCCCACTCTTGCGGTGGGGGGACTGTCTCTATGGTGATTGCAAAGAAGCCTCAGCCCCGCCCACCTGGCCTTCACTTCACCTACCTGGCCCTCTGACCCTCACTCAGACCTCTGTGTTGATAAAAATCAATGTCCGCCAGTGCCCAGGTGTCAGCATCTGGGATAAAGGATTCGGGACCTTGCCTGGGGCAGAAGGCAGCCTAGGTCAGCGGGTAGCTGGAAGTCTAGTGACTTGTGACACTGCTGCCAGTGACAAATGGTGACTCCCACACTCACATATCCCTGGTGGCAGAACGCTACTGATGGGTGGAGAAACATCGCTCCGGAGCACACGTTTAATGGGGCACCAGCCAAAGCAAAGGCCAGGGCCAGTAGTGGACGTCGTGGAGCTGAATGGCGAGCCAGTGAAGGGCCCAAGGATCCCTCCTGTATGTGGCGAACAGGTCATCTGTGTCCCCACGTCCATCAACCATTGCACTGCTGGGGCCCAGGCTGCCAGGATTTCGGCCTTGCCTTCGGAGCCCGGCCACATAGGCAGCCTTGCACCGGAGGCGGGGACGTGTAGACAGCAAAAATTTGGAAACTGGCAGTGTTTCCTCGATTTCCCTGGCATCGGCCTTTTAGAGCGGCTTGCTTTTTTTCCTGGTAGGATAGGGCCCTGACGGAGAAAGGCAGGATTACGTGTGCAGGAAAGGTGTGTGTTGAGAGGGTGACGACGTTGAGACCACGTTGGGATCTTTAGTCCCAGGAAAGGCCCCTGGCGGGTGTGGGTCAATGTTCTCTACCCATCCCCCTTGGCGGGGGGAGGTTTTCACCATACAAAGCAGCAGCGCAATTATTCGTCGCCGGAGAGGTTGCATCTGCCCACAAGCTCCCCCTGGCCAGGGTCCGCCCCTACTGTATTGCGCGTGTCAGTCAACAGAAGCTAAGACCTTCCAGAGAGACTACCTGCTATTCTGTCCCCACGGGGAAGCAGTACAGCCAGAAGCCTCCCCCGTTCCATCTCTAGGCTCTCTCTCAGGCCCCTCATACTTGTGATGTGTCTCAGGGGTAGAATGAAGAGATTCCTCTGAGTGAACACATACGTGAGAGGCCACAGATGCTGAGGAAGGGCGCCTTGCCTAGTGATATCCTAGCGTAAGTGGAAAAGAGGTACCTGCCTGCTGTCCCAGTGTGTCGAACGTGTTCACATCAGGGGTTGCCTACTGTGAAGTTATTCCCTGGGTGCCCTGGATTTTGTGGCCAAAGACGCAAGGGGCCGTTGTCTGTCCACGGGTAAAATGGAGGGCTCTGCGGAACTGGCCGGTTAGGCTGGACCTCTCCTATTGGCTGAGTGTTTGTGACTCGTCCCCGTCCGAAGTTCCGCCCAGCCTTCCGGTGGCTGTCACCATGGTGATTGGGAAAGAAGCCTTAGGCCCCACACTCAGCCCTCACCTGGCCTACCTGGCCTCTTTCCCCTCATCTAGACCGCTGTGTGGATGAAAGAAAGGATGTCGGCCAGTGAGCACATGTCCTGATTTCCTTGGAAGGATTAGGTTCCTTGCCTGGGCAGAAGACAGCCAAGGTCAGCCTGAGCCTAGACACCTAGTGACCTGTGACACTGCAGCCAGTGATAGATGTTGATGTCCACGCTCAGGTATCCGCAGGTGGCGGATTCAGTGTGGTGGGAAGAGAAGTGGAAGTAGAGATGACACACTCACGAGGGCACGGTCCAAAGGTCAGGGAAAATAGCTGAGGTCGTGGAGCTCTAGCGGAGCCAGTCTAGGGCCCAGGTCTCCCTGCTGTACGAGGCAAAGAGGTGATCCATATGCCGCCATCCGTAGATTCTGGACGGCTGGGGCCCTGGATGCCCGGATTTCGGCCTCGTCTACCGAGAAGTGACGCACATGCAGTGTGCCACCGGAGGCTGTGGAGCAGCAGAGGGCAAAATCTTGAAAATGGGGGCTTCAGTTGACTTGGCCTGTGCTCTCCTTTGGCTGAGTGACATCGTGTGTTTCCTAGCAGGTGAAGACATTCGTGGAGAGAGGCGGTTTCCATGCGTGCAGGCAAAGTGTGTGCTGAGATGATGAGTTGCAGGGGAGACCAGGGTGGACTCTCCAGACCCAGAATAGGCCTCTGGCAGGTATGTGTCAATGTTTTCTGCCCATGGCACTCAGCCGGTTATTTGCATAGAATGTTAGGAGCGGAATTAGTAGTCTCCGGAGAGGCTGCCGCTTGTCAGCGAGCTTCACCTGGCCAGGTCCCACGGTGATGTCAAGCTTCACCTGGCCAGGTCCGCCCGTGATGTAGCTCCCCAATCAATCACTACTCTCTAGACCTTCCAGATAGACTCCCAGAACTTCTGTCCCCATGGGCAAGCAGTAGAGCCAGAGGCCTTCCCCCCTTGCTCTTTGGTCTCTAGGCCCTCTGTCAGGCACTCCAAGGTGTGAAGTGACAAGGGGGAGAAGGAAGAGATTTCAGAGAACGAAGACAAGCAGAGAGAGAGAGAGAGAGGCAAGAGATGCTGAGTGGGGATGCCTTGCCTACTGATATCCTCAGGAAAGTGGGAAAGAGGTACCTGGCGTGCTCTGCCAATGCCCTGAAGCAGTCCGCACCAGGGGCTCCCTTGTGCCTGCGTAGCCTTTCCCGGGGCGTGCTCAAATCCTGTGGCCACTAGGGGTCATAGGTCACAATGGAGGGCCCTGTGTCATCTGCCTGGCGGGCCGGATCTCTGCCATTGGCTCAGTCTTGTCACCAGGCCCATCCCAAGCTCCGCCCACTCTTGCGGTGGGGGGACTGTCTCTATGGTGATGGCAAAGAAGCCTCAGCCCCGCCCACCTGGCCTTCACTTTACCTACCTGGCGCTCTGACCCTCACTCAGACCTCTGTGTTGATAAAAATCAATGTCCGCCAGTGCCCAGGTGTCAGCATCTGGGATAAAGGATTCGGGACCTTGCCTGGGGCAGAAGGCAGCCTAGGTCAGCGGGTAGCTGGAAGTCTAGTGACTTGTGACACTGCTGCCAGTGACAAATGGTGACTCCCACACTCACATATCCCCTGGTGGCAGAATGCTAGTGATGGGTGGAGAAACATCGCTCCGGAGCACACGTTTAATGGGGCACCAGCCAAAGCAAAGGCCAGGGCCAGTAGTGGATGTCGTGGAGCTGAATGGCGAGCCAGTGAAGGGCCCAAGGATCCCTCCTGTATGTGGCGAACAGGTCATCCGTGTCCCCACGTCCATCAACCATTGCACTGCTGGGGCCCAGGCTGCCAGGATTTCGTCCTTGCCTTCGGAGCCCGGCCACATAGGCAGCCTTGCACCGGAGGCGGGGACATGTAGACAGCAAAAATTTGGAAACTGGCAGTGTTTCCTCGATTTCCCTGGCATGGGCCTCTTTGAGCGGCTTGCTTTTTTTCCTGGTAGGATAGGGCCCTGACGGAGAAAGGCAGGATTACGTGTGCAGGAAAGGTGTGTGTTGAGAGGGTGACGACGTTGAGACCACGTTGGGATCTTTAGTCCCAGGAAAGGCCCCTGGAGGGTGTGGGTCAATGTTCTCTACCCATCCCCCTTGGCGGGGGGAGGTTTTCACCATACAAAGCAGCAGCGCAATTATTCGTCGCCGGAGAGGTTGCATCTGCCCACAAGCTCCCCCTGGCCAGGGTCCGCCCCTACTGTATTGCGCGTGTCAGTCAACAGAAGCTAAGACCTTCCAGAGAGACTACCTGCTATTCTGTCCCCACGGGGAAGCAGTACAGCCAGAAGCCTCCCCCGTTCCATCTCTAGGCTCTCTCTCAGGCCCCTCATACTTGTGATGTGTCTCAGGGGTAGAATGAAGAGATTCCTCTGAGTGAACACATACGTGAGAGGCCACAGATGCTGAGGAAGGGCGCCTTGCCTAGTGATATCCTAGCGTAAGTGGAAAAGAGGTACCTGCCTGCTGTCCCAGTGTGTCGAACGTGTTCACATCAGGGGTTGCCTACTGTGAAGTTATTCCCTGGGTGCCCTGGATTTTGTGGCCAAAGACGCAAGGGGCCGTTGTCTGTCCACGGGTAAAATGGAGGGCTCTGCGGAACTGGCCGGTTAGGCTGGACCTCTCCTATTGGCTGAGTGTTTGTGACTCGTCCCCGTCCGAAGTTCCGCCCAGCCTTCCGGTGGCTGTCACCATGGTGATTGGGAAAGAAGCCTTAGGCCCCACACTCAGCCCTCACCTGGCCTACCTGGCCTCTTTCCCCTCATCTAGACCGCTGTGTGGATGAAAGAAAGGATGTCGGCCAGTGAGCACGTGTCCTGATTTCCTTGGAAGGATTAGGTTCCTTGCCTGGGCAGAAGACAGCCAAGGTCAGCCTGAGCCTAGACACCTAGTGACCTGTGACACTGCAGCCAGTGATAGATGTTGATGTCCACGCTCAGGTATCCGCAGGTGGCGGATTCAGTGTGGTGGGAAGAGAAGTGGAAGTAGAGATGACACACTCACGAGGGCACAGGCCAAAGGTCAGGGAAAATAGCTGAGGTCGTGGAGCTCTAGCGGAGCCAGTCTAGGGCCCAGGCCTCCCTGCTGTACGAGGCAAAGAGGTGATCCATATGCCGCCATCCGTAGATTCTGGACGGCTGGGGCCCTGGATGCCCGGATTTCGGCCTCGTCTACCGAGAAGTGACGCACATGCAGTGTGCCACCGGAGGCTGTGGAGCAGCAGAGGGCAAAATCTTGAAAATGGGGGCTTCAGTTGACTTGGCCTGTGCTCTCCTTTGGCTGAGTGACATCGTGTGTTTCCTAGCAGGTGAAGACATTCGTGGAGAGAGGCGGTTTCCATGCGTGCAGGCAAAGTGTGTGCTGAGATGATGAGTTGCAGGGGAGACCAGGGTGGACTCTCCAGACCCAGAATAGGCCTCTGGCAGGTATGTGTCAATGTTTTCTGCCCATGGCACTCAGCCGGTTATTTGCATAGAATGTTAGGAGCGGAATTAGTAGTCTCCGGAGAGGCTGCCACTTGTCAGCGAGCTTCACCTGGCCAGGTCCCACGGTGATGTCAAGCTTCACCTGGCCAGGTCCGCCCGTGATGTAGCTCCCCAATCAATCACTACTCTCTAGACCTTCCAGATAGACTCCCAGAACTTCTGTCCCCATGGGCAAGCAGTAGAGCCAGAGGCCTTCCCCCCTTGCTCTTTGGTCTCTAGGCCCTCTGTCAGGCACTCCAAGGTGTGAAGTGACAAGGGGGAGAAGGAAGAGATTTCAGAGAACGAAGACAAGCAGAGAGAGAGAGAGAGAGGCAAGAGATGCTGAGTGGGGATGCCTTGCCTACTGATATCCTCAGGAAAGTGGGAAAGAGGTACCTGGCGTGCTCTGCCAATGCCCTGAAGCAGTCCGCACCAGGGGCTCCCTTGTGCCTGCGTAGCCTTTCCCGGGGCGTGCTCAAATCCTGTGGCCACTAGGGGTCATAGGTCCCAATGGAGGGCCCTGTGTCATCTGCCTGGCGGGCCGGATCTCTGCCATTGGCTCAGTCTTGTCACCAGGCCCATCCCAAGCTCCGCCCACTCTTGCGGTGGGGGGACTGTCTCTATGGTGATGGCAAAGAAGCCTCAGCCCCGCCCACCTGGCCTTCACTTCACCTACCTGGCCCTCTGACCCTCACTCAGACCTCTGTGTTGATAAAAATCAATGTCCGCCAGTGCCCAGGTGTCAGCATCTGGGATAAAGGATTCGGGACCTTGCCTGGGGCAGAAGGCAGCCTAGGTCAGCGGGTAGCTGGAAGTCTAGTGACTTGTGACACTGCTGCCAGTGACAAATGGTGACTCCCACACTCACATATCCCCTGGTGGCAGAATGCTAGTGATGGGTGGAGAAGCATCGCTCCGGAGCACACGTTTAATGGGGCACCAGCCAAAGCAAAGGCCAGGGCCAGTAGTGGACGTCGTGGAGCTGAATGGCGAGCCAGTGAAGGGCCCAAGGATCCCTCCTGTATGTGGCGAACAGGTCATCCGTGTCCCCACGTCCATCAACCATTGCACTGCTGGGGCCCAGGCTGCCAGGATTTCGGCCTTGCCTTCGGAGCCCGGCCACATAGGCAGCCTTGCACCGGAGGCGGGGACGTGTAGACAGCAAAAATTTGGAAACTGGCAGTGTTTCCTCGATTTCCCTGGCATGGGCCTCTTTGAGCGGCTTGCTTTTTTTCCTGGTAGGATAGGGCCCTGACGGAGAAAGGCAGGATTACGTGTGCAGGAAAGGTGTGTGTTGAGAGGGTGACGACGTTGAGACCACGTTGGGATCTTTAGTCCCAGGAAAGGCCCCTGGCGGGTGTGGGTCAATGTTCTCTACCCATCCCCCTTGGCGGGGGGAGGTTTTCACCATACAAAGCAGCAGCGCAATTATTCGTCGCCGGAGAGGTTGCATCTGCCCACAAGCTCCCCCTGGCCAGGGTCCGCCCCTACTGTATTGCGCGTGTCAGTCAACAGAAGCTAAGACCTTCCAGAGAGACTACCTGCTATTCTGTCCCCACGGGGAAGCAGTACAGCCAGAAGCCTCCCCCGTTCCATCTCTAGGCTCTCTCTCAGGCCCCTCATACTTGTGATGTGTCTCAGGGGTAGAATGAAGAGATTCCTCTGAGTGAACACATACGTGAGAGGCCACAGATGCTGAGGAAGGGCGCCTTGCCTAGTGATATCCTAGCGTAAGTGGAAAAGAGGTACCTGCCTGCTGTCCCAGTGTGTCGAACGTGTTCACATCAGGGGTTGCCTACTGTGAAGTTATTCCCTGGGTGCCCTGGATTTTGTGGCCAAAGACGCAAGGGGCCGTTGTCTGTCCATGGGTAAAATGGAGGGCTCTGCGGAACTGGCCGGTTAGGCTGGACCTCTCCTATTGGCTGAGTGTTTGTGACTCGTCCCCGTCAGAAGTTCCGCCCAGCCTTCCGGTGGCTGTCACCATGGTGATTGGGAAAGAAGCCTTAGGCCCCACACTCAGCCCTCACCTGGCCTACCTGGCCTCTTTCCCCTCATCTAGACCGCTGTGTGGATGAAAGTAAGGATGTCGGCCAGTGAGCACGTGTCCTGATTTCCTTGGAAGGATTAGGTTCCTTGCCTGGGCAGAAGACAGCCAAGGTCAGCCTGAGCCTAGACACCTAGTGACCTGTGACACTGCAGCCAGTGATAGATGTTGATGTCCACGCTCAGGTATCCGCAGGTGGCGGATTCAGTGTGGTGGGAAGAGAAGTGGAAGTAGAGATGACACAATCACGAGGGCACAGGCCAAAGGTCAGCGAAAATAGCTGAGGTCGTGGAGCTCTAGCGGAGCCAGTCTAGGGCCCAGGCCTCCCTGCTGTACGAGGCAAAGAGGTGATCCATATGCCGCCATCCGTAGATTCTGGACGGCTGGGGCCCTGGATGCCCGGATTTCGGCCTCGTCTACCGAGAAGTGACGCACATGCAGTGTGCCACCGGAGGCTGTGGAGCAGCAGAGGGCAAAATCTTGAAAATGGGGGCTTCAGTTGACTTGGCCTGTGCTCTCCTTTGGCTGAGTGACATCGTGTGTTTCCTAGCAGGTGAAGACATTCGTGGAGAGAGGCGGTTTCCATGCGTGCAGGCAAAGTGTGTGCTGAGATGATGAGTTGCAGGGGAGACCAGAGTGGACTCTCCAGACCCAGAATAGGCCTCTGGCAGGTATGTGTCAATGTTTTCTGCCCATGGCACTCAGCCGGTTATTTGCATAGAATGTTAGGAGCGGAATTAGTAGTCTCCGGAGAGGCTGCCACTTGTCAGCGAGCTTCACCTGGCCAGGTCCCACGGTGATGTCAAGCTTCACCTGGCCAGGTCCGCCCGTGATGTAGCTCCCCAATCAATCACTACTCTCTAGACCTTCCAGATAGACTCCCAGAACTTCTCTCCCCATGGGCAAGCAGTAGAGCCAGAGGCCTTTCCCCTTTGCTCTTTGGTCTCTAGGCCCTCTGTCAGGCACTCCAAGGTGTGAAGTGACAAGGGGGAGAAGGAAGAGATTTCAGAGAACGAAGACAAGCAGAGAGAGACAGAGAGAGGCAAGAGATGCTGAGTGGGGATGCCTTGCCTACTGATATCCTCAGGAAAGTGGGAAAGAGGTACCTGGCGTGCTCTGCCAATGCCCTGAAGCAGTCCGCACCAGGGGCTCCCTTGTGCCTGCGTAGCCTTTCCCGGGGCGTGCTCAAATCCTGTGGCCACTAGGGGTCATAGGTCACAATGGAGGGCCCTGTGTCATCTGCCTGGCGGGCCGGATCTCTGCCATTGGCTCAGTCTTGTCACCAGGCCCATCCCAAGCTCCGCCCACTCTTGCGGTGGGGGGACTGTCTCTATGGTGATGGCAAAGAAGCCTCAGCCCCGCCCACCTGGCCTTCACTTCACCTACCTGGCCCTCTGACCCTCACTCAGACCTCTGTGTTGATAAAAATCAATGTCCGCCAGTGCCCAGGTGTCAGCATCTGGGATAAAGGATTCGGGACCTTGCCTGGGGCAGAAGGCAGCCTAGGTCAGCGGGTAGCTGGAAGTCTAGTGACTTGTGACACTGCTGCCAGTGACAAATGGTGACTCCCACACTCACATATCCCCTGGTGGCAGAATGCTAGTGATGGGTGGAGAAAGATCGCTCCGGAGCACACGTTTAATGGGGCACCAGCCAAAGCAAAGGCCAGGGCCAGTAGTGGACGTCGTGGAGCTGAATGGCGAGCCAGTGAAGGGCCCAAGGATCCCTCCTGTATGTGGCGAACAGGTCATCCGTGTCCCCACGTCCATCAACCATTGCACTGCTGGGGCCCAGGCTGCCAGGATTTCGGCCTTGCCTTCGGAGCCCGGCCACATAGGCAGCCTTGCACCGGAGGCGGGGACGTGTAGACAGCAAAAATTTGGAAACTGGCAGTGTTTCCTCGATTTCCCTGGCATCGGCCTCTTTGAGCGGCTTGCTTTTTTTCCTGGTAGCATAGGGCCCTGACGGAGAAAGGCAGGATTACGTGTGCAGGAAAGGTGTGTGTTGAGAGGGTGACGACGTTGAGACCACGTTGGGATCTTTAGTCCCAGGAAAGGCCCCTGGCGGGTGTGGGTCAATGTTCTCTACCCATCCCCCTTGGCGGGGGGAGGTTTTCACCATACAAAGCAGCAGCGCAATTATTCGTCGCCGGAGAGGTTGCATCTGCCCACAAGCTCCCCCTGGCCAGGGTCCGCCCCTACTGTATTGCGCGTGTCAGTCAACAGAAGCTAAGACCTTCCAGAGAGACTACCTGCTATTCTGTCCCCACGGGGAAGCAGTACAGCCAGAAGCCTCCCCCGTTCCATCTCTAGGCTCTCTCTCAGGCCCCTCATACTTGTGATGTGTCTCAGGGGTAGAATGAAGAGATTCCTCTGAGTGAACACATACGTGAGAGGCCACAGATGCTGAGGAAGGGCGCCTTGCCTAGTGATATCCTAGCGTAAGTGGAAAAGAGGTACCTGCCTGCTGTCCCAGTGTGTCGAACGTGTTCACATCAGGGGTTGCCTACTGTGAAGTTATTCCCTGGGTGCCCTGGATTTTGTGGCCAAAGACGCAAGGGGCCGTTGTCTGTCCATGGGTAAAATGGAGGGCTCTGCGGAACTGGCCGGTTAGGCTGGACCTCTCCTATTGGCTGAGTGTTTGTGACTCGTCCCAGTCCGAAGTTCCGCCCAGCCTTCCGGTGGCTGTCACCATAGTGATTGGGAAAGAAGCCTTAGGCCCCACACTCAGCCCTCACCTGGCCTACCTGGCCTCTTTCCCCTCATCTAGACCGCTGTGTGGATGAAAGAAAGGATGTCGGCCAGTGAGCACGTGTCCTGATTTCCTTGGAAGGATTAGGTTCCTTGCCTGGGCAGAAGACAGCCAAGGTCAGCCTGAGCCTAGACACCTAGTGACCTGTGACACTGCAGCCAGTGATAGATGTTGATGTCCACGCTCAGGTATCCGCAGGTGGCGGATTCAGTGTGGTGGGAAGAGAAGTGGAAGTAGAGATGACACAATCACGAGGGCACAGGCCAAAGGTCAGGGAAAATAGCTGAGGTCGTGGAGCTCTAGCGGAGCCAGTCTAGGGCCCAGGCCTCCCTGCTGTACGAGGCAAAGAGGTGATCCATATGCCGCCATCCGTAGATTCTGGACGGCTGGGGCCCTGGATGCCCGGATTTCGGCCTCGTCTACCGAGAAGTGACGCACATGCAGTGTGCCACCGGAGGCTGTGGAGCAGCAGAGGGCAAAATCTTGAAAATGGGGGCTTCAGTTGACTTGGCCTGTGCTCTCCTTTGGCTGAGTGACATCGTGTGTTTCCTAGCAGGTGAAGACATTCGTGGAGAGAGGCGGTTTCCATGCGTGCAGGCAAAGTGTGTGCTGAGATGATGAGTTGCAGGGGAGACCAGAGTGGACTCTCCAGACCCAGAATAGGCCTCTGGCAGGTATGTGTCAATGTTTTCTGCCCATGGCACTCAGCCGGTTATTTGCATAGAATGTTAGGAGCGGAATTAGTAGTCTCCGGAGAGGCTGCCACTTGTCAGCGAGCTTCACCTGGCCAGGTCCCACGGTGATGTCAAGCTTCACCTGGCCAGGTCCGCCCGTGATGTAGCTCCCCAATCAATCACTACTCTCTAGACCTTCCAGATAGACTCCCAGAACTTCTCTCCCCATGGGCAAGCAGTAGAGCCAGAGGCCTTTCCCCTTTGCTCTTTGGTCTCTAGGCCCTCTGTCAGGCACTCCAAGGTGTGAAGTGACAAGGGGGAGAAGGAAGAGATTTCAGAGAACGAAGACAAGCAGAGAGAGAGAGAGAGAGGCAAGAGATGCTGAGTGGGGATGCCTTGCCTACTGATATCCTCAGGAAAGTGGGAAAGAGGTACCTGGCGTGCTCTGCCAATGCCCTGAAGCAGTCCGCACCAGGGGCTCCCTTGTGCCTGCGTAGCCTTTCCCGGGGCGTGCTCAAATCCTGTGGCCACTAGGGGTCATAGGTCCCAATGGAGGGCCCTGTGTCATCTGCCTGGCGGGCCGGATCTCTGCCATTGGCTCAGTCTTGTCACCAGGCCCATCCCAAGCTCCGCCCACTCTTGCGGTGGGGGGACTGTCTCTATGGTGATGGCAAAGAAGCCTCAGCCCCGCCCACCTGGCCTTGACTTCACCTACCTGGCCCTCTGACCCTCACTCAGACCTCTGTGTTGATAAAAATCAATGTCCGCCAGTGCCCAGGTGTCAGCATCTGGGATAAAGGATTCGGGACCTTGCCTGGGGCAGAAGGCAGCCTAGGTCAGCGGGTAGCTGGAAGTCTAGTGACTTGTGACACTGCTGCCAGTGACAAATGGTGACTCCCACACTCACATATCCCCTGGTGGCAGAATGCTAGTGATGGGTGGAGAAAGATCGCTCCGGAGCACACGTTTAATGGGGCACCAGCCAAAGCAAAGGCCAGGGCCAGTAGTGGACGTCGTGGAGCTGAATGGCGAGCCAGTGAAGGGCCCAAGGATCCCTCCTGTATGTGGCGAACAGGTCATCCGTGTCCCCACGTCCATCAACCATTGCACTGCTGGGGCCCAGGCTGCCAGGATTTCGGCCTTGCCTTCGGAGCCCGGCCACATAGGCAGCCTTGCACCGGAGGCGGGGACGTGTAGACAGCAAAAATTTGGAAACTGGCAGTGTTTCCTCGATTTCCCTGGCATCGGCCTCTTTGAGCGGCTTGCTTTTTTTCCTGGTAGCATAGGGCCCTGACGGAGAAAGGCAGGATTACGTGTGCAGGAAAGGTGTGTGTTGAGAGGGTGACGACGTTGAGACCACGTTGGGATCTTTAGTCCCAGGAAAGGCCCCTGGCGGGTGTGGGTCAATGTTCTCTACCCATCCCCCTTGGCGGGGGGAGGTTTTCACCATACAAAGCAGCAGCGCAATTATTCGTCGCCGGAGAGGTTGCATCTGCCCACAAGCTCCCCCTGGCCAGGGTCCGCCCCTACTGTATTGCGCGTGTCAGTCAACAGAAGCTAAGACCTTCCAGAGAGACTACCTGCTATTCTGTCCCCACGGGGAAGCAGTACAGCCAGAAGCCTCCCCCGTTCCATCTCTAGGCTCTCTCTCAGGCCCCTCATACTTGTGATGTGTCTCAGGGGTAGAATGAAGAGATTCCTCTGAGTGAACACATACGTGAGAGGCCACAGATGCTGAGGAAGGGCGCCTTGCCTAGTGATATCCTAGCGTAAGTGGAAAAGAGGTACCTGCCTGCTGTCCCAGTGTGTCGAACGTGTTCACATCAGGGGTTGCCTACTGTGAAGTTATTCCCTGGGTGCCCTGGATTTTGTGGCCAAAGACGCAAGGGGCCGTTGTCTGTCCATGGGTAAAATGGAGGGCTCTGCGGAACTGGCCGGTTAGGCTGGACCTCTCCTATTGGCTGAGTGTTTGTGACTCGTCCCCGTCCGAAGTTCCGCCCAGCCTTCCGGTGGCTGTCACCATAGTGATTGGGAAAGAAGCCTTAGGCCCCACACTCAGCCCTCACCTGGCCTACCTGGCCTCTTTCCCCTCATCTAGACCGCTGTGTGGATGAAAGAAAGGATGTCGGCCAGTGAGCACGTGTCCTGATTTCCTTGGAAGGATTAGGTTCCTTGCCTGGGCAGAAGACAGCCAAGGTCAGCCTGAGCCTAGACACCTAGTGACCTGTGACACTGCAGCCAGTGATAGATGTTGATGTCCACGCTCAGGTATCCGCAGGTGGCGGATTCAGTGTGGTGGGAAGAGAAGTGGAAGTAGAGATGACACAATCACGAGGGCACAGGCCAAAGGTCAGGGAAAATAGCTGAGGTCGTGGAGCTCTAGCGGAGCCAGTCTAGGGCCCAGGCCTCCCTGCTGTACGAGGCAAAGAGGTGATCCATATGCCGCCATCCGTAGATTCTGGACGGCTGGGGCCCTGGATGCCCGGATTTCGGCCTCGTCTACCGAGAAGTGACGCACATGCAGTGTGCCACCGGAGGCTGTGGAGCAGCAGAGGGCAAAATCTTGAAAATGGGGGCTTCAGTTGACTTGGCCTGTGCTCTCCTTTGGCTGAGTGACATCGTGTGTTTCCTAGCAGGTGAAGACATTCGTGGAGAGAGGCGGTTTCCATGCGTGCAGGCAAAGTGTGTGCTGAGATGATGAGTTGCAGGGGAGACCAGGGTGGACTCTCCAGACCCAGAATAGGCCTCTGGCAGGTATGTGTCAATGTTTTCTGCCCATGGCACTCAGCCGGTTATTTGCATAGAATGTTAGGAGCGGAATTAGTAGTCTCCGGAGAGGCTGCCACTTGTCAGCGAGCTTCACCTGGCCAGGTCCCACGGTGATGTCAAGCTTCACCTGGCCAGGTCCGCCCGTGATGTAGCTCCCCAATCAATCACTACTCTCTAGACCTTCCAGATAGACTCCCAGAACTTCTCTCCCCATGGGCAAGCAGTAGAGCCAGAGGCCTTCCCCCTTTGCTCTTTGGTCTCTAGGCCCTCTGTCAGGCACTCCAAGGTGTGAAGTGACAAGGGGGAGAAGGAAGAGATTTCAGAGAACGAAGACAAGCAGAGAGAGAGGCAAGAGATGCTGAGTGGGGATGCCTTGCCTACTGATATCCTCAGGAAAGTGGGAAAGAGGTACCTGGCGTGCTCTGCCAATGCCCTGAAGCAGTCCGCACCAGGGGCTCCCTTGTGCCTGCGTAGCCTTTCCCGGGGCGTGCTCAAATCCTGTGGCCACTAGGGGTCATAGGTCACAATGGAGGGCCCTGTGTCATCTGCCTGGCGGGCCGGATCTCTGCCATTGGCTCAGTCTTGTCACCAGGCCCATCCCAAGCTCCGCCCACTCTTGCGGTGGGGGGACTGTCTCTATGGTGATGGCAAAGAAGCCTCAGCCCCGCCCACCTGGCCTTCACTTCACCTACCTGGCCCTCTGACCCTCACTCAGACCTCTGTGTTGATAAAAATCAATGTCCGCCAGTGCCCAGGTGTCAGCATCTGGGATAAAGGATTCGGGACCTTGCCTGGGGCAGAAGGCAGCCTAGGTCAGCGGGTAGCTGGAAGTCTAGTGACTTGTGACACTGCTGCCAGTGACAAATGGTGACTCCCACACTCACATATCCCCTGGTGGCAGAATGCTAGTGATGGGTGGAGAAACATCGCTCCGGAGCACACGTTTAATGGGGCACCAGCCAAAGCAAAGGCCAGGGCCAGTAGTGGACGTCGTGGAGCTGAATGGCGAGCCAGTGAAGGGCCCAAGGATCCCTCCTGTGTGTGGTGAACAGGTCATCCGTGTCCCCACGTCCATCAACCATTGGACTGCTGGGGCCCAGGCTGCCAGGATTTCGGCCTTGCCTTCGGAGCCCGGCCACATAGGCAGCCTTGCACCGGAGGCGGGGACGTGTAGACAGCAAAAATTTGGAAACTGGCAGTGTTTCCTCGATTTCCCTGGCATCGGCCTTTTTGAGCGGCTTGCTTTTTTTCCTGGTAGGATAGGGCCCTGACGGAGAAAGGCAGGATTACGTGTGCAGGAAAGGTGCGTGTTGAGAGGGTGACTACGTTGAGACCACGTTGGGATCTTTAGTCCCAGGAAAGGCCCCTGGCGGGTATGGGTCAATGTTCTCTACCCATCCGCCTTGGCAGGGGGAGGTTTTCACCATACAAAGCAGCAGCGCAATTATTCGTCGCCGGAGAGGTTGCATCTGCCCACAAGCTCCCCCTGGCCAGGGTCCGCCCCTACTGTATTGCGCGTGTCAGTCAACAGAAGCTAAGACCTTCCAGAGAGACTACCTGCTATTCTGTCCCCACGGGGAAGCAGTACAGCCAGAAGCCTCCCCCGTTCCATCTCTAGGCTCTCTCTCAGGCCCCTCATACTTGTGATGTGTCTCAGGGGTAGAATGAAGAGATTCCTCTGAGTGAACACATACGTGAGAGGCCACAGATGCTGAGGAAGGGCGCCTTGCTTGTGATATCCTAGCGTAAGTGGAAAAGAGGTACCTGCCTGCTGTCCCAGTGTGTCGAACGTGTTCACATCAGGGGTTGCCTACTGTGAAGTTATTCCCTGGGTGCCCTGGATTTTGTGGCCAAAGACGCAAGGGGCCGTTGTCTGTCCATGGGTAAAATGGAGGGCTCTGCGGAACTGGCCGGTTAGGCTGGACCTCTCCTATTGGCTGAGTGTTTGTGACTCGTCCCCGTCCGAAGTTCCGCCCAGCCTTCCGGTGGCTGTCACCATGGTGATTGGGAAAGAAGCCTTAGGCCCCACACTCAGCCCTCACCTGGCCTACCTGGCCTCTTTCCCCTCATCTAGACCGCTGTGTGGATGAAAGTAAGGATGTCGGCCAGTGAGCACGTGTCCTCATTTCCTTGGAAGGATTAGGTTCCTTGCCTGGGCAGAAGACAGCCAAGGTCAGCCTGAGCCTAGACACCTAGTGACCTGTGACACTGCAGCCAGTGATAGATGTTGATGTCCACGCTCAGGTATCCGCAGGTGGCGGATTCAGTGTGGTGGGAAGAGAAGTGGAAGTAGAGATGACACACTCAGGAGGGCACAGGCCAAAGGTCAGGGAAAATAGCTGAGGTCGTGGAGCTCTAGCGGAGCCAGTCTAGGGCCCAGGCCTCCCTGCTGTACGAGGCAAAGAGGTGATCCATATGCCGCCATCCGTAGATTCTGGACGGCTGGGGCCCTGGATGCCCGGATTTCGGCCTCGTCTACCGAGAAGTGACGCACATGCAGTGTGCCACCGGAGGCTGTGGAGCAGCAGAGGGCAAAATCTTGAAAATGGGGGCTTCAGTTGACTTGGCCTGTGCTCTCCTTTGGCTGAGTGACATCGTGTGTTTCCTAGCAGGTGAAGACATTCGTGGAGAGAGGCGGTTTCCATGCGTGCAGGCAAAGTGTGTGCTGAGATGATGAGTTGCAGGGGAGACCAGGGTGGACTCTCCAGACCCAGAATAGGCCTCTGGCAGGTATGTGTCAATGTTTTCTGCCCATGGCACTCAGCCGGTTATTTGCATAGAATGTTAGGAGCGGAATTAGTAGTCTCCGGAGAGGCTGCCACTTGTCAGCGAGCTTCACCTGGCCAGGTCCCACGGTGATGTCAAGCTTCACCTGGCCAGGTCCGCCCGTGATGTAGCTCCCCAATCAATCACTACTCTCTAGACCTTCCAGATAGACTCCCAGAACTTCTCTCCCCATGGGCAAGCAGTAGAGCCAGAGGCCTTCCCCCTTTGCTCTTTGGTCTCTAGGCCCTCTGTCAGGCACTCCAAGGTGTGAAGTGACAAGGGGGAGAAGGAAGAGATTTCAGAGAACGAAGACAAGCAGAGAGAGAGAGAGAGAGGCAAGAGATGCTGAGTGGGGATGCCTTGCCTACTGATATCCTCAGGAAAGTGGGAAAGAGGTACCTGGCGTGCTCTGCCAATGCCCTGAAGCAGTCCGCACCAGGGGCTCCCTTGTGCCTGCGTAGCCTTTCCCGGGGCGTGCTCAAATCCTGTGGCCACTAGGGGTCATAGGTCACAATGGAGGGCCCTGTGTCATCTGCCTGGCGGGCCGGATCTCTGCCATTGGCTCAGTCTTGTCACCAGGCCCATCCCAAGCTCCGCCCACTCTTGCGGTGGGGGGACTGTCTCTATGGTGATGGCAAAGAAGCCTCAGCCCCGCCCACCTGGCCTTCACTTCACCTACCTGGCCCTCTGACCCTCACTCAGACCTCTGTGTTGATAAAAATCAATGTCCGCCAGTGCCCAGGTGTCAGCATCTGGGATAAAGGATTCGGGACCTTGCCTGGGGCAGAAGGCAGCCTAGGTCAGCGGGTAGCTGGAAGTCTAGTGACTTGTGACACTGCTGCCAGTGACAAATGGTGACTCCCACACTCACATATCCCCTGGTGGCAGAATGCTAGTGATGGGTGGAGAAACATCGCTCCGGAGCACACGTTTAATGGGGCACCAGCCAAAGCAAAGGCCAGGGCCAGTAGTGGACGTCGTGGAGCTGAATGGCGAGCCAGTGAAGGGCCCAAGGATCCCTCCTGTGTGTGGCGAACAGGTCATCCGTGTCCCCACGTCCATCAACCATTGCACTGCTGGGGCCCAGGCTGCCAGGATTTCGGCCTTGCCTTCGGAGCCCGACCACATAGGCAGCCTTGCACCGGAGGCGGGGACGTGTAGACAGCAAAAATTTGGAAACTGGCAGTGTTTCCTCGATTTCCCTGGCATCGGCCTCTTTGAGCGGCTTCCTTTTTTTCCTGGTAGGATAGGGCCCTGACGGAGAAAGGCAGGATTACGTGTGCAGGAAAGGTGCGTGTTGAGAGGGTGACGACGTTGAGACCACGTTGGGATCTTTAGTCCCAGGAAAGGCCCCTGGCGAGTATGGGTCAATGTTCTCTACCCATCCCCCTTGGCGGGGGGAGGTTTTCACCATACAAAGCAGCAGCGCAATTATTCGTCGCCGGAGAGGTTGCATCTGCCCACAAGCTCCCCCTGGCCTGGGTCCGCCCCTACTGTATTGCGCGTGTCAGTCAACAGAAGCTAAGACCTTCCAGAGAGACTACCTGCTATTCTGTCCCCACGGGGAAGCAGTACAGCCAGAAGCCTCCCCCGTTCCATCTCTAGGCTCTCTCTCAGGCCCCTCATACTTGTGATGTGTCTCAGGGGTAGAATGAAGAGATTCCTCTGAGTGAACACATACGTGAGAGGCCACAGATGCTGAGGAAGGGCGCCTTGCCTAGTGATATCCTAGCGTAAGTGGAAAAGAGGTACCTGCCTGCTGTCCCAGTGTGTCGAACGTGTTCACATCAGGGGTTGCCTACTGTGAAGTTATTCCCTGGGTGCCCTGGATTTTGTGGCCAAAGACGCAAGGGGCCGTTGTCTGTCCATGGGTAAAATGGAGGGCTCTGCGGAACTGGCCGGTTAGGCTGGACCTCTCCTATTGGCTGAGTGTTTGTGACTCGTCCCCGTCCGAAGTTCCGCCCAGCCTTCCGGTGGCTGTCACCATGGTGATTGGGAAAGAAGCCTTAGGCCCCACACTCAGCCCTCACCTGGCCTACCTGGCCTCATTACCCTCATCTAGACCACTGTGTGGATGAAAGAAAGGATGTCGGCCAGTGAGCACGTGTCCTGATTTCCTTGGAAGGATTAGGTTCCTTGCCTGGGCAGAAGACAGCCAAGGTCAGCCTGAGCCTAGACACCTAGTGACCTGTGACACTGCAGCCAGTGATAGATGTTGATGTCCACGCTCAGGTATCCGCAGGTGGCGGATTCAGTGTGGTGGGAAGAGAAGTGGAAGTAGAGATGATACACTCACGAGGGCACAGGCCAAAGGTCAGGGAAAATAGCTGAGGTCGTGGAGCTCTAGCGGAGCCAGTCTAGGGCCCAGGCCTCCCTGCTGTACGAGGCAAAGAGGTGATCCATATGCCGCCATCCGTAGATTCTGGACGGCTGGGGCCCTGGATGCCCGGATTTCGGCCTCGTCTACCGAGAAGTGACGCACATGCAGTGTGCCACCGGAGGCTGTGGAGCAGCAGAGGGCAAAATCTTGAAAATGGGGGCTTCAGTTGACTTGGCCTGTGCTCTCCTTTGGCTGAGTGACATCGTGTGTTTCCTAGCAGGTGAAGACATTCGTGGAGAGAGGCGGTTTCCATGCGTGCAGGCAAAGTGTGTGCTGAGATGATGAGTTGCAGGGGAGACCAGGGTGGACTCTCCAGACCCAGAATAGGCCTCTGGCAGGTATGTGTCAATGTTTTCTGCCCATGGCACTCAGCCGGTTATTTGCATAGAATGTTAGGAGCGGAATTAGTAGTCTCCGGAGAGGCTGCCACTTGTCAGCGAGCTTCACCTGGCCAGGTCCCACGGTGATGTCAAGCTTCACCTGGCCAGGTCCGCCCGTGATGTAGCTCCCCAATCAATCACTACTCTCTAGACCTTCCAGATAGACTCCCAGAACTTCTGTCCCCATGGGCAAGCAGTAGAGCCAGAGGCCTTCCCCCTTTGCTCTTTGGTCTCTAGGCCCTCTGTCAGGCACTCCAAGGTGTGAAGTGACAAGGGGGAGAAGGAAGAGATTTCAGAGAACGAAGACAAGCAGAGAGAGAGAGAGAGAGGCAAGAGATGCTGAGTGGGGATGCCTTGCCTACTGATATCCTCAGGAAAGTGGGAAAGAGGTACCTGGCGTGCTCTGCCAATGCCCTGAAGCAGTCCGCACCAGGGGCTCCCTTGTGCCTGCGTAGCCTTTCCCGGGGCGTGCTCAAATCCTGTGGCCACTAGGGGTCATAGGTCACAATGGAGGGCCCTGTGTCATCTGCCTGGCGGGCCGGATCTCTGCCATTGGCTCAGTCTTGTCACCAGGCCCATCCCAAGCTCCGCCCACTCTTGCGGTGGGGGGACTGTCTCTATGGTGATGGCAAAGAAGCCTCAGCCCCGCCCACCTGGCCTTCACTTCACCTACCTGGCCCTCTGACCCTCACTCAGACCTCTGTGTTGATAAAAATCAATGTCCGCCAGTGCCCAGGTGTCAGCATCTGGGATAAAGGATTCGGGACCTTGCCTGGGGCAGAAGGCAGCCTAGGTCAGCGGGTAGCTGGAAGTCTAGTGACTTGTGACACTGCTGCCAGTGACAAATGGTGACTCCCACACTCACATATCCCCTGGTGGCAGAACGCTAGTGATGGGTGGAGAAACATCGCTCCGGAGCACACGTTTAATGGGGCACCAGCCAAAGCAAAGGCCAGGGCCAGTAGTGGACGTCGTGGAGCTGAATGGCGAGCCAGTGAAGGGCCCAAGGATCCCTCCTGTGTGTGGCGAACAGGTCATCCGTGTCCCCACGTCCATCAACCATTGCACTGCTGGGGCCCAGGCTGCCAGGATTTCGGCCTTGCCTTCGGAGCCCGACCACATAGGCAGCCTTGCACCGGAGGCGGGGACGTGTAGACAGCAAAAATTTGGAAACTGGCAGTGTTTCCTCGATTTCCCTGGCATCGGCCTCTTTGAGCGGCTTCCTTTTTTTCCTGGTAGGATAGGGCCCTGACGGAGAAAGGCAGGATTACGTGTGCAGGAAAGGTGCGTGTTGAGAGGGTGACGACGTTGAGACCACGTTGGGATCTTTAGTCCCAGGAAAGGCCCCTGGCGAGTATGGGTCAATGTTCTCTACCCATCCCCCTTGGCGGGGGGAGGTTTTCACCATACAAAGCAGCAGCGCAATTATTCGTCGCCGGAGAGGTTGCATCTGCCCACAAGCTCCCCCTGGCCTGGGTCCGCCCCTACTGTATTGCGCGTGTCAGTCAACAGAAGCTAAGACCTTCCAGAGAGACTACCTGCTATTCTGTCCCCACGGGGAAGCAGTACAGCCAGAAGCCTCCCCCGTTCCATCTCTAGGCTCTCTCTCAGGCCCCTCATACTTGTGATGTGTCTCAGGGGTAGAATGAAGAGATTCCTCTGAGTGAACACATACGTGAGAGGCCACAGATGCTGAGGAAGGGCGCCTTGCCTAGTGATATCCTAGCGTAAGTGGAAAAGAGGTACCTGCCTGCTGTCCCAGTGTGTCGAACGTGTTCACATCAGGGGTTGCCTACTGTGAAGTTATTCCCTGGGTGCCCTGGATTTTGTGGCCAAAGACGCAAGGGGCCGTTGTCTGTCCATGGGTAAAATGGAGGGCTCTGCG
This sequence comes from Loxodonta africana, assembly GCF_030014295.1. Lineage (NCBI taxonomy): Eukaryota > Metazoa > Chordata > Mammalia > Proboscidea > Elephantidae > Loxodonta > Loxodonta africana. The sequence continues at coordinate 278,682 of NW_026974875.1, read as the reverse complement.
GAACTGGCCGGTTAGGCTGGACCTCTCCTATTGGCTGAGTGTTTGTGACTCGTCCCCGTCCGAAGTTCCGCCCAGCCTTCCGGTGGCTGTCACCATGGTGATTGGGAAAGAAGCCTTAGGCCCCACACTCAGCCCTCACCTGGCCTACCTGGCCTCATTACCCTCATCTAGACCACTGTATGGATGAAAGAAAGGATGTCGGCCAGTGAGCACGTGTCCTGATTTCCTTGGAAGGATTAGGTTCCTTGCCTGGGCAGAAGACAGCCAAGGTCAGCCTGAGCCTAGACACCTAGTGACCTGTGACACTGCAGCCAGTGATAGATGTTGATGTCCACGCTCAGGTATCCGCAGGTGGCGGATTCAGTGTGGTGGGAAGAGAAGTGGAAGTAGAGATGATACACTCACGAGGGCACAGGCCAAAGGTCAGGGAAAATAGCTGAGGTCGTGGAGCTCTAGCGGAGCCAGTCTAGGGCCCAGGCCTCCCTGCTGTACGAGGCAAAGAGGTGATCCATATGCCGCCATCCGTAGATTCTGGACGGCTGGGGCCCTGGATGCCCGGATTTCGGCCTCGTCTACCGAGAAGTGACGCACATGCAGTGTGCCACCGGAGGCTGTGGAGCAGCAGAGGGCAAAATCTTGAAAATGGGGGCTTCAGTTGACTTGGCCTGTGCTCTCCTTTGGCTGAGTGACATCGTGTGTTTCCTAGCAGGTGAAGACATTCGTGGAGAGAGGCGGTTTCCATGCGTGCAGGCAAAGTGTGTGCTGAGATGATGAGTTGCAGGGGAGACCAGGGTGGACTCTTCAGACCCAGAATAGGCCTCTGGCAGGTATGTGTCAATGTTTTCTGCCCATGGCACTCAGCCGGTTATTTGCATAGAATGTTAGGAGCGGAATTAGTAGTCTCCGGAGAGGCTGCCACTTGTCAGCGAGCTTCACCTGGCCAGGTCCCACGGTGATGTCAAGCTTCACCTGGCCAGGTCCGCCCGTGATGTAGCTCCCCAATCAATCACTACTCTCTAGACCTTCCAGATAGACTCCCAGAACTTCTGTCCCCATGGGCAAGCAGTAGAGCCAGAGGCCTTCCCCCTTTGCTCTTTGGTCTCTAGGCCCTCTGTCAGGCACTCCAAGGTGTGAAGTGACAAGGGGGAGAAGGAAGAGATTTCAGAGAACGAAGACAAGCAGAGAGAGAGAGAGAGAGGCAAGAGATGCTGAGTGGGGATGCCTTGCCTACTGATATCCTCAGGAAAGTGGGAAAGAGGTACCTGGCGTGCTCTGCCAATGCCCTGAAGCAGTCCGCACCAGGGGCTCCCTTGTGCCTGCGTAGCCTTTCCCGGGGCGTGCTCAAATCCTGTGGCCACTAGGGGTCATAGGTCACAATGGAGGGCCCTGTGTCATCTGCCTGGCGGGCCGGATCTCTGCCATTGGCTCAGTCTTGTCACCAGGCCCATCCCAAGCTCCGCCCACTCTTGCGGTGGGGGGACTGTCTCTATGGTGATGGCAAAGAAGCCTCAGCCCCGCCCACCTGGCCTTCACTTCACCTACCTGGCCCTCTGACCCTCACTCAGACCTCTGTGTTGATAAAAATCAATGTCCGCCAGTGCCCAGGTGTCAGCATCTGGGATAAAGGATTCGGGACCTTGCCTGGGGCAGAAGGCAGCCTAGGTCAGCGGGTAGCTGGAAGTCTAGTGACTTGTGACACTGCTGCCAGTGACAAATGGTGACTCCCACACTCACATATCCCCTGGTGGCAGAACGCTAGTGGTGGGTGGAGAAACATCGCTCCGGAGCACACGTTTAATGGGGCACCAGCCAAAGCAAAGGCCAGGGCCAGTAGTGGACGTCGTGGAGCTGAATGGCGAGCCAGTGAAGGGCCCAAGGATCCCTCCTGTATGTGGCGAACAGGTCATCCGTGTCCCCAGGTCCATCAACCATTGGACTGCTGGGGCCCAGGCTGCCAGGATTTCGGCCTTGCCTTCGGAGCCCGGCCACATAGGCAGCCTTGCACCGGAGGCGGGGACGTGTAGACAGCAAAAATTTGGAAACTGGCAGTGTTTCCTCGATTTCCCTGGCATCGGCCTTTTTGAGCGGCTTCCTTTTTTTCCTGGTAGGATAGGGCCCTGACGGAGAAAGGCAGGATTACGTGTGCAAGAAAGGTGCGTGTTGAGAGGGTGACTACGTTGAGACCACGTTGGGATCTTTAGTCCCAGGAAAGGCCCCTGGCGAGTATGGGTCAATGTTCTCTACCCATCCCCCTTGGCGGGGGGAGGTTTTCACCATACAAAGCAGCAGCGCAATTATTCGTCGCCGGAGAGGTTGCATCTGCCCACAAGCTCCCCCTGGCCTGGGTCCGCCCCTACTGTATTGCGCGTGTCAGTCAACAGAAGCTAAGACCTTCCAGAGAGACTACCTGCTATTCTGTCCCCACGGGGAAGCAGTACAGCCAGAAGCCTCCCCCGTTCCATCTCTAGGCTCTCTCTCAGGCCCCTCATACTTGTGATGTGTCTCAGGGGTAGAATGAAGAGATTCCTCTGAGTGAACACATACGTGAGAGGCCACAGATGCTGAGGAAGGGCGCCTTGCCTAGTGATATCCTAGCGTAAGTGGAAAAGAGGTACCTGCCTGCTGTCCCAGTGTGTCGAACGTGTTCACATCAGGGGTTGCCTACTGTGAAGTTATTCCCTGGGTGCCCTGGATTTTGTGGCCAAAGACGCAAGGGGCCGTTGTCTGTCCATGGGTAAAATGGAGGGCTCTGCGGAACTGGCCGGTTAGGCTGGACCTCTCCTATTGGCTGAGTGTTTGTGACTCGTCCCCGTCCGAAGTTCCGCCCAGCCTTCCGGTGGCTGTCACCATAGTGATTGGGAAAGAAGCCTTAGGCCCCACACTCAGCCCTCACCTGGCCTACCTGGCCTCTTTCCCCTCATCTAGACCGCTGTGTGGATGAAAGAAAGGATGTCGGCCAGTGAGCACGTGTCCTGATTTCCTTGGAAGGATTAGGTTCCTTGCCTGGGCAGAAGACAGCCAAGGTCAGCCTGAGCCTAGACACCTAGTGACCTGTGACACTGCAGCCAGTGATAGATGTTGATGTCCACGCTCAGGTATCCGCAGGTGGCGGATTCAGTGTGGTGGGAAGAGAAGTGGAAGTAGAGATGACACAATCACGAGGGCACAGGCCAAAGGTCAGGGAAAATAGCTGAGGTCGTGGAGCTCTAGCGGAGCCAGTCTAGGGCCCAGGCCTCCCTGCTGTACGAGGCAAAGAGGTGATCCATATGCCGCCATCCGTAGATTCTGGACGGCTGGGGCCCTGGATGCCCGGATTTCGGCCTCGTCTACCGAGAAGTGACGCACATGCAGTGTGCCACCGGAGGCTGTGGAGCAGCAGAGGGCAAAATCTTGAAAATGGGGGCTTCAGTTGACTTGGCCTGTGCTCTCCTTTGGCTGAGTGACATCGTGTGTTTCCTAGCAGGTGAAGACATTCGTGGAGAGAGGCGGTTTCCATGCGTGCAGGCAAAGTGTGTGCTGAGATGATGAGTTGCAGGGGAGACCAGGGTGGACTCTCCAGACCCAGAATAGGCCTCTGGCAGGTATGTGTCAATGTTTTCTGCCCATGGCACTCAGCCGGTTATTTGCATAGAATGTTAGGAGCGGAATTAGTAGTCTCCGGAGAGGCTGCCACTTGTCAGCGAGCTTCACCTGGCCAGGTCCCACGGTGATGTCAAGCTTCACCTGGCCAGGTCCGCCCGTGATGTAGCTCCCCAATCAATCACTACTCTCTAGACCAATACTATCTCTCTATGGAACTTCTCTCCCCATGGGCAAGCAGTAGAGCCAGAGGCCTTCCCCCTTTGCTCTTTGGTCTCTAGGCCCTCTGTCAGGCACTCCAAGGTGTGAAGTGACAAGGGGGAGAAGGAAGAGATTTCAGAGAACAAAGACAAGCAGAGAGAGAGGCAAGAGATGCTGAGTGGGGATGCCTTGCCTACTGATATCCTCAGGAAAGTGGGAAAGAGGTACCTGGCGTGCTCTGCCAATGCCCTGAAGCAGTCCGCACCAGGGGCTCCCTTGTGCCTGCGTAGCCTTTCCCGGGGCGTGCTCAAATCCTGTGGCCACTAGGGGTCATAGGTCACAATGGAGGGCCCTGTGTCATCTGCCTGGCGGGCCGGATCTCTGCCATTGGCTCAGTCTTGTCACCAGGCCCATCCCAAGCTCCGCCCACTCTTGCGGTGGGGGGACTGTCTCTATGGTGATGGCAAAGAAGCCTCAGCCCCGCCCACCTGGCCTTCACTTCACCTACCTGGCCCTCTGACCCTCACTCAGACCTCTGTGTTGATAAAAATCAATGTCCGCCAGTGCCCAGGTGTCAGCATCTGGGATAAAGGATTCGGGACCTTGCCTGGGGCAATACTATCTCTCTATGAGCGGGTAGCTGGAAGTCTAGTGACTTGTGACACTGCTGCCAGTGACAAATGGTGACTCCCACACTCACATATCCCCTGGTGGCAGAATGCTAGTGATGGGTGGAGAAACATCGCTCCGGAGCACACGTTTAATGGGGCACCAGCCAAAGCAAAGGCCAGGGCCAGTAGTGGACGTCGTGGAGCTGAATGGCGAGCCAGTGAAGGGCCCAAGGATCCCTCCTGTATGTGGCGAACAGGTCATCCGTGTCCCCACGTCCATCAACCATTGGACTGCTGGGGCCCAGGCTGCCAGGATTTCGGCCTTGCCTTCGGAGCCCGGCCACATAGGCAGCCTTGCACCGGAGGCGGGGACGTGTAGACAGCAAAAATTTGGAAACTGGCAGTGTTTCCTCGATTTCCCTGGCATCGGCCTTTTTGAGCGGCTTGCTTTTTTTCCTGGTAGGATAGGGCCCTGACGGAGAAAGGCAGGATTACGTGTGCAGGAAAGGTGCGTGTTGAGAGGGTGACTACGTTGAGACCACGTTGGGATCTTTAGTCCCAGGAAAGGCCCCTGGCGGGTATGGGTCAATGTTCTCTACCCATCCGCCTTGGCGGGGGGAGGTTTTCACCATACAAAGCAGCAGCGCAATTATTCGTCGCCGGAGAGGTTGCATCTGCCCACAAGCTCCCCCTGGCCAGGGTCCGCCCCTACTGTATTGCGCGTGTCAGTCAACAGAAGCTAAGACCTTCCAGAGAGACTACCTGCTATTCTGTCCCCACGGGGAAGCAGTACAGCCAGAAGCCTCCCCCGTTCCATCTCTAGGCTCTCTCTCAGGCCCCTCATACTTGTGATGTGTCTCAGGGGTAGAATGAAGAGATTCCTCTGAGTGAACACATACGTGAGAGGCCACAGATGCTGAGGAAGGGCGCCTTGCTTGTGATATCCTAGCGTAAGTGGAAAAGAGGTACCTGCCTGCTGTCCCAGTGTGTCGAACGTGTTCACATCAGGGGTTGCCTACTGTGAAGTTATTCCCTGGGTGCCCTGGATTTTGTGGCCAAAGACGCAAGGGGCCGTTGTCTGTCCATGGGTAAAATGGAGGGCTCTGCGGAACTGGCCGGTTAGGCTGGACCTCTCCTATTGGCTGAGTGTTTGTGACTCGTCCCCGTCCGAAGTTCCGCCCAGCCTTCCGGTGGCTGTCACCATGGTGATTGGGAAAGAAGCCTTAGGCCCCACACTCAGCCCTCACCTGGCCTACCTGGCCTCTTTCCCCTCATCTAGACCGCTGTGTGGATGAAAGTAAGGATGTCGGCCAGTGAGCACGTGTCCTGATTTCCTTGGAAGGATTAGGTTCCTTGCCTGGGCAGAAGACAGCCAAGGTCAGCCTGAGCCTAGACACCTAGTGACCTGTGACACTGCAGCCAGTGATAGATGTTGATGTCCACGCTCAGGTATCCGCAGGTGGCGGATTCAGTGTGGTGGGAAGAGAAGTGGAAGTAGAGATGACACACTCAGGAGGGCACAGGCCAAAGGTCAGGGAAAATAGCTGAGGTCGTGGAGCTCTAGCGGAGCCAGTCTAGGGCCCAGGCCTCCCTGCTGTACGAGGCAAAGAGGTGATCCATATGCCGCCATCCGTAGATTCTGGACGGCTGGGGCCCTGGATGCCCGGATTTCGGCCTCGTCTACCGAGAAGTGACGCACATGCAGTGTGCCACCGGAGGCTGTGGAGCAGCAGAGGGCAAAATCTTGAAAATGGGGGCTTCAGTTGACTTGGCCTGTGCTCTCCTTTGGCTGAGTGACATCGTGTGTTTCCTAGCAGGTGAAGACATTCGTGGAGAGAGGCGGTTTCCATGCGTGCAGGCAAAGTGTGTGCTGAGATGATGAGTTGCAGGGGAGACCAGGGTGGACTCTCCAGACCCAGAATAGGCCTCTGGCAGGTATGTGTCAATGTTTTCTGCCCATGGCACTCAGCCGGTTATTTGCATAGAATGTTAGGAGCGGAATTAGTAGTCTCCGGAGAGGCTGCCACTTGTCAGCGAGCTTCACCTGGCCAGGTCCCACGGTGATGTCAAGCTTCACCTGGCCAGGTCCGCCCGTGATGTAGCTCCCCAATCAATCACTACTCTCTAGACCTTCCAGATAGACTCCCAGAACTTCTCTCCCCATGGGCAAGCAGTAGAGCCAGAGGCCTTCCCCCTTTGCTCTTTGGTCTCTAGGCCCTCTGTCAGGCACTCCAAGGTGTGAAGTGACAAGGGGGAGAAGGAAGAGATTTCAGAGAACGAAGACAAGCAGAGAGAGAGAGAGAGAGGCAAGAGATGCTGAGTGGGGATGCCTTGCCTACTGATATCCTCAGGAAAGTGGGAAAGAGGTACCTGGCGTGCTCTGCCAATGCCCTGAAGCAGTCCGCACCAGGGGCTCCCTTGTGCCTGCGTAGCCTTTCCCGGGGCGTGCTCAAATCCTGTGGCCACTAGGGGTCATAGGTCACAATGGAGGGCCCTGTGTCATCTGCCTGGCGGGCCGGATCTCTGCCATTGGCTCAGTCTTGTCACCAGGCCCATCCCAAGCTCCGCCCACTCTTGCGGTGGGGGGACTGTCTCTATGGTGATGGCAAAGAAGCCTCAGCCCCGCCCACCTGGCCTTCACTTCACCTACCTGGCCCTCTGACCCTCACTCAGACCTCTGTGTTGATAAAAATCAATGTCCGCCAGTGCCCAGGTGTCAGCATCTGGGATAAAGGATTCGGGACCTTGCCTGGGGCAGAAGGCAGCCTAGGTCAGCGGGTAGCTGGAAGTCTAGTGACTTGTGACACTGCTGCCAGTGACAAATGGTGACTCCCACACTCACATATCCCCTGGTGGCAGAATGCTAGTGATGGGTGGAGAAACATCGCTCCGGAGCACACGTTTAATGGGGCACCAGCCAAAGCAAAGGCCAGGGCCAGTAGTGGACGTCGTGGAGCTGAATGGCGAGCCAGTGAAGGGCCCAAGGATCCCTCCTGTGTGTGGCGAACAGGTCATCCGTGTCCCCACGTCCATCAACCATTGCACTGCTGGGGCCCAGGCTGCCAGGATTTCGGCCTTGCCTTCGGAGCCCGGCCACATAGGCAGCCTTGCACCGGAGGCGGGGACGTGTAGACAGCAAAAATTTGGAAACTGGCAGTGTTTCCTCGATTTCCCTGGCATCGGCCTCTTTGAGCGGCTTGCTTTTTTTCCTGGTAGGATAGGGCCCTGACGGAGAAAGGCAGGATTACGTGTGCAGGAAAGGTGTGTGTTGAGAGGGTGACGACGTTGAGACCACGTTGGGATCTTTAGTCCCAGGAAAGGCCCCTGGCGGGTGTGGGTCAATGTTCTCTACCCATCCCCCTTGGCGGGGGGAGGTTTTCACCATACAAAGCAGCAGCGCAATTATTCGTCGCCGGAGAGGTTGCATCTGCCCACAAGCTCCCCCTGGCCAGGGTCCGCCCCTACTGTATTGCGCGTGTCAGTCAACAGAAGCTAAGACCTTCCAGAGAGACTACCTGCTATTCTGTCCCCACGGGGAAGCAGTACAGCCAGAAGCCTCCCCCGTTCCATCTCTAGGCTCTCTCTCAGGCCCCTCATACTTGTGATGTGTCTCAGGGGTAGAATGAAGAGATTCCTCTGAGTGAACACATACGTGAGAGGCCACAGATGCTGAGGAAGGGCGCCTTGCCTAGTGATATCCTAGCGTAAGTGGAAAAGAGGTACCTGCCTGCTGTCCCAGTGTGTCGAACGTGTTCACATCAGGGGTTGCCTACTGTGAAGTTATTCCCTGGGTGCCCTGGATTTTGTGGCCAAAGACGCAAGGGGCCGTTGTCTGTCCATGGGTAAAATGGAGGGCTCTGCGGAACTGGCCGGTTAGGCTGGACCTCTCCTATTGGCTGAGTGTTTGTGACTCGTCCCCGTCAGAAGTTCCGCCCAGCGTTCCGGTGGCTGTCAGCATGGTGATTGGGAAAGAAGCCTTAGGCCCCACACTCAGCCCTCACCTGGCCTACCTGGCCTCTTTCCCCTCATCTAGACCGCTGTGTGGATGAAAGAAAGGATGTCGGCCAGTGAGCACGTGTCCTGATTTCCTTGGAAGGATTAGGTTCCTTGCCTGGGCAGAAGACAGCCAAGGTCAGCCTGAGCCTAGACACCTAGTGACCTGTGACACTGCAGCCAGTGATAGATGTTGATGTCCACGCTCAGGTATCCGCAGGTGGCGGATTCAGTGTGGTGGGAAGAGAAGTGGAAGTAGAGATGACACACTCACGAGGGCACGGTCCAAAGGTCAGGGAAAATAGCTGAGGTCGTGGAGCTCTAGCGGAGCCAGTCTAGGGCCCAGGCCTCCCTGCTGTACGAGGCAAAGAGGTGATCCATATGCCACCATCCGTAGATTCTGGACGGCTGGGGCCCTGGATGCCCGGATTTCGGCCTCATCTACCGAGAAGTGACGCACATGCAGTGTGCCACCGGAGGCTGTGGAGCAGCAGAGGGCAAAATCTTGAAAATGGGGGCTTCAGTTGACTTGGCCTGTGCTCTCCTTTGGCTGAGTGACATCGTGTGTTTCCTAGCAGGTGAAGACATTCGTGGAGAGAGGCGGTTTCCATGCGTGCAGGCAAAGTGTGTGCTGAGATGATGAGTTGCAGGGGAGACCAGGGTGGACTCTCTAGACCCAGAATAGGCCTCTGGCAGGTATGTGTCAATGTTTTCTGCCCATGGCACTCAGCCGGTTATTTGCATAGAATGTTAGGAGCGGAATTAGTAGTCTCCGGAGAGGCTGCCACTTGTCAGCGAGCTTCACCTGGCCAGGTCCCACGGTGATGTCAAGCTTCACCTGGCCAGGTCCGCCCGTGATGTAGCTCCCCAATCAATCACTACTCTCTAGACCTTCCAGATAGACTCCCAGAACTTCTGTCCCCATGGGCAAGCAGTAGAGCCAGAGGCCTTTCCCCTTTGCTCTTTGGTCTCTAGGCCCTCTGTCAGGCACTCCAAGGTGTGAAGTGACAAGGGGGAGAAGGAAGAGATTTCAGAGAACGAAGACAAGCAGAGAGAGACAGAGAGAGGCAAGAGATGCTGAGTGGGGATGCCTTGCCTACTGATATCCTCAGGAAAGTGGGAAAGAGGTACCTGGCGTGCTCTGCCAATGCCCTGAAGCAGTCCGCACCAGGGGCTCCCTTGTGCCTGCGTAGCCTTTCCCGGGGCGTGCTCAAATCCTGTGGCCACTAGGGGTCATAGGTCACAATGGAGGGCCCTGTGTCATCTGCCTGGCGGGCCGGATCTCTGCCATTGGCTCAGTCTTGTCACCAGGCCCATCCCAAGCTCCGCCCACTCTTGTGGTGGGGGGACTGTCTCTATGGTGATGGCAAAGAAGCCTCAGCCCCGCCCACCTGGCCTTCACTTCACCTACCTGGCCCTCTGACCCTCACTCAGACCTCTGTGTTGATAAAAATCAATGTCCGCCAGTGCCCAGGTGTCAGCATCTGGGATAAAGGATTCGGGACCTTGCCTGGGGCAGAAGGCAGCCTAGGTCAGCGGGTAGCTGGAAGTCTAGTGACTTGTGACGCTGCTGCCAGTGACAAATGGTGACTCCCACACTCACATATCCCCTGGTGGCAGAATGCTAGTGATGGGTGGAGAAACATCGCTCCGGAGCACACGTTTAATGGGGCACCAGCCAAAGCAAAGGCCAGGGCCAGTAGTGGACGTCGTGGAGCTGAATGGCGAGCCAGTGAAGGGCCCAAGGATCCCTCCTGTATGTGGCGAACAGGTCATCCGTGTCCCCACGTCCATCAACCATTGGACTGCTGGGGCCCAGGCTGCCAGGATTTCGGCCTTGCCTTCGGAGCCCGGCCACATAGGCAGCCTTGCACCGGAGGCGGGGACGTGTAGACAGCAAAAATTTGGAAACTGGCAGTGTTTCCTCGATTTCCCTGGCATGGGCCTCTTTGAGCGGCTTGCTTTTTTTCCTGGTAGGATAGGGCCCTGACGGAGAAAGGCAGGATTACGTGTGCAGGAAAGGTGTGTGTTGAGAGGGTGACGACGTTGAGACCACGTTGGGATCTTTAGTCCCAGGAAAGGCCCCTGGCGGGTGTGGGTCAATGTTCTCTACCCATCCCCCTTGGCGGGGGGAGGTTTTCACCATACAAAGCAGCAGCGCAATTATTCGTCGCCGGAGAGGTTGCATCTGCCCACAAGCTCCCCCTGGCCAGGGTCCGCCCCTACTGTATTGCGCGTGTCAGTCAACAGAAGCTAAGACCTTCCAGAGAGACTACCTGCTATTCTGTCCCCACGGGGAAGCAGTACAGCCAGAAGCCTCCCCCGTTCCATCTCTAGGCTCTCTCTCAGGCCCCTCATACTTGTGATGTGTCTCAGGGGTAGAATGAAGAGATTCCTCTGAGTGAACACATACGTGAGAGGCCACAGATGCTGAGGAAGGGCGCCTTGCCTAGTGATATCCTAGCGTAAGTGGAAAAGAGGTACCTGCCTGCTGTCCCAGTGTGTCGAACGTGTTCACATCAGGGGTTGCCTACTGTGAAGTTATTCCCTGGGTGCCCTGGATTTTGTGGCCAAAGACGCAAGGGGCCGTTGTCTGTCCATGGGTAAAATGGAGGGCTCTGCGGAACTGGCCGGTTAGGCTGGACCTCTCCTATTGGCTGAGTGTTTGTGACTCGTCCCCGTCAGAAGTTCCGCCCAGCCTTCCGGTGGCTGTCAGCATGGTGATTGGGAAAGAAACCTTAGGCCCCACACTCAGCCCTCACCTGGCCTACCTGGCCTCTTTCCCCTCATCTAGACCGCTGTGTGGATGAAAGAAAGGATGTCGGCCAGTGAGCACGTGTCCTGATTTCCTTGGAAGGATTAGGTTCCTTGCCTGGGCAGAAGACAGCCAAGGTCAGCCTGAGCCTAGACACCTAGTGACCTGTGACACTGCAGCCAGTGATAGATGTTGATGTCCACGCTCAGGTATCCGCAGGTGGCGGATTCAGTGTGGTGGGAAGAGAAGTGGAAGTAGAGATGACACACTCACGAGGGCACAGGCCAAAGGTCAGGGAAAATAGCTGAGGTCGTGGAGCTCTAGCGGAGCCAGTCTAGGGCCCAGGCCTCCCTGCTGTACGAGGCAAAGAGGTGTTCCATATGCCGCCATCCGTAGACTGTGGACGGCTGGGGCCCTGGATGCCCGGATTTCGTCCTTGTCTACCGAGAAGTGACGCACATGCAGTGTGCCACCGGAGGCTGTGGAGCAGCAGAGGGCAAAATCTTGAAAATGGGGGCTTCAGTTGACTTGGCCTGTGCTCTCCTTTGGCTGAGTGACATCGTGTGTTTCCTAGCAGGTGAAGACATTCGTGGAGAGAGGCGGTTTCCATGCGTGCAGGCAAAGTGTGTGCTGAGATAATGAGTTCCTGGAGACCAGGGTGGACTCTTCAGACACAGAATAGGCCTCTGGCAGGTATGTGTCAATGTTTTCTGCCCCTGGCACTCAGCCGGTTATTTGCATAGAATGTTAGGAGCGGAATTAGTAGTCTCCGGAGAGGCTGCCACTTGTCAGCGAGCTTCACCTGGCCAGGTCCCACGGTGATGTCAAGCTTCACCTGGCCAGGTCCGCCCGTGATGTAGCTCCCCAATCAATCACTACTCTCTAGACCTTCCAGATAGACTCCCAGAACTTCTCTCCCCATGGGCAAGCAGTAGAGCCAGAGGCCTTCCCCCTTTGCTCTTTGGTCTCTAGGCCCTCTGTCAGGCACTCCAAGGTGTGAAGTGACAAGGGGGAGAAGGAAGAGATTTCAGAGAACGAAGACAAGCAGAGAGAGACAGAGAGAGGCAAGAGATGCTGAGTGGGGATGCCTTGCCTACTGATATCCTCAGGAAAGTGGGAAAGAGGTACCTGGCGTGCTCTGCCAATGCCCTGAAGCAGTCCGCACCAGGGGCTCCCTTGTGCCTGCGTAGCCTTTCCCGGGGGGTGCTCAAATCCTGTGGCCACTAGGGGTCATAGGTCACAATGGAGGGCCCTGTGTCATCTGCCTGGCGGGCCGGATCTCTGCCATTGGCTCAGTCTTGTCACCAGGCCCATCCCAAGCTCCGCCCACTCTTGCGGTGGGGGGACTGTCTCTATGGTGATGGCAAAGAAGCCTCAGCCCCGCCCACCTGGCCTTCACTTCACCTACCTGGCCCTCTGACCCTCACTCAGACCTCTGTGTTGATAAAAATCAATGTCCGCCAGTGCCCAGGTGTCAGCATCTGGGATAAAGGATTCGGGACCTTGCCTGGGGCAGAAGGCAGCCTAGGTCAGCGGGTAGCTGGAAGTCTAGTGACTTGTGACGCTGCTGCCAGTGACAAATGGTGACTCCCACACTCACATATCCCCTGGTGGCAGAACGCTACTGATGGGTGGAGAAACATCGCTCCGGAGCACACGTTTAATGGGGCACCAGCCAAAGCAAAGGCCAGGGCCAGTAGTGGACGTCGTGGAGCTGAATGGCGAGCCAGTGAAGGGCCCAAGGATCCCTCCTGTATGTGGCGAACAGGTCATCCGTGTCCCCACGTCCATCAACCATTGCACTGCTGGGGCCCAGGCTGCCAGGATTTCGGCCTTGCCTTCGGAGCCCGGCCACATAGGCAGCCTTGCACCGGAGGCGGGGACGTGTAGACAGCAAAAATTTGGAAACTGGCAGTGTTTCCTCGATTTCCCTGGCATCGGCCTCTTTGAGCGGCTTGCTTTTTTTCCTGGTAGGATAGGGCCCTGACGGAGAAAGGCAGGATTACGTGTGCAGGAAAGGTGTGTGTTGAGAGGGTGACGACGTTGAGACCACGTTGGGATCTTTAGTCCCAGGAAAGGCCCCTGGCGGGTGTGGGTCAATGTTCTCTACCCATCCCCCTTGGCGGGGGGAGGTTTTCACCATACAAAGCAGCAGCACAATTATTCGTCGCCGGAGAGGTTGCATCTGCCCACAAGCTCCCCCTGGCCAGGGTCCGCCCCTACTGTATTGCGCGTGTCAGTCAACAGAAGCTAAGACCTTCCAGAGAGACTACCTGCTATTCTGTCCCCACGGGGAAGCAGTACAGCCAGAAGCCTCCCCCGTTCCATCTCTAGGCTCTCTCTCAGGCCCCTCATACTTGTGATGTGTCTCAGGGGTAGAATGAAGAGATTCCTCTGAGTGAACACATACGTGAGAGGCCACAGATGCTGAGGAAGGGCGCCTTGCCTAGTGATATCCTAGCGTAAGTGGAAAAGAGGTACCTGCCTGCTGTCCCAGTGTGTCGAACGTGTTCACATCAGGGGTTGCCTACTGTGAAGTTATTCCCTGGGTGCCCTGGATTTTGTGGCCAAAGACGCAAGGGGGCGTTGTCTGTCCATGGGTAAAATGGAGGGCTCTGCGGAACTGGCCGGTTAGGCTGGACCTCTCCTATTGGCTGAGTGTTTGTGACTCGTCCCCGTCAGAAGTTCCGCCCAGCCTTCCGGTGGCTGTCACCATGGTGATTGGGAAAGAAGCCTTAGGCCCCACACTCAGCCCTCACCTTGCCTACCTGGCCTCATTACCCTCATCTAGACCGCTGTGTGGATGAAAGAAAGGATGTCGGCCAGTGAGCACGTGTCCTGATTTCCTTGGAAGGATTAGGTTCCTTGCCTGGGCAGAAGACAGCCAAGGTCAGCCTGAGCCTAGACACATAGTGACCTGTGACACTGCAGCCAGTGATAGATGTTGATGTCCACGCTCAGGTATCCGCAGGTGGCGGATTCAGTGTGGTGGGAAGAGAAGTGGAAGTGGAGATGACACACTCACGAGGGCACGGGCCAAAGGTCAGGGAAAATAGCTGAGGTCGTGGAGCTCTAGCGGAGCCAGTCTAGGGCCCAGGCCTCCCTGCTGTACGAGGCAAAGAGGTGTTCCATATGCCGCCATCCGTAGACTGTGGACGGCTGGGGCCCTGGATGCCCGGATTTCGTCCTTGTCTACCGAGAAGTGACGCACATGCAGTGTGCCACCGGAGGCTGTGGAGCAGCAGAGGGCAAAATCTTGAAAATGGGGGCTTCAGTTGACTTGGCCTGTGCTCTCCTTTGGCTGAGTGACATCGTGTGTTTCCTAGCAGGTGAAGACATTCGTGGAGAGAGGCGGTTTCCATGCGTGCAGGGAAAGTGTGTGCTGAGATAATGAGTTCCTGGAGACCAGGGTGGACTCTTCAGACCCAGAATAGGCCTCTGGCAGGTATGTGTCAATGTTTTCTGCCCATGGCACTCAGCCGGTTATTTGCATAGAATGTTAGGAGCGGAATTAGTAGTCTCCGGAGAGGCTGCCCCTTGTCAGCGAGCTTAACCTGGCCAGGTCCGCCCATGATGTAGCTCCCCAATCAATCACTGCTCTCTAGACCTTCCAGATAGACTCCCAGAGCTTCTCTAACCATGGGCAAGCAGTAGAGCCAGAGGGCTTCCCCCTTTGCTCTTTCGTCTCTAGGCCCTCTGTCAGGCACTCCAAGGTATGAAGTGACAAGGGGGAGAAGGAAGAGATTTCAGAGAACGAAGACAAGCAGAGAGAGAGAGAGAGAGGCAAGAGATGCTGAGTGGGGATGCCTTGCCTACTGATATCCTCAGGAAAGTGGGAAAGAGGTACCTGGCGTGCTCTGCCAATGCCCTGAAGCAGTCCGCTCCAGGGGCTCCCTTGTGCCTGCGTAGCCTTTCCCGGGGCGTGCTCAAATCCTGTGGCCACTAGGGGTCATAGGTCACAATGGAGGGCCCTGTGTCATCTGCCTGGCGGGCCGGATCTCTGCCATTGGCTCAGTCTTGTCACCAGGCCCATCCCAAGCTCCGCCCACTCTTGCGGTGGGGGGACTGTCTCTATGGTGATGGCAAAGAAGCCTCAGCCCCGCCCACCTGGCCTTCACTTCACCTACCTGGCCCTCTGACCCTCACTCAGACCTCTGTGTTGATAAAAATCAATGTCCGCCAGTGCCCAGGTGTCAGCATCTGGGATAAAGGATTCGGGACCTTGCCTGGGGCAGAAGGCAGCCTAGGTCAGCGGGTAGCTGGAAGTCTAGTGACTTGTGACGCTGCTGCCAGTGACAAATGGTGACTCCCACACTCACATATCCCCTGGTGGCAGAACGCTAGTGATGGGTGGAGAAACATCGCTCCGGAGCACACGTTTAATGGGGCACCAGCCAAAGCAAAGGCCAGGGCCAGTAGTGGACGTCGTGGAGCTGAATGGCGAGCCAGTGAAGGGCCCAAGGATCCCTCCTGTATGTGGCGAACAGGTCATCTGTGTCCCCACGTCCATCAACCATTGCACTGCTGGGGCCCAGGCTGCCAGGATTTCGGCCTTGCCTTCGGAGCCCGGCCACATAGGCAGCCTTGCACCGGAGGCGGGGACGTGTAGACAGCAAAAATTTGGAAACTGGCAGTGTTTCCTCGATTTCCCTGGCATCGGCCTTTTTGAGCGGCTTGCTTTTTTTCCTGGTAGGATAGGGCCCTGACGGAGAAAGGCAGGATTACGTGTGCAGGAAAGGTGTGTGTTGAGAGGGTGACGACGTTGAGACCACGTTGGGATCTTTAGTCCCAGGAAAGGCCCCTGGCGGGTGTGGGTCAATGTTCTCTACCCATCCCCCTTGGCGGGGGGAGGTTTTCACCATACAAAGCAGCAGCGCAATTATTCGTCGCCGGAGAGGTTGCATCTGCCCACAAGCTCCCCCTGGCCAGGGTCCGCCCCTACTGTATTGCGCGTGTCAGTCAACAGAAGCTAAGACCTTCCAGAGAGACTACCTGCTATTCTGTCCCCACGGGGAAGCAGTACAGCCAGAAGCCTCCCCCGTTCCATCTCTAGGCTCTCTCTCAGGCCCCTCATACTTGTGATGTGTCTCAGGGGTAGAATGAAGAGATTCCTCTGAGTGAACACATACGTGAGAGGCCACAGATGCTGAGGAAGGGCGCCTTGCCTAGTGATATCCTAGCGTAAGTGGAAAAGAGGTACCTGCCTGCTGTCCCAGTGTGTCGAACGTGTTCACATCAGGGGTTGCCTACTGTGAAGTTATTCCCTGGGTGCCCTGGATTTTGTGGCCAAAGACGCAAGGGGCCGTTGTCTGTCCATGGGTAAAATGGAGGGCTCTGCGGAACTGGCCGGTTAGGCTGGACCTCTCCTATTGGCTGAGTGTTTGTGACTCGTCCCCGTCCGAAGTTCCGCCCAGCCTTCCGGTGGCTGTCACCATGGTCATTGGGAAAGAAACCTTAGGCCCCACACTCAGCCCTCACCTGGCCTACCTGGCCTCTTTCCCCTCATCTAGACCGCTGTGTGGATGAAAGAAAGGATGTCGGCCAGTGAGCACGTGTCCTGATTTCCTTGGAAGGATTAGGTTCCTTGCCTGGGCAGAAGACAGCCAAGGTCAGCCTGAGCCTAGACACCTAGTGACCTGTGACACTGCAGCCAGTGATAGATGTTGATGTCCACGCTCAGGTATCCGCAGGTGGCGGATTCAGTGTGGTGGGAAGAGAAGTGGAAGTAGAGATGACACACTCACGAGGGCACGGTCCAAAGGTCAGGGAAAATAGCTGAGGTCGTGGAGCTCTAGCGGAGCCAGTCTAGGGCCCAGGTCTCCCTGCTGTACGAGGCAAAGAGGTGATCCATATGCCGCCATCCGTAGATTCTGGACGGCTGGGGCCCTGGATGCCCGGATTTCGGCCTCGTCTACCGAGAAGTGACGCACATGCAGTGTGCCACCGGAGGCTGTGGAGCAGCAGAGGGCAAAATCTTGAAAATGGGGGCTTCAGTTGACTTGGCCTGTGCTCTCCTTTGGCTGAGTGACATCGTGTGTTTCCTAGCAGGTGAAGACATTCGTGGAGAGAGGCGGTTTCCATGCGTGCAGGCAAAGTGTGTGCTGAGATGATGAGTTGCAGGGGAGACCAGGGTGGACTCTCCAGACCCAGAATAGGCCTCTGGCAGGTATGTGTCAATGTTTTCTGCCCATGGCACTCAGCCGGTTATTTGCATAGAATGTTAGGAGCGGAATTAGTAGTCTCCGGAGAGGCTGCCACTTGTCAGCGAGCTTCACCTGGCCAGGTCCCACGGTGATGTCAAGCTTCACCTGGCCAGGTCCGCCCGTGATGTAGCTCCCCAATCAATCACTACTCTCTAGACCTTCCAGATAGACTCCCAGAACTTCTCTCCCCATGGGCAAGCAGTAGAGCCAGAGGCCTTCCCCCTTTGCTCTTTGGTCTCTAGGCCCTCTGTCAGGCACTCCAAGGTGTGAAGTGACAAGGGGGAGAAGGAAGAGATTTCAGAGAACGAAGACAAGCAGAGAGAGAGAGAGAGAGGCAAGAGATGCTGAGTGGGGATGCCTTGCCTACTGATATCCTCAGGAAAGTGGGAAAGAGGTACCTGGCGTGCTCTGCCAATGCCCTGAAGCAGTCCGCACCAGGGGCTCCCTTGTGCCTGCGTAGCCTTTCCCGGGGCGTGCTCAAATCCTGTGGCCACTAGGGGTCATAGGTCACAATGGAGGGCCCTGTGTCATCTGCCTGGCGGGCCGGATCTCTGCCATTGGCTCAGTCTTGTCACCAGGCCCATCCCAAGCTCCGCCCACTCTTGCGGTGGGGGGACTGTCTCTATGGTGATGGCAAAGAAGCCTCAGCCCCGCCCACCTGGCCTTCACTTCACCTACCTGGCCCTCTGACCCTCACTCAGACCTCTGTGTTGATAAAAATCAATGTCCGCCAGTGCCCAGGTGTCAGCATCTGGGATAAAGGATTCGGGACCTTGCCTGGGGCAGAAGGCAGCCTAGGTCAGCGGGTAGCTGGAAGTCTAGTGACTTGTGACGCTGCTGCCAGTGACAAATGGTGACTCCCACACTCACATATCCCCTGGTGGCAGAATGCTAGTGATGGGTGGAGAAACATCGCTCCGGAGCACACGTTTAATGGGGCACCAGCCAAAGCAAAGGCCAGGGCCAGTAGTGGACATCGTGGAGCTGAATGGCGAGCCAGTGAAGGGCCCAAGGATCCCTCCTGTATGTGGCGAACAGGTCATCCGTGTCCCCACGTCCATCAACCATTGCACTGCTGGGGCCCAGGCTGCCAGGATTTCGGCCTTGCCTTCGGAGCCCGGCCACATAGGCAGCCTTGCACCGGAGGCGGGGACGTGTAGACAGCAAAAATTTGGAAACTGGCAGTGTTTCCTCGATTTCCCTGGCATCGGCCTCTTTGAGCGGCTTGCTTTTTTTCCTGGTAGGATAGGGCCCTGACGGAGAAAGGCAGGATTACGTGTGCAGGAAAAGTGTGTGTTGAGAGGGTGACGACGTTGAGACCACGTTGGGATCTTTAGTCCCAGGAAAGGCCCCTGGCGGGTGTGGGTCAATGTTCTCTACCCATCCCCCTTGGCGGGGGGAGGTTTTCACCATACAAAGCAGCAGCGCAATTATTCGTCGCCGGGGAGGTTGCATCTGCCCACAAGCTCCCCCTGGCCTGGGTCCGCCCCTACTGTATTGCGCGTGTCAGTCAACAGAAGCTAAGACCTTCCAGAGAGACTACCTGCTATTCTGTCCCCACGGGGAAGCAGTACAGCCAGAAGCCTCCCCCGTTCCATCTCTAGGCTCTCTCTCAGGCCCCTCATACTTGTGATGTGTCTCAGGGGTAGAATGAAGAGATTCCTCTGAGTGAACACATACGTGAGAGGCCACAGATGCTGAGGAAGGGTGCCTTGCCTAGTGATATCCTAGCGTAAGTGGAAAAGAGGTACCTGCCTGCTGTCCCAGTGTGTCGAACGTGTTCACATCAGGGGTTGCCTACTGTGAAGTTATTCCCTGGGTGCCCTGGATTTTGTGGCCAAAGACGCAAGGGGGCGTTGTCTGTCCATGGGTAAAATGGAGGGCTCTGCGGAACTGGCCGGTTAGGCTGGACCTCTCCTATTGGCTGAGTGTTTGTGACTCGTCCCCGTCCGAAGTTCCGCCCAGCCTTCCGGTGGCTGTCACCATGGTGATTGGGAAAGAAACCTTAGGCCCCACACTCAGCCCTCACCTGGCCTACCTGGCCTCTTTCCCCTCATCTAGACCGCTGTGTGGATGAAAGAAAGGATGTCGGCCAGTGAGCACGTGTCCTGATTTCCTTGGAAGGATTAGGTTCCTTGCCTGGGCAGAAGACAGCCAAGGTCAGCCTGAGCCTAGACACCTAGTGACCTGTGACACTGCAGCCAGTGATAGATGTTGATGTCCACGCTCAGGTATCCGCAGGTGGCGGATTCAGTGTGGTGGGAAGAGAAGTGGAAGTAGAGATGACACACTCACGAGGGCACGGTCCAAAGGTCAGGGAAAATAGCTGAGGTCGTGGAGCTCTAGCGGAGCCAGTCTAGGGCCCAGGTCTCCCTGCTGTACGAGGCAAAGAGGTGATCCATATGCCGCCATCCGTAGATTCTGGACGGCTGGGGCCCTGGATGCCCGGATTTCGGCCTCGTCTACCGAGAAGTGACGCACATGCAGTGTGCCACCGGAGGCTGTGGAGCAGCAGAGGGCAAAATCTTGAAAATGGGGGCTTCAGTTGACTTGGCCTGTGCTCTCCTTTGGCTGAGTGACATCGTGTGTTTCCTAGCAGGTGAAGACATTCGTGGAGAGAGGCGGTTTCCATGCGTGCAGGCAAAGTGTGTGCTGAGATGATGAGTTGCAGGGGAGACCAGGGTGGACTCTCCAGACCCAGAATAGGCCTCTGGCAGGTATGTGTCAATGTTTTCTGCCCATGGCACTCAGCCGGTTATTTGCATAGAATGTTAGGAGCGGAATTAGTAGTCTCCGGAGAGGCTGCCACTTGTCAGCGAGCTTCACCTGGCCAGGTCCCACGGTGATGTCAAGCTTCACCTGGCCAGGTCCGCCCGTGATGTAGCTCCCCAATCAATCACTACTCTCTAGACCTTCCAGATAGACTCCCAGAACTTCTCTCCCCATGGGCAAGCAGTAGAGCCAGAGGCCTTCCCCCTTTGCTCTTTGGTCTCTAGGCCCTCTGTCAGGCACTCCAAGGTGTGAAGTGACAAGGGGGAGAAGGAAGAGATTTCAGAGAACGAAGACAAGCAGAGAGAGAGAGAGAGAGGCAAGAGATGCTGAGTGGGGATGCCTTGCCTACTGATATCCTCAGGAAAGTGGGAAAGAGGTACCTGGCGTGCTCTGCCAATGCCCTGAAGCAGTCCGCACCAGGGGCTCCCTTGTGCCTGCGTAGCCTTTCCCGGGGCGTGCTCAAATCCTGTGGCCACTAGGGGTCATAGGTCACAATGGAGGGCCCTGTGTCATCTGCCTGGCGGGCCGGATCTCTGCCATTGGCTCAGTCTTGTCACCAGGCCCATCCCAAGCTCCGCCCACTCTTGCGGTGGGGGGACTGTCTCTATGGTGATGGCAAAGAAGCCTCAGCCCCGCCCACCTGGCCTTCACTTCACCTACCTGGCCCTCTGACCCTCACTCAGACCTCTGTGTTGATAAAAATCAATGTCCGCCAGTGCCCAGGTGTCAGCATCTGGGATAAAGGATTCGGGACCTTGCCTGGGGCAGAAGGCAGCCTAGGTCAGCGGGTAGCTGGAAGTCTAGTGACTTGTGACACTGCTGCCAGTGACAAATGGTGACTCCCACACTCACATATCCCCTGGTGGCAGAATGCTAGTGATGGGTGGAGAAACATCGCTCCGGAGCACACGTTTAATGGGGCACCAGCCAAAGCAAAGGCCAGGGCCAGTAGTGGACATCGTGGAGCTGAATGGCGAGCCAGTGAAGGGCCCAAGGATCCCTCCTGTATGTGGCGAACAGGTCATCCGTGTCCCCACGTCCATCAACCATTGCACTGCTGGGGCCCAGGCTGCCAGGATTTCGGCCTTGCCTTCGGAGCCCGGCCACATAGGCAGCCTTGCACCGGAGGCGGGGACGTGTAGACAGCAAAAATTTGGAAACTGGCAGTGTTTCCTCGATTTCCCTGGCATCGGCCTCTTTGAGCGGCTTGCTTTTTTTCCTGGTAGGATAGGGCCCTGACGGAGAAAGGCAGGATTACGTGTGCAGGAAAGGTGTGTGTTGAGAGGGTGACGACGTTGAGACCACGTTGGGATCTTTAGTCCCAGGAAAGGCCCCTGGCGGGTGTGGGTCAATGTTCTCTACCCATCCCCCTTGGCGGGGGGAGGTTTTCACCATACAAAGCAGCAGCGCAATTATTCGTCGCCGGAGAGGTTGCATCTGCCCACAAGCTCCCCCTGGCCAGGGTCCGCCCCTACTGTATTGCGCGTGTCAGTCAACAGAAGCTAAGACCTTCCAGAGAGACTACCTGCTATTCTGTCCCCACGGGGAAGCAGTACAGCCAGAAGCCTCCCCCGTTCCATCTCTAGGCTCTCTCTCAGGCCCCTCATACTTGTGATGTGTCTCAGGGGTAGAATGAAGAGATTCCTCTGAGTGAACACATACGTGAGAGGCCAGAGATGCTGAGGAAGGGCGCCTTGCCTAGTGATATCCTAGCGTAAGTGGAAAAGAGGTACCTGCCTGCTGTCCCAGTGTGTCGAACGTGTTCACATCAGGGGTTGCCTACTGTGAAGTTATTCCCTGGGTGCCCTGGATTTTGTGGCCAAAGACGCAAGGGGCCGTTGTCTGTCCATGGGTAAAATGGAGGGCTCTGCGGAACTGGCCGGTTAGGCTGGACCTCTCCTATTGGCTGAGTGTTTGTGACTCGTCCCCGTCCGAAGTTCCGCCCAGCCTTCCGGTGGCTGTCACCATGGTGATTGGGAAAGAAGCCTTAGGCCCCACACTCAGCCCTCACCTGGCCTACCTGGCCTCTTTCCCCTCATCTAGACCGCTGTGTGGATGAAAGAAAGGATGTCGGCCAGTGAGCACGTGTCCTGATTTCCTTGGAAGGATTAGGTTCCTTGCCTGGGCAGAAGACAGCCAAGGTCAGCCTGAGCCTAGACACCTAGTGACCTGTGACACTGCAGCCAGTGATAGATGTTGATGTCCACGCTCAGGTACCCGCAGGTGGCGGATTCAGTGTGGTGGGAAGAGAAGTGGAAGTAGAGATGACACACTCACGAGGGCACAGGCCAAAGGTCAGGGAAAATAGCTGAGGTCGTGGAGCTCTAGCGGAGCCAGTCTAGGGCCCAGGCCTCCCTGCTGTACGAGGCAAAGAGGTGATCCATATGCCGCCATCCGTAGATTCTGGACGGCTGGGGCCCTGGATGCCCGGATTTCGGCCTCGTCTACCGAGAAGTGACGCACATGCAGTGTGCCACCGGAGGCTGTGGAGCAGCAGAGGGCAAAATCTTGAAAATGGGGGCTTCAGTTGACTTGGCCTGTGCTCTCCTTTGGCTGAGTGACATCGTGTGTTTCCTAGCAGGTGAAGACATTCGTGGAGAGAGGCGGTTTCCATGCGTGCAGGCAAAGTGTGTGCTGAGATGATGAGTTGCAGGGGAGACCAGGGTGGACTCTCCAGACCCAGAATAGGCCTCTGGCAGGTATGTGTCAATGTTTTCTGCCCATGGCACTCAGCTGGTTATTTGCATAGAATGTTAGGAGCGGAATTAGTAGTCTCCGGAGAGGCTGCCACTTGTCAGCGAGCTTCACCTGGCCAGGTCCCACGGTGATGTCAAGCTTCACCTGGCCAGGTCCGCCCGTGATGTAGCTCCCCAATCAATCACTACTCTCTAGACCTTCCAGATAGACTCCCAGAACTTCTCTCCCCATGGGCAAGCAGTAGAGCCAGAGGCCTTCCCCCTTTGCTCTTTGGTCTCTAGGCCCTCTGTCAGGCACTCCAAGGTGTGAAGTGACAAGGGGGAGAAGGAAGAGATTTCAGAGAACGAAGACAAGCAGAGAGAGACAGAGAGAGGCAAGAGATGCTGAGTGGGGATGCCTTGCCTACTGATATCCTCAGGAAAGTGGGAAAGAGGTACCTGGCGTGCTCTGCCAATGCCCTGAAGCAGTCCGCACCAGGGGCTCCCTTGTGCCTGCGTAGCCTTTCCCGGGGCGTGCTCAAATCCTGTGGCCACTAGGGGTCATAGGTCCCAAAGGAGGGCCCTGTGTCATCTGCCTGGCGGGCCGGATCTCTGCCATTGGCTCAGTCTTGTCACCAGGCCCATCCCAAGCTCCGCCCACTCTTGCGGTGGGGGGACTGTCTCTATGGTGATGTCAAAGAAGCCTCAGCCCCACCCACCTGGCCTTCACTTCACCTACCTGGCCCTCTGACCCTCACTCAGACCTCTGTGTTGATAAAAATCAATGTCCGCCAGTGCCCAGGTGTCAGCATCTGGGATAAAGGATTCGGGACCTTGCCTGGGGCAGAAGGCAGCCTAGGTCAGCGGGTAGCTGGAAGTCTAGTGACTTGTGACACTGCTGCCAGTGACAAATGGTGACTCCCACACTCACATATCCCCTGGTGGCAGAATGCTAGTGATGGGTGGAGAAACATCGCTCCGGAGCACACGTTTAATGGGGCACCAGCCAAAGCAAAGGCCAGGGCCAGTAGTGGACGTCGTGGAGCTGAATGGCGAGCCAGTGAAGGGCCCAAGGATCCCTCCTGTGTGTGGTGAACAGGTCATCCGTGTCCCCACGTCCATCAACCATTGCACTGCTGGGGCCCAGGCTGCCAGGATTTCGGCCTTGCCTTCGGAGCCCGACCACATAGGCAGCCTTGCACCGGAGGCGGGGACGTGTAGACAGCAAAAATTTGGAAACTGGCAGTGTTTCCTCGATTTCCCTGGCATCGGCCTCTTTGAGCGGCTTCCTTTTTTTCCTGGTAGGATAGGGCCCTGACGGAGAAAGGCAGGATTACGTGTGCAGGAAAGGTGTGTGTTGAGAGGGTGACGACGTTGGGACCACGTTGGGATCTTTAGTCCCAGGAAAGGCCCCTGGCGGGTGTGGGTCAATGTTTTCTACCCATCCCCCTTGGCGGGGGGAGGTTTTCACCATACAAAGCAGCAGCGCAATTATTCGTCGCCGGAGAGGTTGCATCTGCCCACAAGCTCCACCTGGCCAGGGTCCGCCCCTACTGTATTGCGCGTGTCAGTCAACAGAAGCTAAGACCTTCCAGAGAGACTACCTGCTATTCTGTCCCCACGGGGAAGCAGTACAGCCAGAAGCCTCCCCCGTTCCATCTCTAGGCTCTCTCTCAGGCCCCTCATACTTGTGATGTGTCTCAGGGGTAGAATGAAGAGATTCCTCTGAGTGAACACATACGTGAGAGGCCACAGATGCTGAGGAAGGGCGCCTTGCCTAGTGATATCCTAGCGTAAGTGGAAAAGAGGTACCTGCCTGCTGTCCCAGTGTGTCGAACGTGTTCACATCAGGGGTTGCCTACTGTGAAGTTATTCCCTGGGTGCCCTGGATTTTGTGGCCAAAGACGCAAGGGGCCGTTGTCTGTCCATGGGTAAAATGGAGGGCTCTGCGGAACTGGCCGGTTAGGCTGGACCTCTCCTATTGGCTGAGTGTTTGTGACTCGTCCCCGTCCGAAGTTCCGCCCAGCCTTCCGGTGGCTGTCAGCATGGTGATTGGGAAAGAAGCCTTAGGCCCCACACTCAGCCCTCCCCTGGCCTACCTGGCCTCTTTCCCCTCATCTAGACCGCTGTGTGGATGAAAGAAAGGATGTCGGCCAGTGAGCACGTGTCCTGATTTCCTTGGAAGGATTAGGTTCCTTGCCTGGGCAGAAGACAGCCAAGGTCAGCCTGAGCCTAGACACCTAGTGACCTGTGACACTGCAGCCAGTGATAGATGTTGATGTCCACGCTCAGGTATCCGCAGGTGGCGGATTCAGTGTGGTGGGAAGAGAAGTGGAAGTAGAGATGACACACTCACGAGGGCACAGGCCAAAGGTCAGGGAAAATAGCTGAGGTCGTGGAGCTCTAGCGGAGCCAGTCTAGGGCCCAGGCCTCCCTGCTGTACGAGGCAAAGAGGTGATCCATATGCCGCCATCCGTAGATTCTGGACGGCTGGGGCCCTGGATGCCCGGATTTCGGCCTCGTCTACCGAGAAGTGACGCACATGCAGTGTGCCACCGGAGGCTGTGGAGCAGCAGAGGGCAAAATCTTGAAAATGGGGGCTTCAGTTGACTTGGCCTGTGCTCTCCTTTGGCTGAGTGACATCGTGTGTTTCCTAGCAGGTGAAGACATTCGTGGAGAGAGGCGGTTTCCATGCGTGCAGGCAAAGTGTGTGCTGAGATGATGAGTTGCAGGGGAGACCAGGGTGGACTCTCCAGACCCAGAATAGGCCTCTGGCAGGTATGTGTCAATGTTTTCTGCCCATGGCACTCAGCCGGTTATTTGCATAGAATGTTAGGAGCGGAATTAGTAGTCTCCGGAGAGGCTGCCACTTGTCAGCGAGCTTCACCTGGCCAGGTCCCACGGTGATGTCAAGCTTCACCTGGCCAGGTCCGCCCGTGATGTAGCTCCCCAATCAATCACTGCTCTCTAGACCTTCCAGATAGACTCCCAGAACTTCTGTCCCCATGGGCAAACAGTAGAGCCAGAGGTCTTCCCCCTTTGCTCTTTGGTCTCTAGGCCCTCTGTCAGGCACTCCAAGGTGTGAAGTGACAAGGGGGAGAAGGAAGAGATTTCAGAGAACGAAGACAAGCAGAGAGAGACAGAGAGAGGCAAGAGATGCTGAGTGGGGATGCCTTGCCTACTGATATCCTCAGGAAAGTGGGAAAGAGGTACCTGGCGTGCTCTGCCAATGCCCTGAAGCAGTCCGCACCAGGGGCTCCCTTGTGCCTGCGTAGCCTTTCCCGGGGCGTGCTCAAATCCTGTGGCCACTAGGGGTCATAGGTCCCAATGGAGGGCCCTGTGTCATCTGCCTGGCGGGCCGGATCTCTGCCATTGGCTCAGTCTTGTCACCAGGCCCATCCCAAGCTCCGCCCACTCTTGCGGTGGGGGGACTGTCTCTATGGTGATGGCAAAGAAGCCTCAGCCCCGCCCACCTGGCCTTCACTTCACCTACCTGGCCCTCTGACCCTCACTCAGACCTCTGTGTTGATAAAAATCAATGTCCGCCAGTGCCCAGGTGTCAGCATCTGGGATAAAGGATTCGGAACCTTGCCTGGGGCAGAAGGCAGCCTAGGTCAGCGGGTAGCTGGAAGTCTAGTGACTTGTGACACTGCTGCCAGTGACAAATGGTGACTCCCACACTCACATATCCCCTGGTGGCAGAATGCTAGTGATGGGTGGAGAAACATCGCTCCGGAGCACACGTTTAATGGGGCACCAGCCAAAGCAAAGGCCAGGGCCAGTAGTGGACGTCGTGGAGCTGAATGGCGAGCCAGTGAAGGGCCCAAGGATCCCTCCTGTATGTGGCGAACAGGTCATCCGTGTCCCCACGTCCATCAACCATTGCACTGCTGGGGCTCCGGCTGCCAGGATTTCGGCCTTGCCTTCGGAGCCCGGCCACATAGGCAGCCTTGCACCGGAGGCGGGGACGTGTAGACAGCAAAAATTTGGAAACTGGCAGTGTTTCCTCGATTTCCCTGGCATCGGCCTCTTTGAGCGGCTTGCTTTTTTTCCTGGTAGGATAGGGCCCTGACGGAGAAAGGCAGGATTACGTGTGCAGGAAAGGTGTGTGTTGAGAGGGTGACGACGTTGAGACCACGTTGGGATCTTTAGTCCCAGGAAAGGCCCCTGGCGGGTGTGGGTCAATGTTCTCTACCCATCCCCCTTGGCGGGGGGAGGTTTTCACCATACAAAGCAGCAGCGCAATTATTCGTCGCCGGAGAGGTTGCATCTGCCCACAAGCTCCCCCTGGCCAGGGCCCGCCCCTACTGTATTGCGCGTGTCAGTCAACAGAAGCTAAGACCTTCCAGAGAGACTACCTGCTATTCTGTCCCCACGGGGAAGCAGTACAGCCAGAAGCCTCCACCGTTCCATCTCTAGGCTCTCTCTCAGGCCCCTCATACTTGTGATGTGTCTCAGGGGTAGAATGAAGAGATTCCTCTGAGTGAACACATACGTGAGAGGCCACAGATGCTGAGGAAGGGCGCCTTGCCTAGTGATATCCTAGCGTAAGTGGAAAAGAGGTACCTGCCTGCTGTCCCAGTGTGTCGAACGTGTTCACATCAGGGGTTGCCTACTGTGAAGTTATTCCCTGGGTGCCCTGGATTTTGTGGCCAAAGACGCAAGGGGCCGTTGTCTGTCCATGGGTAAAATGGAGGGCTCTGCGGAACTGGCCGGTTAGGCTGGACCTCTCCTATTGGCTGAGTGTTTGTGACTCGTCCCCGTCCGAAGTTCCGCCCAGCCTTCTGGTGGCTGTCACCATGGTGATTGGGAAAGAAGCCTTAGGCCCCACACTCAGCCCTCACCTGGCCTACCTGGCCTCTTTCCCCTCATCTAGACCGCTGTGTGGATGAAAGAAAGGATGTCGGCCAGTGAGCACGTGTCCTGATTTCCTTGGAAGGATTAGGTTCCTTGCCTGGGCAGAAGACAGCCAAGGTCAGCCTGAGCCTAGACACCTAGTGACCTGTGACACTGCAGCCAGTGATAGATGTTGATGTCCACGCTCAGGTATCCGCAGGTGGCGGATTCAGTGTGGTGGGAAGAGAAGTGGAAGTAGAGATGACACACTCACGAGGGCACAGGCCAAAGGTCAGGGAAAATAGCTGAGGTCGTGGAGCTCTAGCGGAGCCAGTCTAGGGCCCAGGCCTCCCTGCTGTACGAGGCAAAGAGGTGATCCATATGCCGCCATCCGTAGATTCTGGACGGCTGGGGCCCTGGATGCCCGGATTTCGGCCTCGTCTACCGAGAAGTGACGCACATGCAGTGTGCCACCGGAGGCTGTGGAGCAGCAGAGGGCAAAATCTTGAAAATGGGGGCTTCAGTTGACTTGGCCTGTGCTCTCCTTTGGCTGAGTGACATCGTGTGTTTCCTAGCAGGTGAAGACATTCGTGGAGAGAGGCGGTTTCCATGCGTGCAGGCAAAGTGTGTGCTGAGATGATGAGTTGCAGGGGAGACCAGGGTGGACTCTCCAGACCCAGAATAGGCCTCTGGCAGGTATGTGTCAATGTTTTCTGCCCATGGCACTCAGCCGGTTATTTGCATAGAATGTTAGGAGCGGAATTAGTAGTCTCCGGAGAGGCTGCCACTTGTCAGCGAGCTTCACCTGGCCAGGTCCCACGGTGATGTCAAGCTTCACCTGGCCAGGTCCGCCCGTGATGTAGCTCCCCAATCAATCACTACTCTCTAGACCTTCCAGATAGACTCCCAGAACTTCTCTCCCCATGGGCAAGCACTAGAGCCAGAGGCCTTCCCCCTTTGCTCTTTGGTCTCTAGGCCCTCTGTCAGGCACTCCAAGGTGTGAAGTGACAAGGGGGAGAAGGAAGAGATTTCAGAGAACGAAGACAAGCAGAGAGAGACAGAGAGAGGCAAGAGATGCTGAGTGGGGATGCCTTGCCTACTGATATCCTCAGGAAAGTGGGAAAGAGGTACCTGGCGTGCTCTGCCAATGCCCTGAAGCAGTCCGCACCAGGGGCTCCCTTGTGCCTGCGTAGCCTTTCCCGGGGCGTGCTCAAATCCTGTGGCCACTAGGGGTCATAGGTCCCAATGGAGGGCCCTGTGTCATCTGCCTGGCGGGCCGGATCTCTGCCATTGGCTCAGTCTTGTCACCAGGCCCATCCCAAGCTCCGCCCACTCTTGCGGTGGGGGGACTGTCTCTATGGTGATGGCAAAGAAGCCTCAGCCCCACCCACCTGGCCTTCACTTCACCTACCTGGCCCTCTGACCCTCACTCAGACCTCTGTGTTGATAAAAATCAATGTCCGCCAGTGCCCAGGTGTCAGCATCTGGGATAAAGGATTCGGGACCTTGCCTGGGGCAGAAGGCAGCCTAGGTCAGCGGGTAGCTGGAAGTCTAGTGACTTGTGACACTGCTGCCAGTGACAAATGGTGACTCCCACACTCACATATCCCCTGGTGGCAGAATGCTAGTGATGGGTGGAGAAACATCGCTCCGGAGCACACGTTTAATGGGGCACCAGCCAAAGCAAAGGCCAGGGCCAGTAGTGGACGTCGTGGAGCTGAATGGCGAGCCAGTGAAGGGCCCAAGGATCCCTCCTGTGTGTGGTGAACAGGTCATCCGTGTCCCCACGTCCATCAACCATTGCACTGCTGGGGCCCAGGCTGCCAGGATTTCGGCCTTGCCTTCGGAGCCCGACCACATAGGCAGCCTTGCACCGGAGGCGGGGACGTGTAGACAGCAAAAATTTGGAAACTGGCAGTGTTTCCTCGATTTCCCTGGCATCGGCCTCTTTGAGCGGCTTCCTTTTTTTCCTGGTAGGATAGGGCCCTGACGGAGAAAGGCAGGATTACGTGTGCAGGAAAGGTGTGTGTTGAGAGGGTGACGACGTTGGGACCACGTTGGGATCTTTAGTCCCAGGAAAGGCCCCTGGCGGGTGTGGGTCAATGTTTTCTACCCATCCCCCTTGGCGGGGGGAGGTTTTCACCATACAAAGCAGCAGCGCAATTATTCGTCGCCGGAGAGGTTGCATCTGCCCACAAGCTCCACCTGGC
Source organism: Loxodonta africana (assembly GCF_030014295.1). NCBI lineage: Eukaryota > Metazoa > Chordata > Mammalia > Proboscidea > Elephantidae > Loxodonta > Loxodonta africana. Next base: position 248,847 of record NW_026974875.1, on the reverse strand, counting down.
CAGGGTCTGCCCCTACTGTATTGCGCGTGTCAGTCAACAGAAGCTAAGACCTTCCAGAGAGACTACCTGCTATTCTGTCCCCACGGGGAAGCAGTACAGCCAGAAGCCTCCCCGGTTCCATCTCTAGGCTCTCTCTCAGGCCCCTCATACTTGTGATGTGTCTCAGGGGTAGAATGAAGAGATTCCTCTGAGTGAACACATACGTGAGAGGCCACAGATGCTGAGGAAGGGCGCCTTGCCTAGTGATATCCTAGCGTAAGTGGAAAAGAGGTACCTGCCTGCTGTCCCAGTGTGTCGAACGTGTTCACATCAGGGGTTGCCTACTGTGAAGTTATTCCCTGGGTGCCCTGGATTTTGTGGCCAAAGACGCAAGGGGCCGTTGTCTGTCCATGGGTAAAATGGAGGGCTCTGCGGAACTGGCCGGTTAGGCTGGACCTCTCCTATTGGCTGAGTGTTTGTGACTCGTCCCCGTCCGAAGTTCCGCCCAGCCTTCCGGTGGCTGTCACCATGGTGATTGGGAAAGAAGCCTTAGGCCCCACACTCAGCCCTCCCCTGGCCTACCTGGCCTCTTTCCCCTCATCTAGACCGCTGTGTGGATGAAAGAAAGGATGTCGGCCAGTGAGCACGTGTCCTGATTTCCTTGGAAGGATTAGGTTCCTTGCCTGGGCAGAAGACAGCCAAGGTCAGCCTGAGCCTAGACACCTAGTGACCTGTGACACTGCAGCCAGTGATAGATGTTGATGTCCACGCTCAGGTATCCGCAGGTGGCGGATTCAGTGTGGTGGGAAGAGAAGTGGAAGTAGAGATGACACACTCACGAGGGCACAGGCCAAAGGTCAGGGAAAATAGCTGAGGTCGTGGAGCTCTAGCGGAGCCAGTCTAGGGCCCAGGCCTCCCTGCTGTACGAGGCAAAGAGGTGATCCATATGCCGCCATCCGTAGATTCTGGACGGCTGGGGCCCTGGATGCCCGGATTTCGGCCTCGTCTACCGAGAAGTGACGCACATGCAGTGTGCCACCGGAGGCTGTGGAGCAGCAGAGGGCAAAATCTTGAAAATGGGGGCTTCAGTTGACTTGGCCTGTGCTCTCCTTTGGCTGAGTGACATCGTGTGTTTCCTAGCAGGTGAAGACATTCGTGGAGAGAGGCGGTTTCCATGCGTGCAGGCAAAGTGTGTGCTGAGATGATGAGTTGCAGGGGAGACCAGGGTGGACTCTCCAGACCCAGAATAGGCCTCTGAATACTATCTCTCTATGTTTTCTGCCCATGGCACTCAGCCGGTTATTTGCATAGAATGTTAGGAGCGGAATTAGTAGTCTCCGGAGAGGCTGCCACTTGTCAGCGAGCTTCACCTGGCCAGGTCCCACGGTGATGTCAAGCTTCACCTGGCCAGGTCCGCCCGTGATGTAGCTCCCCAATCAATCACTACTCTCTAGACCTTCCAGATAGACTCCCAGAACTTCTCTCCCCATGGGCAAGCAGTAGAGCCAGAGGCCTTCCCCCTTTGCTCTTTGGTCTCTAGGCCCTCTGTCAGGCACTCCAAGGTGTGAAGTGACAAGGGGGAGAAGGAAGAGATTTCAGAGAACGAAGACAAGCAGAGAGAGACAGAGAGAGGCAAGAGATGCTGAGTGGGGATGCCTTGCCTACTGATATCCTCAGGAAAGTGGGAAAGAGGTACCTGGCGTGCTCTGCCAATGCCCTGAAGCAGTCCGCACCAGGGGCTCCCTTGTGCCTGCGTAGCCTTTCCCGGGGCGTGCTCAAATCCTGTGGCCACTAGGGGTCATAGGTCACAATGGAGGGCCCTGTGTCATCTGCCTGGCGGGCCGGATCTCTGCCATTGGCTCAGTCTTGTCACCAGGCCCATCCCAAGCTCCGCCCACTCTTGCGGTGGGGGGACTGTCTCTATGGTGATGGCAAAGAAGCCTCAGCCCCGCCCACCTGGCCTTGACTTCACCTACCTGGCCCTCTGACCCTCACTCAGACCTCTGTGTTGATAAAAATCAATGTCCGCCAGTGCCCAGGTGTCAGCATCTGGGATAAAGGATTCGGGACCTTGCCTGGGGCAGAAGGCAGCCTAGGTCAGCGGGTAGCTGGAAGTCTAGTGACTTGTGACACTGCTGCCAGTGACAAATGGTGACTCCCACACTCACATATCCCCTGGTGGCAGAACGCTAGTGATGGGTGGAGAAACATCGCTCCGGAGCACACGTTTAATGGGGCACCAGCCAAAGCAAAGGCCAGGGCCAGTAGTGGACGTCGTGGAGCTGAATGACGAGCCAGTGAAGGGCCCAAGGATCCCTCCTGTATGTGGCGAACAGGTCATCCGTGTCCCCACGTCCATCAACCATTGCACTGCTGGGGCCCAGGCTGCCAGGATTTCGGCCTTGCCTTCGGAGCCCGGCCACATAGGCAGCCTTGCACCGGAGGCGGGGACGTGTAGACAGCAAAAATTTGGAAACTGGCAGTGTTTCCTCGATTTCCCTGGCATCGGCCTTTTTGAGCGGCTTGCTTTTTTTCCTGGTAGGATAGGGCCCTGACGGAGAAAGGCAGGATTACGTGTGCAGGAAAGGTGTGTGTTGAGAGGGTGACTACGTTGAGACCACGTTGGGATCTTTAGTCCGAGGAAAGGCCCCTGGCGGGTATGGGTCAATGTTCTCTACCCATCCCCCTTGGCGGGGGGAGGTTTTCACCATACAAAGCAGCAGCGCAATTATTCGTCGCCGGAGAGGTTGCATCTGCCCACAAGCTCCCCCTGGCCTGGGTCCGCCCCTACTGTATTGCGCGTGTCAGTCAACAGAAGCTAAGACCTTCCAGAGAGACTACCTGCTATTCTGTCCCCACGGGGAAGCAGTACAGCCAGAAGCCTCCCCCGTTCCATCTCTAGGCTCTCTCTCAGGCCCCTCATACTTGTGATGTGTCTCAGGGGTAGAATGAAGAGATTCCTCTGAGTGAACACATACGTGAGAGGCCACAGATGCTGAGGAAGGGCGCCTTGCCTAGTGATATCCTAGCGTAAGTGGAAAAGAGGTACCTGCCTGCTGTCCCAGTGTGTCGAACGTGTTCACATCAGGGGTTGCCTACTGTGAAGTTATTCCCTGGGTGCCCTGGATTTTGTGGCCAAAGACGCAAGGGGGCGTTGTCTGTCCATGGGTAAAATGGAGGGCTCTGCGGAACTGGCCGGTTAGGCTGGACCTCTCCTATTGGCTGAGTGTTTGTGACTCGTCCCCGTCCGAAGTTCCGCCCAGCCTTCCGGTGGCTGTCACCATGGTGATTGGGAAAGAAGCCTTAGGCCCCACACTCAGCCCTCACCTGGCCTACCTGGCCTCATTACCCTCATCTAGACCACTGTGTGGATGAAAGAAAGGATGTCGGCCAGTGAGCACGTGTCCTGATTTCCTTGGAAGGATTAGGTTCCTTGCCTGGGCAGAAGACAGCCAAGGTCAGCCTGAGCCTAGACACCTAGTGACCTGTGACACTGCAGCCAGTGATAGATGTTGATGTCCACGCTCAGGTATCCGCAGGTGGCGGATTCAGTGTGGTGGGAAGAGAAGTGGAAGTAGAGATGACACACTCACGAGGGCACAGGCCAAAGGTCAGGGAAAATAGCTGAGGTCGTGGAGCTCTAGCGGAGCCAGTCTAGGGCCCAGGCCTCCCTGCTGTACGAGGCAAAGAGGTGATCCATATGCCGCCATCCGTAGATTCTGGACGGCTGGTTCCCTGGATGCCCGGATTTCGACCTCGTCTACCGAGAAGTGACGCACATGCAGTGTGCCACCGGAGGCTGTGGAGCAGCAGAGGGCAAAATCTTGAAAATGGGGCTTCAGTTGACTTGGCCTGTGCTCTCCTTTGGCTGAGTGACATCGTGTGTTTCCTAGCAGGTGAAGACATTCGTGGAGAGAGGCGGTTTCCATGCGTGCAGGCAAAGTGTGTGCTGAGATGATGAGTTGCAGGGGAGACCAGGGTGGACTCTCCAGACCCAGAATAGGCCTCTGGCAGGTATGTGTCAATGTTTTCTGCCCATGGCACTCAGCCGGTTATTTGCATAGAATGTTAGGAGCGGAATTAGTAGTCTCCGGAGAGGCTGCCACTTGTCAGCGAGCTTCACCTGGCCAGGTCCCACGGTGATGTCAAGCTTCACCTGGCCAGGTCCGCCCGTGATGTAGCTCCCCAATCAATCACTGCTCTCTAGACCTTCCAGGTAGACTCCAGAACTTCTGTCCCCATGGGCAAACAGTAGAGCCAGAGGCCTTCCCCCTTTGCTCTTTGGTCTCTAGGCCCTCTGTCAGGCACTCCAAGGTGTGAAGTGACAAGGGGGAGAAGGAAGAGATTTCAGAGAACGAAGACAAGCAGAGAGAGACAGAGAGAGGCAAGAGATGCTGAGTGGGGATGCCTTGCCTACTGATATCCTCAGGAAAGTGGGAAAGAGGTACCTGGCGTGCTCTGCCAATGCCCTGAAGCAGTCCGCACCAGGGGCTCCCTTGTGCCTGCGTAGCCTTTCCCGGGGCGTGCTCAAATCCTGTGGCCACTAGGGGTCATAGGTCACAATGGAGGGCCCTGTGTCATCTGCCTGGCGGGCCGGATCTCTGCCATTGGCTCAGTCTTGTCACCAGGCCCATCCCAAGCTCCGCCCACTCTTGCGGTGGGGGGACTGTCTCTATGGTGATGGCAAAGAAGCCTCAGCCCCGCCCACCTGGCCTTGACTTCACCTACCTGGCCCTCTGACCCTCACTCAGACCTCTGTGTTGATAAAAATCAATGTCCGCCAGTGCCCAGGTGTCAGCATCTGGGATAAAGGATTCGGGACCTTGCCTGGGGCAGAAGGCAGCCTAGGTCAGCGGGTAGCTGGAAGTCTAGTGACTTGTGACGCTGCTGCCAGTGACAAATGGTGACTCCCACACTCACATATCCCCTGGTGGCAGAACGCTAGTGATGGGTGGAGAAAGATCGCTCCGGAGCACACGTTTAATGGGGCACCAGCCAAAGCAAAGGCCAGGGCCAGTAGTGGACGTCGTGGAGCTGAATGACGAGCAGTGAAGGGCCCAAGGATCCCTCCTGTATGTGGGCGAACAGGTCATCCGTGTCCCCACGTCCATCAACCATTGCACTGCTGGGGCCCAGGCTGCCAGGATTTCGGCCCTTGCCTTCGGAGCCCGGCCACATAGGCAGCCTTGCACCGGAGGCGGGGACGTGTAGACAGCAAAAATTTGGAAACTGGCAGTGTTTCCTCGATTTCCCTGGCATCGGCCTCTTTGAGCGGCTTCCTTTTTTCCTGGTAGGATAGGGCCCTGACGGAGAAAGGCAGGATTACGTGTGCAGGAAAGGTGTGTGTTGAGAGGGTGACGACGTTGGGACCACGTTGGGATCTTTAGTCCAGGAAAGGCCCCTGGCGGGTGTGGGTCAATGTTTTCTACCCATCCCCCTTGGCGGGGGGAGGTTTTCACCATACAAAGCAGCAGCGCAATTATTCGTCGCCGGAGAGGTTGCATCTGCCCACAAGCTCCACCTGGCCAGGGTCTGCCCCTACTGTATTGCGCGTGTCAGTCAACAGAAGCTAAGACCTTCCAGAGAGACTACCTGCTATTCTGTCCCCACGGGGAAGCAGTACAGCCAGAAGCCTCCCCGGTTCCATCTCTAGGCTCTCTCTCAGGCCCCTCATACTTGTGATGTGTCTCAGGGGTAGAATGAAGAGATTCCTCTGAGTGAACACATACGTGAGAGGCCACAGATGCTGAGGAAGGGGCGCCTTGCCTAGTGATATCCTAGCGTAAGTGGAAAAGAGGTACCTGCTGCTGTCCCAGTGTGTCGAACGTGTTCACATCAGGGTTGCCTACTGTGAAGTTATTCCCTGGGTGCCCTGGATTTTGTGGCCAAAGACGCAAGGGGCCGTTGTCTGTCCATGGGTAAAATGGAGGGCTCTGCGGAACTGGCCGGTTAGGCTGGACCTCTCCTATTGGCTGAGTGTTTGTGACTCGTCCCCGTCCGAAGTTCCGCCCAGCCTTCCGGTGGCTGTCACCATGGTGATTGGGAAAGAAGCCTTAGGCCCCACACTCAGCCCTCCCCTGGCCTACCTGGCCTCTTTCCCCTCATCTAGACCGCTGTGTGGATGAAAGAAAGGATGTCGGCCAGTGAGCACGTGTCCTGATTTCCTTGGAAGGATTAGGTTCCTTGCCTGGGCAGAAGACAGCCAAGGTCAGCCTGAGCCTAGACACCTAGTGACCTGTGACACTGCAGCCAGTGATAGATGTTGATGTCCACGCTCAGGTATCCGCAGGTGGCGGATTCAGTGTGGTGGGAAGAGAAGTGGAAGTAGAGATGACACACTCACGAGGGCACAGGCCAAAGGTCAGGGAAAATAGCTGAGGTCGTGGAGCTCTAGCGGAGCCAGTCTAGGGCCCAGGCCTCCCTGCTGTACGAGGCAAAGAGGTGATCCATATGCCGCCATCCGTAGATTCTGGACGGCTGGGGCCCTGGATGCCCGGATTTCGGCCTCGTCTACCGAGAAGTGACGCACATGCAGTGTGCCACCGGAGGCTGTGGAGCAGCAGAGGGCAAAATCTTGAAAATGGGGGCTTCAGTTGACTTGGCCTGTGCTCTCCTTTGGCTGAGTGACATCGTGTGTTTCCTAGCAGGTGAAGACATTCGTGGAGAGAGGCGGTTTCCATGCGTGCAGGCAAAGTGTGTGCTGAGATGATGAGTTGCAGGGGAGACCAGGGTGGACTCTCCAGACCAGAATAGGCCTCTGGCAGGTATGTGTCAATGTTTTCTGCCCATGGCACTCAGCCGGTTATTTGCATAGAATGTTAGGAGCGGAATTAGTAGTCTCCGGAGAGGCTGCCACTTGTCAGCGAGCTTCACCTGGCCAGGTCCCACGGTGATGTCAAGCTTCACCTGGCCAGGTCCGCCCGTGATGTAGCTCCCAATCAATCACTACTCTCTAGACCTTCCAGATAGACTCCAGAACTTCTCTCCCCATGGGCAAGCAGTAGAGCCAGAGGCCTTCCCCCTTTGCTCTTTGGTCTCTAGGCCCTCTGTCAGGCACTCCAAGGTGTGAAGTGACAAGGGGGAGAAGGAAGAGATTTCAGAGAACGAAGACAAGCAGAGAGAGACAGAGAGAGGCAAGAGATGCTGAGTGGGGATGCCTTGCCTACTGATATCCTCAGGAAAGTGGGAAAGAGGTACCTGGCGTGCTCTGCCAATGCCCTGAAGCAGTCCGCACCAGGGGCTCCCTTGTGCCTGCGTAGCCTTTCCCGGGGCGTGCTCAAATCCTGTGGCCACTAGGGGTCATAGGTCACAATGGAGGGCCCTGTGTCATCTGCCTGGCGGGCCGGATCTCTGCCATTGGCTCAGTCTTGTCACCAGGCCCATCCCAAGCTCCGCCCACTCTTGCGGTGGGGGGACTGTCTCTATGGTGATGGCAAAGAAGCCTCAGCCCCGCCCACCTGGCCTTGACTTCACCTACCTGGCCCTCTGACCCTCACTCAGACCTCTGTGTTGATAAAAATCAATGTCCGCCAGTGCCCAGGTGTCAGCATCTGGGATAAAGGATTCGGGACCTTGCCTGGGGCAGAAGGCAGCCTAGGTCAGCGGGTAGCTGGAAGTCTAGTGACTTGTGACACTGCTGCCAGTGACAAATGGTGACTCCCACACTCACATATCCCCTGGTGGCAGAACGCTAGTGATGGGTGGAGAAACATCGCTCCGGAGCACACGTTTAATGGGGCACCAGCCAAAGCAAAGGCCAGGGCCAGTAGTGGACGTCGTGGAGCTGAATGACGAGCCAGTGAAGGGCCCAAGGATCCCTCCTGTATGTGGCGAACAGGTCATCCGTGTCCCCACGTCCATCAACCATTGCACTGCTGGGGCCCAGGCTGCCAGGATTTCGGCCTTGCTTCCGGAGCCCGGCCACATAGGCAGCCTTGCACCGGAGGCGGGGACGTGTAGACAGCAAAAATTTGGAAACTGGCAGTGTTTCCTCGATTTCCCTGGCATCGGCCTTTTTGAGCGGCTTGCTTTTTTTCCTGGTAGGATAGGGCCCTGACGGAGAAAGGCAGGATTACGTGTGCAGGAAAGGTGTGTGTTGAGAGGGTGACTACGTTGAGACCACGTTGGGATCTTTAGTCCGAGGAAAGGCCCCTGGCGGGTATGGGTCAATGTTCTCTACCCATCCCCCTTGGCGGGGGAGGTTTTCACCATACAAAGCAGCAGCGCAATTATTCGTCGCCGGAGAGGTTGCATCTGCCACAAGCTCCCCTGGCCTGGGTCCGCCCCTACTGTATTGCGCGTGTCAGTCAACAGAAGCTAAGACCTTCCAGAGAGACTACCTGCTATTCTGTCCCCACGGGGAAGCAGTACAGCCAGAAGCCTCCCCCGTTCCATCTCTAGGCTCTCTCTCAGGCCCCTCATACTTGTGATGTGTCTCAGGGGTAGAATGAAGAGATTCCTCTGAGTGAACACATACGTGAGAGGCCACAGATGCTGAGGAAGGGCGCCTTGCCTAGTGATATCCTAGCGTAAGTGGAAAAGAGGTACCTGCCTGCTGTCCCAGTGTGTCGAACGTGTTCACATCAGGGGTTGCCTACTGTGAAGTTATTCCCTGGGTGCCCTGGATTTTGTGGCCAAAGACGCAAGGGGGCGTTGTCTGTCCATGGGTAAAATGGAGGGCTCTGCGGAACTGGCCGGTTAGGCTGGACCTCTCCTATTGGCTGAGTGTTTGTGACTCGTCCCCGTCCGAAGTTCCGCCCAGCCTTCCGGTGGCTGTCACCATGGTGATTGGGAAAGAAGCCTTAGGCCCCACACTCAGCCCTCACCTGGCCTACCTGGCCTCATTACCCTCATCTAGACCACTGTGTGGATGAAAGAAAGGATGTCGGCCAGTGAGCACGTGTCCTGATTTCCTTGAAGGATTAGGTTCCTTGCCTGGGCAGAAGACAGCCAAGGTCAGCCTGAGCCTAGACACCTAGTGACCTGTGACACTGCAGCCAGTGATAGATGTTGATGTCCACGCTCAGGTATCCGCAGGTGGCGGATTCAGTGTGGTGGGAAGAGAAGTGGAAGTAGAGATGACACACTCACGAGGGCACAGGCCAAAGGTCAGGGAAAATAGCTGAGGTCGTGGAGCTCTAGCGGAGCCAGTCTAGGGCCCAGGCCTCCCTGCTGTACGAGGCAAAGAGGTGATCCATATGCCGCCATCCGTAGATTCTGGACGGCTGGTTCCCTGGATGCCCGGATTTCGACTCGTCTACCGAGAAGTGACGCACATGCAGTGTGCCACCGGAGGCTGTGGAGCAGCAGAGGGCAAAATCTTGAAAATGGGGCTTCAGTTGACTTGGCCTGTGCTCTCCTTTGGCTGAGTGACATCGTGTGTTTCCTAGCAGGTGAAGACATTCGTGGAGAGAGGCGGTTTCATGCGTGCAGGCAAAGTGTGTGCTGAGATGATGAGTTGCAGGGGAGACCAGGGTGGACTCTCCAGACCCAGAATAGGCCTCTGGCAGGTATGTGTCAATGTTTTCTGCCCATGGCACTCAGCCGGTTATTTGCATAGAATGTTAGGAGCGGAATTAGTAGTCTCCGGAGAGGCTGCCACTTGTCAGCGAGCTTCACCTGGCCAGGTCCCACGGTGATGTCAAGCTTCACCTGGCCAGGTCCGCCCGTGATGTAGCTCCCCAATCAATCACTGCTCTCTAGACCTTCCAGGTAGACTCCCAGAACTTCTGTCCCCATGGGCAAACAGTAGAGCCAGAGGCCTTCCCCCTTTGCTCTTTGGTCTCTAGGCCCTCTGTCAGGCACTCCAAGGTGTGAAGTGACAAGGGGAGAAGGAAGAGATTTCAGAGAACGAAGACAAGCAGAGAGAGACAGAGAGAGGCAAGAGATGCTGAGTGGGGATGCCTTGCCTACTGATATCCTCAGGAAAGTGGGAAAGAGGTACCTGGCGTGCTCTGCCAATGCCCTGAAGCAGTCCGCACCAGGGGCTCCCTTGTGCCTGCGTAGCCTTTCCCGGGGCGTGCTCAAATCCTGTGGCCACTAGGGGTCATAGGTCACAATGGAGGGCCCTGTGTCATCTGCCTGGCGGGCCGGATCTCTGCCATTGGCTCAGTCTTGTCACCAGGCCCATCCCAAGCTCCGCCCACTCTTGCGGTGGGGGGACTGTCTCTATGGTGATGGCAAAGAAGCCTCAGCCCCGCCCACCTGGCCTTGACTTCACCTACCTGGCCCTCTGACCTCACTCAGACCTCTGTGTTGATAAAAATCAATGTCCGCCAGTGCCCAGGTGTCAGCATCTGGGATAAAGGATTCGGGACCTTGCCTGGGGCAAAAGGCAGCCTAGGTCAGCGGGTAGCTGGAAGCCTAGTGACTTGTGACGCTGCTGCCAGTGACAAATGGTGACTCCCACACTCACATATCCCCTGGTGGCAGAACGCTAGTGATGGGTGGAGAAAGATCGCTCCGGAGCACACGTTTAATGGGGCCCAGCCAAAGCAAAGGCCAGGGCCAGTAGTGGACGTCGTGGAGCTGAATGACGAGCCAGTGAAGGGCCCAAGGATCCCTCCTGTATGTGGCGAACAGGTCATCCGTGTCCCCACGTCCATCAACCATTGCACTGCTGGGGCCCAGGCTGCCAGGATTTCGGCCTTGCCTTCGGAGCCCGGCCACATAGGCAGCCTTGCACCGGAGGCGGGGACGTGTAGACAGCAAAAATTTGGAAACTGGCAGTGTTTCCTCGATTTCCCTGGCATCGGCCTCTTTGAGCGGCTTGCTTTTTTTCCTGGTAGGATAGGGCCCTGACGGAGAAAGGCAGGATTACGTGTGCAGGAAAGGTGTGTGTTGAGAGGGTGACGACGTTGAGACCACGTTGGGATCTTTAGTCCCAGGAAAGGCCCCTGGCAGGTGTGGGTCAATGTTCTCTACCCATCCCCCTTGGCGGGGGAGGTTTTCACCATACAAAGCAGCAGCGCAATTATTCGTCGCCGGAGAGGTTGCATCTGCCCACAAGCTCCCCCTGGCCAGGGTCCGCCCCTACTGTATTGCGCGTGTCAGTCAACAGAAGCTAAGACCTTCCAGAGAGACTACCTGCTATTCTGTCCCCACGGGGAAGCAGTACAGCCAGAAGCCTCCCCCGTTCCATCTCTAGGCTCTCTCTCAGGCCCCTCATACTTGTGATGTGTCTCAGGGGTAGAATGAAGAGATTCCTCTGAGTGAACACATACGTGAGAGGCCACAGATGCTGAGGAAGGGCGCCTTGCCTAGTGATATCCTAGCGTAAGTGGAAAAGAGGTACCTGCCTGCTGTCCAGTGTGTCGAACGTGTTCACATCAGGGGTTGCCTACTGTGAAGTTATTCCCTGGGTGCCCTGGATTTTGTGGCCAAAGACGCAAGGGGCCGTTGTCTGTCCATGGGTAAAATGGAGGGCTCTGCGGAACTGGCCGGTTAGGCTGGACCTCTCCTATTGGCTGAGTGTTTGTGACTCGTCCCCGTCCGAAGTTCCGCCCAGCCTTCCGGTGGCTGTCACCATGGTGATTGGGAAAGAAGCCTTAGGCCCCACACTCAGCCCTCACCTGGCCTACCTGGCCTCTTTCCCCTCATCTAGACCGCTGTGTGGATGAAAGAAAGGATGTCGGCCAGTGAGCACGTGTCCTGATTTCCTTGGAAGGATTAGGTTCCTTGCCTGGGCAGAAGACAGCCAAGGTCAGCCTGAGCCTAGACACCTAGTGACCTGTGACACTGCAGCCAGTGATAGATGTTGATGTCCACGCTCAGGTATCCGCAGGTGGCGGATTCAGTGTGGTGGGAAGAGAAGTGGAGGTAGAGATGACACACTCACGAGGGCACAGGCCAAAGGTCAGGGAAAATAGCTGAGGTCGTGGAGCTCTAGCGGAGCCAGTCTAGGGCCCAGGCCTCCCTGCTGTACGAGGCAAAGAGGTGATCCATATGCCGCCATCCGTAGATTCTGGACGGCTGGGGCCCTGGATGGCCGGATTTCGGCCTCGTCTACCGAGAAGTGACGCACATGCAGTGTGCCACCGGAGGCTGTGGAGCAGCAGAGGGCAAAATCTTGAAAATGGGGGCTTCAGTTGACTTGGCCTGTGCTCTCCTTTGGCTGAGTGACATCGTGTGTTTCCTAGCAGGTGAAGACATTCGTGGAGAGAGGCGGTTTCCATGCGTGCAGGCAAAGTGTGTGCTGAGATGATGAGTTGCAGGGGAGACCAGGGTGGACTCTCCAGACCCAGAATAGGCCTCTGGCAGGTATGTGTCAATGTTTTCTGCCCATGGCACTCAGCCGGTTATTTGCATAGAATGTTAGGAGCGGAATTAGTAGTCTCCGGAGAGGCTGCCACTTGTCAGCGAGCTTCACCTGGCCAGGTCCCACGGTGATGTCAAGCTTCACCTGGCCAGGTCCGCCCGTGATGTAGCTCCCCAATCAATCACTACTCTCTAGACCTCCCAGATAGACTCCCAGAACTTCTCTCCCCATGGGCAAGCAGTAGAGCCAGAGGCCTTCCCCCTTTGCTCTTTGGTCTCTAGGCCCTCTGTCAGGCACTCCAAGGTGTGAAGTGACAAGGGGGAGAAGGAAGAGATTTCAGAGAACGAAGACAAGCAGAGAGAGACAGAGAGAGGCAAGAGATGCTGAGTGGGGATGCCTTGCCTACTGATATCCTCAGGAAAGTGGGAAAGAGGTACCTGGCGTGCTCTGCCAATGCCCTGAAGCAGTCCGCACCAGGGGCTCCCTTGTGCCTGCGTAGCCTTTCCCGGGGCGTGCTCAAATCCTGTGGCCACTAGGGGTCATAGGTCCCAATGGAGGGCCCTGTGTCATCTGCCTGGCGGGCCGGATCTCTGCCATTGGCTCAGTCTTGTCACCAGGCCCATCCCAAGCTCCGCCCACTCTTGCGGTGGGGTTACTGTCTCTATGGTGATGGCAAAGAAGCCTCAGCCCCGCCCACCTGGCCTTCACTTCACCTACCTGGCCCTCTGACCCTCACTCAGACCTCTGTGTTGATAAAAATCAATGTCCGCCAGTGCCCAGGTGTCAGCATCTGGGATAAAGGATTCGGGACCTTGCCTGGGGCAGAAGGCAGCCTAGGTCAGCGGGTAGCTGGAAGTCTAGTGACTTGGGACACTGCTGCCAGTGACAAATGGTGACTCCCACACTCACATATCCCCTGGTGGCAGAACGCTAGTGATGGGTGGAGAAACATCGCTCCGGAGCACACGTTTAATGGGGCACCAGCCAAAGCAAAGGCCAGGGCCAGTAGTGGACGTCGCGGAGCTGAATGGCGAGCCAGTGAAGGGCCCAAGGATCCCTCCTGTATGTGGCGAACAGGTCATCCGTGTCCCCACGTCCATCAACCATTGCACTGCTGGGGCCCAGGCTGCCAGGATTTCGGCCTTGCCTTCGGAGCCCGGCCACATAGGCAGCCTTGCACCGGAGGCGGGGACGTGTAGACAGCAAAAATTTGGAAACTGGCAGTGTTTCCTCGATTTCCCTGGCATCGGCCTCTTTGAGCGGCTTGCATTTTTCCTGGTAGGATAGGGTCCTGACGGAGAAAGGCAGGATTACGTGTGCAGGAAAGGTGTGTGTTGAGAGGGTGACGACGTTGAGACCACGTTGGGATCTTTAGTCCCAGGAAAGGCCCCTGGCGGGTGTGGGTCAATGTTCTCTACCCATCCCCCTTGGCGGGGGGAGGTTTTCACCATACAAAGCAGCAGCGCAATTATTCGTCGCCGGAGAGGTTGCATCTGCCCACAAGCTCCCCCTGGCCAGGGTCCGCCCCTACTGTATTGCGCGTGTCAGTCAACAGAAGCTAAGACCTTCCAGAGAGACTACCTGCTATTCTGTCCCCACGGGGAAGCAGTACAGCCAGAAGCCTCCCCCGTTCCATCTCTAGGCTCTCTCTCAGGCCCCTCATACTTGTGATGTGTCTCAGGGGTAGAATGAAGAGATTCCTCTGAGTGAACACATACGTGAGAGGCCACAGATGCTGAGGAAGGGCGCCTTGCCTAGTGATATCCTAGCGTAAGTGGAAAAGAGGTACCTGCCTGCTGTCCCAGTGTGTCGAACGTGTTCACATCAGGGGTTGCCTACTGTGAAGTTATTCCCTGGGTGCCCTGGATTTTGTGGCCAAAGACGCAAGGGGCCGTTGTCTGTCCATGGGTAAAATGGAGGGCTCTGCGGAACTGGCCGGTTAGGCTGGACCTCTCCTATTGGCTGAGTGTTTGTGACTCGTCCCCGTCCGAAGTTCCGCCCAGCCTTCCGGTGGCTGTCACCATGGTGATTGGGAAAGAAGCCTTAGGCCCCACACTCAGCCCTCACCTGGCCTACCTGGCCTCTTTCCCCTCATCTAGACCGCTGTGTGGATGAAAGAAAGGATGTCGGCCAGTGAGCACGTGTCCTGATTTCCTTGGAAGGATTAGGTTCCTTGCCTGGGCAGAAGACAGCCAAGGTCAGCCTGAGCCTAGACACCTAGTGACCTGTGACACTGCAGCCAGTGATAGATGTTGATGTCCACGCTCAGGTATCCGCAGGTGGCGGATTCAGTGTGGTGGGAAGAGAAGTGGAGGTAGAGATGACACACTCACGAGGGCACGGGCCAAAGGTCAGGGAAAATAGCTGAGGTCGTGGAGCTCTAGCGGAGCCAGTCTAGGGCCCAGGCCTCCCTGCTGTACGAGGCAAAGAGGTGATCCATATGCCGCCATCCGTAGATTCTGGACGGCTGGGGCCCTGGATGCCCGGATTTCGGCCTCGTCTACCGAGAAGTGACGCACATGCAGTGTGCCACCGGAGGCTGTGGAGCAGCAGAGGGCAAAATCTTGAAAATGGGGGCTTCAGTTGACTTGGCCTGTGCTCTCCTTTGGCTGAGTGACATCGTGTGTTTCCTAGCAGGTGAAGACATTCGTGGAGAGAGGCGGTTTCCATGCGTGCAGGCAAAGTGTGTGCTGAGATGATGAGTTGCAGGGGAGACCAGGGTGGACTCTCCAGACCCAGAATAGGCCTCTGGCAGGTATGTGTCAGTGTTTTCTGCCCATGGCACTCAGCCGGTTATTTGCATGGAATGTTAGGAGCGGAATTAGTAGTCTCCGGAGAGGCTGCCGCTTGTCAGCGAGCTTCACCTGGCCAGGTCCCACGGTGATGTCAAGCTTCACCTGGCCAGGTCCGCCCGTGATGTAGCTCCCCAATCAATCACTACTCTCTAGACCTTCCAGATAGACTCCCAGAACTTCTCTCCCCATGGGCAAGCAGTAGAGCCAGAGGCCTTCCCCCTTTGCTCTTTGGTCTCTAGGCCCTCTGTCAGGCACTCCAAGGTGTGAAGTGACAAGGGGGAGAAGGAAGAGATTTCAGAGAACGAAGACAAGCAGAGAGAGACAGAGAGAGGCAAGAGATGCTGAGTGGGGATGCCTTGCCTACTGATATCCTCAGGAAAGTGGGAAAGAGGTACCTGGCGTGCTCTGCCAATGCCCTGAAGCAGTCCGCACCAGGGGCTCCCTTGTGCCTGCGTAGCCTTTCCCGGGGCGTGCTCAAATCCTGTGGCCACTAGGGGTCATAGGTCACAATGGAGGGCCCTGTGTCATCTGCCTGGCGGGCCGGATCTCTGCCATTGGCTCAGTCTTGTCACCAGGCCCATCCCAAGCTCCGCCCACTCTTGCGGTGGGGGGACTGTCTCTATGGTGATGGCAAAGAAGCCTCAGCCCCGCCCACCTGGCCTTCACTTCACCTACCTGGCCCTCTGACCCTCACTCAGACCTCTGTGTTGATAAAAATCAATGTCCGCCAGTGCCCAGGTGTCAGCATCTGGGATAAAGGATTCGGGACCTTGCCTGGGGCAGAAGGCAGCCTAGGTCAGCGGGTAGCTGGAAGTCTAGTGACTTGTGACACTGCTGCCAGTGATAAATGGTGACTCCCACACTCACATATCCCCTGGTGGCAGAATGCTAGTGATGGGTGGAGAAAGATCGCTCCGGAGCACACGTTTAATGGGGCACCAGCCAAAGCAAAGGCCAGGGCCAGTAGTGGACGTCGTGGAGCTGAGTGGCGAGCCAGTGAAGGGCCCAAGGATCCCTCCTGTATGTGGCGAACAGGTCATCCGTGTCCCCACGTCCATCAACCATTGCACTGCTGGGGCCCAGGCTGCCAGGATTTCGGCCTTGCCTTCGGAGCCCGGCCACATAGGCAGCCTTGCACCGGAGGCGGGGACGTGTAGACAGCAAAAATTTGGAAACTGGCAGTGTTTCCTCGATTTCCCTGGCATCGGCCTCTTTGAGCGGCTTGCATTTTTCCTGGTAGGATAGGGTCCTGACGGAGAAAGGCAGGATTACGTGTGCAGGAAAGGTGTGTGTTGAGAGGGTGACGACGTTGAGACCACGTTGGGATCTTTAGTCCCAGGAAAGGCCCCTGGCGGGTGTGGGTCAATGTTCTCTACCCATCCCCCTTGGCGGGGGGAGGTTTTCACCATACAAAGCAGCAGCGCAATTATTCGTCGCCGGAGAGGTTGCATCTGCCCACAAGCTCCCCCTGGCCAGGGTCCGCCCCTACTGTATTGCGCGTGTCAGTCAACAGAAGCTAAGACCTTCCAGAGAGACTACCTGCTATTCTGTCCCCACGGGGAAGCAGTACAGCCAGAAGCCTCCCCCGTTCCATCTCTAGGCTCTCTCTCAGGCCCCTCATACTTGTGATGTGTCTCAGGGGTAGAATGAAGAGATTCCTCTGAGTGAACACATACGTGAGAGGCCACAGATGCTGAGGAAGGGCGCCTTGCCTAGTGATATCCTAGCGTAAGTGGAAAAGAGGTACCTGCCTGCTGTCCCAGTGTGTCGAACGTGTTCACATCAGGGGTTGCCTACTGTGAAGTTATTCCCTGGGTGCCCTGGATTTTGTGGCCAAAGACGCAAGGGGGCGTTGTCTGTCCGTGGGTAAAATGGAGGGCTCTGCGGAACTGGCCGGTTAGGCTGGACCTCTCCTATTGGCTGAGTGTTTGTGACTCGTCCCCGTCCGAAGTTCCGCCCAGCCTTCCGGTGGCTGTCACCATGGTGATTGGGAAAGAAGCCTTAGGCCCCACACTCAGCCCTCACCTGGCCTACCTGGCCTCTTTCCCCTCATCTAGACCGCTGTGTGGATGAAAGAAAGGATGTCGGCCAGTGAGCACGTGTCCTGATTTCCTTGGAAGGATTAGGTTCCTTGCCTGGGCAGAAGACAGCCAAGGTCAGCCTGAGCCTAGACACCTAGTGACCTGTGACACTGCAGCCAGTGATAGATGTTGATGTCCACGCTCAGGTATCCGCAGGTGGCGGATTCAGTGTGGTGGGAAGAGAAGTGGAGGTAGAGATGACACACTCACGAGGGCACGGTCCAAAGGTCAGGGAAAATAGCTGAGGTCGTGGAGCTCTAGCGGAGCCAGTCTAGGGCCCAGGCCTCCCTGCTGTACGAGGCAAAGAGGTGATCCATATGCCGCCATCCGTAGATTCTGGACGGCTGGGGCCCTGGATGGCCGGATTTTGGCCTCGTCTACCGAGAAGTGACGCACATGCAGTGTGCCACCGGAGGCTGTGGAGCAGCAGAGGGCAAAATCTTGAAAATGGGGGCTTCAGTTGACTTGGCCTGTGCTCTCCTTTGGCTTAGTGACATCGTGTGTTTCCTAGCAGGTGAAGACATTCGTGGAGAGAGGCGGTTTCCATGCGTGCAGGCAAAGTGTGTGCTGAGATGATGAGTTGCAGGGGAGACCAGGGTGGACTCTCCAGACCCAGAATAGGCCTCTGGCAGGTATGTGTCAATGTTTTCTGCCCATGGCACTCAGCCGGTTATTTGCATGGAATGTTAGGAGCGGAATTAGTAGTCTCCGGAGAGGCTGCCACTTGTCAGCGAGCTTCACCTGGCCAGGTCCCACGGTGATGTCAAGCTTCACCTGGCCAGGTCCGCCCGTGATGTAGCTCCCCAATCAATCACTACTCTCTAGACCTTCCAGATAGACTCCCAGAACTTCTCTCCCCATGGGCAAGCAGTAGAGCCAGAGGCCTTCCCCCTTTGCTCTTTGGTCTCTAGGCCCTCTGTCAGGCACTCCAAGGTGTGAAGTGACAAGGGGGAGAAGGAAGAGATTTCAGAGAACGAAGACAAGCAGAGAGAGAGAGAGAGAGGCAAGAGATGCTGAGTGGGGATGCCTTGCCTACTGATATCCTCAGGAAAGTGGGAAAGAGGTACCTGGCGTGCTCTGCCAATGCCCTGAAGCAGTCCGCACCAGGGGCTCCCTTGTGCCTGCGTAGCCTTTCCCGGGGCGTGCTCAAATCCTGTGGCCACTAGGGGTCATAGGTCCCAATGGAGGGCCCTGTGTCATCTGCCTGGCGGGCCGGATCTCTGCCATTGGCTCAGTCTTGTCACCAGGCCCATCCCAAGCTCCGCCCACTCTTGCGGTGGGGGGACTGTCTCTATGGTGATGGCAAAGAAGCCTCAGCCCCGCCCACCTGGCCTTGACTTCACCTACCTGGCCCTCTGACCCTCACTCAGACCTCTGTGTTGATAAAAATCAATGTCCGCCAGTGCCCAGGTGTCAGCATCTGGGATAAAGGATTCGGGACCTTGCCTGGGGCAGAAGGCAGCCTAGGTCAGCGGGTAGCTGGAAGTCTAGTGACTTGTGACACTGCTGCCAGTGACAAATGGTGACTCCCACACTCACATATCCCCTGGTGGCAGAATGCTAGTGATGGGTGGAGAAAGATCGCTCCGGAGCACACGTTTAATGGGGCACCAGCCAAAGCAAAGGCCAGGGCCAGTAGTGGACGTCGTGGAGCTGAGTGGCGAGCCAGTGAAGGGCCCAAGGATCCCTCCTGTATGTGGCGAACAGGTCATCCGTGTCCCCACGTCCATCAACCATTGCACTGCTGGGGCCCAGGCTGCCAGGATTTCGGCCTTGCCTTCGGAGCCCGGCCACATAGGCAGCCTTGCACCGGAGGCGGGGACGTGTAGACAGCAAAAATTTGGAAACTGGCAGTGTTTCCTCGATTTCCCTGGCATCGGCCTCTTTGAGCGGCTTGCTTTTTTTCCTGGTAGGATAGGGCCCTGACGGAGAAAGGCAGGATTACGTGTGCAGGAAAGGTGTGTGTTGAGAGGGTGACGACGTTGAGACCACGTTGGGATCTTTAGTCCCAGGAAAGGCCCCTGGCGGGTGTGGGTCAATGTTCTCTACCCATCCCCCTTGGCGGGGGGAGGTTTTCACCATACAAAGCAGCAGCGCAATTATTCGTCGCCGGAGAGGTTGCATCTGCCCACAAGCTCCCCCTGGCCAGGGTCCGCCCCTACTGTATTGCGCGTGTCAGTCAACAGAAGCTAAGACCTTCCAGAGAGACTACCTGCTATTCTGTCCCCACGGGGAAGCAGTACAGCCAGAAGCCTCCCCCGTTCCATCTCTAGGCTCTCTCTCAGGCCCCTCATACTTGTGATGTGTCTCAGGGGTAGAATGAAGAGATTCCTCTGAGTGAACACATACGTGAGAGGCCACAGATGCTGAGGAAGGGCGCCTTGCCTAGTGATATCCTAGCGTAAGTGGAAAAGAGGTACCTGCCTGCTGTCCCAGTGTGTCGAACGTGTTCACATCAGGGGTTGCCTACTGTGAAGTTATTCCCTGGGTGCCCTGGATTTTGTGGCCAAAGACGCAAGGGGCCGTTGTCTGTCCATGGGTAAAATGGAGGGCTCTGCGGAACTGGCCGGTTAGGCTGGACCTCTCCTATTGGCTGAGTGTTTGTGACTCGTCCCCGTCCGAAGTTCCGCCCAGCCTTCCGGTGGCTGTCACCATGGTGATTGGGAAAGAAGCCTTAGGCCCCACACTCAGCCCTCACCTGGCCTACCTGGCCTCTTTCCCCTCATCTAGACCGCTGTGTGGATGAAAGAAAGGATGTCGGCCAGTGAGCACGTGTCCTGATTTCCTTGGAAGGATTAGGTTCCTTGCCTGGGCAGAAGACAGCCAAGGTCAGCCTGAGCCTAGACACCTAGTGACCTGTGACACTGCAGCCAGTGATAGATGTTGATGTCCACGCTCAGGTATCCGCAGGTGGCGGATTCAGTGTGGTGGGAAGAGAAGTGGAGGTAGAGATGACACACTCACGAGGGCACAGGCCAAAGGTCAGGGAAAATAGCTGAGGTCGTGGAGCTCTAGCGGAGCCAGTCTAGGGCCCAGGCCTCCCTGCTGTACGAGGCAAAGAGGTGATCCATATGCCGCCATCCGTAGATTCTGGACGGCTGGGGCCCTGGATGGCCGGATTTCGGCCTCGTCTACCGAGAAGTGACGCACATGCAGTGTGCCACCGGAGGCTGTGGAGCAGCAGAGGGCAAAATCTTGAAAATGGGGGCTTCAGTTGACTTGGCCTGTGCTCTCCTTTGGCTGAGTGACATCGTGTGTTTCCTAGCAGGTGAAGACATTCGTGGAGAGAGGCGGTTTCCATGCGTGCAGGCAAAGTGTGTGCTGAGATGATGAGTTGCAGGGGAGACCAGGGTGGACTCTCCAGACCCAGAATAGGCCTCTGGCAGGTATGTGTCAATGTTTTCTGCCCATGGCACTCAGCCGGTTATTTGCATAGAATGTTAGGAGCGGAATTAGTAGTCTCCGGAGAGGCTGCCACTTGTCAGCGAGCTTCACCTGGCCAGGTCCCACGGTGATGTCAAGCTTCACCTGGCCAGGTCCGCCCGTGATGTAGCTCCCCAATCAATCACTACTCTCTAGACCTCCCAGATAGACTCCCAGAACTTCTCTCCCCATGGGCAAGCAGTAGAGCCAGAGGCCTTCCCCCTTTGCTCTTTGGTCTCTAGGCCCTCTGTCAGGCACTCCAAGGTGTGAAGTGACAAGGGGGAGAAGGAAGAGATTTCAGAGAACGAAGACAAGCAGAGAGAGACAGAGAGAGGCAAGAGATGCTGAGTGGGGATGCCTTGCCTACTGATATCCTCAGGAAAGTGGGAAAGAGGTACCTGGCGTGCTCTGCCAATGCCCTGAAGCAGTCCGCACCAGGGGCTCCCTTGTGCCTGCGTAGCCTTTCCCGGGGCGTGCTCAAATCCTGTGGCCACTAGGGGTCATAGGTCCCAATGGAGGGCCCTGTGTCATCTGCCTGGCGGGCCGGATCTCTGCCATTGGCTCAGTCTTGTCACCAGGCCCATCCCAAGCTCCGCCCACTCTTGCGGTGGGGTTACTGTCTCTATGGTGATGGCAAAGAAGCCTCAGCCCCGCCCACCTGGCCTTCACTTCACCTACCTGGCCCTCTGACCCTCACTCAGACCTCTGTGTTGATAAAAATCAATGTCCGCCAGTGCCCAGGTGTCAGCATCTGGGATAAAGGATTCGGGACCTTGCCTGGGGCAGAAGGCAGCCTAGGTCAGCGGGTAGCTGGAAGTCTAGTGACTTGGGACACTGCTGCCAGTGACAAATGGTGACTCCCACACTCACATATCCCCTGGTGGCAGAACGCTAGTGATGGGTGGAGAAACATCGCTCCGGAGCACACGTTTAATGGGGCACCAGCCAAAGCAAAGGCCAGGGCCAGTAGTGGACGTCGCGGAGCTGAATGGCGAGCCAGTGAAGGGCCCAAGGATCCCTCCTGTATGTGGCGAACAGGTCATCCGTGTCCCCACGTCCATCAACCATTGCACTGCTGGGGCCCAGGCTGCCAGGATTTCGGCCTTGCCTTCGGAGCCCGGCCACATAGGCAGCCTTGCACCGGAGGCGGGGACGTGTAGACAGCAAAAATTTGGAAACTGGCAGTGTTTCCTCGATTTCCCTGGCATCGGCCTCTTTGAGCGGCTTGCATTTTTCCTGGTAGGATAGGGTCCTGACGGAGAAAGGCAGGATTACGTGTGCAGGAAAGGTGTGTGTTGAGAGGGTGACGACGTTGAGACCACGTTGGGATCTTTAGTCCCAGGAAAGGCCCCTGGCGGGTGTGGGTCAATGTTCTCTACCCATCCCCCTTGGCGGGGGGAGGTTTTCACCATACAAAGCAGCAGCGCAATTATTCGTCGCCGGAGAGGTTGCATCTGCCCACAAGCTCCCCCTGGCCAGGGTCCGCCCCTACTGTATTGCGCGTGTCAGTCAACAGAAGCTAAGACCTTCCAGAGAGACTACCTGCTATTCTGTCCCCACGGGGAAGCAGTACAGCCAGAAGCCTCCCCCGTTCCATCTCTAGGCTCTCTCTCAGGCCCCTCATACTTGTGATGTGTCTCAGGGGTAGAATGAAGAGATTCCTCTGAGTGAACACATACGTGAGAGGCCACAGATGCTGAGGAAGGGCGCCTTGCCTAGTGATATCCTAGCGTAAGTGGAAAAGAGGTACCTGCCTGCTGTCCCAGTGTGTCGAACGTGTTCACATCAGGGGTTGCCTACTGTGAAGTTATTCCCTGGGTGCCCTGGATTTTGTGGCCAAAGACGCAAGGGGCCGTTGTCTGTCCATGGGTAAAATGGAGGGCTCTGCGGAACTGGCCGGTTAGGCTGGACCTCTCCTATTGGCTGAGTGTTTGTGACTCGTCCCCGTCCGAAGTTCCGCCCAGCCTTCCGGTGGCTGTCACCATGGTGATTGGGAAAGAAGCCTTAGGCCCCACACTCAGCCCTCACCTGGCCTACCTGGCCTCTTTCCCCTCATCTAGACCGCTGTGTGGATGAAAGAAAGGATGTCGGCCAGTGAGCACGTGTCCTGATTTCCTTGGAAGGATTAGGTTCCTTGCCTGGGCAGAAGACAGCCAAGGTCAGCCTGAGCCTAGACACCTAGTGACCTGTGACACTGCAGCCAGTGATAGATGTTGATGTCCACGCTCAGGTATCCGCAGGTGGCGGATTCAGTGTGGTGGGAAGAGAAGTGGAGGTAGAGATGACACACTCACGAGGGCACGGGCCAAAGGTCAGGGAAAATAGCTGAGGTCGTGGAGCTCTAGCGGAGCCAGTCTAGGGCCCAGGCCTCCCTGCTGTACGAGGCAAAGAGGTGATCCATATGCCGCCATCCGTAGATTCTGGACGGCTGGGGCCCTGGATGCCCGGATTTCGGCCTCGTCTACCGAGAAGTGACGCACATGCAGTGTGCCACCGGAGGCTGTGGAGCAGCAGAGGGCAAAATCTTGAAAATGGGGGCTTCAGTTGACTTGGCCTGTGCTCTCCTTTGGCTGAGTGACATCGTGTGTTTCCTAGCAGGTGAAGACATTCGTGGAGAGAGGCGGTTTCCATGCGTGCAGGCAAAGTGTGTGCTGAGATGATGAGTTGCAGGGGAGACCAGGGTGGACTCTCCAGACCCAGAATAGGCCTCTGGCAGGTATGTGTCAGTGTTTTCTGCCCATGGCACTCAGCCGGTTATTTGCATGGAATGTTAGGAGCGGAATTAGTAGTCTCCGGAGAGGCTGCCGCTTGTCAGCGAGCTTCACCTGGCCAGGTCCCACGGTGATGTCAAGCTTCACCTGGCCAGGTCCGCCCGTGATGTAGCTCCCCAATCAATCACTACTCTCTAGACCTTCCAGATAGACTCCCAGAACTTCTCTCCCCATGGGCAAGCAGTAGAGCCAGAGGCCTTCCCCCTTTGCTCTTTGGTCTCTAGGCCCTCTGTCAGGCACTCCAAGGTGTGAAGTGACAAGGGGGAGAAGGAAGAGATTTCAGAGAACGAAGACAAGCAGAGAGAGACAGAGAGAGGCAAGAGATGCTGAGTGGGGATGCCTTGCCTACTGATATCCTCAGGAAAGTGGGAAAGAGGTACCTGGCGTGCTCTGCCAATGCCCTGAAGCAGTCCGCACCAGGGGCTCCCTTGTGCCTGCGTAGCCTTTCCCGGGGCGTGCTCAAATCCTGTGGCCACTAGGGGTCATAGGTCACAATGGAGGGCCCTGTGTCATCTGCCTGGCGGGCCGGATCTCTGCCATTGGCTCAGTCTTGTCACCAGGCCCATCCCAAGCTCCGCCCACTCTTGCGGTGGGGGGACTGTCTCTATGGTGATGGCAAAGAAGCCTCAGCCCCGCCCACCTGGCCTTCACTTCACCTACCTGGCCCTCTGACCCTCACTCAGACCTCTGTGTTGATAAAAATCAATGTCCGCCAGTGCCCAGGTGTCAGCATCTGGGATAAAGGATTCGGGACCTTGCCTGGGGCAGAAGGCAGCCTAGGTCAGCGGGTAGCTGGAAGTCTAGTGACTTGTGACACTGCTGCCAGTGATAAATGGTGACTCCCACACTCACATATCCCCTGGTGGCAGAATGCTAGTGATGGGTGGAGAAAGATCGCTCCGGAGCACACGTTTAATGGGGCACCAGCCAAAGCAAAGGCCAGGGCCAGTAGTGGACGTCGTGGAGCTGAGTGGCGAGCCAGTGAAGGGCCCAAGGATCCCTCCTGTATGTGGCGAACAGGTCATCCGTGTCCCCACGTCCATCAACCATTGCACTGCTGGGGCCCAGGCTGCCAGGATTTCGGCCTTGCCTTCGGAGCCCGGCCACATAGGCAGCCTTGCACCGGAGGCGGGGACGTGTAGACAGCAAAAATTTGGAAACTGGCAGTGTTTCCTCGATTTCCCTGGCATCGGCCTCTTTGAGCGGCTTGCATTTTTCCTGGTAGGATAGGGTCCTGACGGAGAAAGGCAGGATTACGTGTGCAGGAAAGGTGTGTGTTGAGAGGGTGACGACGTTGAGACCACGTTGGGATCTTTAGTCCCAGGAAAGGCCCCTGGCGGGTGTGGGTCAATGTTCTCTACCCATCCCCCTTGGCGGGGGGAGGTTTTCACCATACAAAGCAGCAGCGCAATTATTCGTCGCCGGAGAGGTTGCATCTGCCCACAAGCTCCCCCTGGCCAGGGTCCGCCCCTACTGTATTGCGCGTGTCAGTCAACAGAAGCTAAGACCTTCCAGAGAGACTACCTGCTATTCTGTCCCCACGGGGAAGCAGTACAGCCAGAAGCCTCCCCCGTTCCATCTCTAGGCTCTCTCTCAGGCCCCTCATACTTGTGATGTGTCTCAGGGGTAGAATGAAGAGATTCCTCTGAGTGAACACATACGTGAGAGGCCACAGATGCTGAGGAAGGGCGCCTTGCCTAGTGATATCCTAGCGTAAGTGGAAAAGAGGTACCTGCCTGCTGTCCCAGTGTGTCGAACGTGTTCACATCAGGGGTTGCCTACTGTGAAGTTATTCCCTGGGTGCCCTGGATTTTGTGGCCAAAGACGCAAGGGGGCGTTGTCTGTCCGTGGGTAAAATGGAGGGCTCTGCGGAACTGGCCGGTTAGGCTGGACCTCTCCTATTGGCTGAGTGTTTGTGACTCGTCCCCGTCCGAAGTTCCGCCCAGCCTTCCGGTGGCTGTCACCATGGTGATTGGGAAAGAAGCCTTAGGCCCCACACTCAGCCCTCACCTGGCCTACCTGGCCTCTTTCCCCTCATCTAGACCGCTGTGTGGATGAAAGAAAGGATGTCGGCCAGTGAGCACGTGTCCTGATTTCCTTGGAAGGATTAGGTTCCTTGCCTGGGCAGAAGACAGCCAAGGTCAGCCTGAGCCTAGACACCTAGTGACCTGTGACACTGCAGCCAGTGATAGATGTTGATGTCCACGCTCAGGTATCCGCAGGTGGCGGATTCAGTGTGGTGGGAAGAGAAGTGGAGGTAGAGATGACACACTCACGAGGGCACGGTCCAAAGGTCAGGGAAAATAGCTGAGGTCGTGGAGCTCTAGCGGAGCCAGTCTAGGGCCCAGGCCTCCCTGCTGTACGAGGCAAAGAGGTGATCCATATGCCGCCATCCGTAGATTCTGGACGGCTGGGGCCCTGGATGGCCGGATTTTGGCCTCGTCTACCGAGAAGTGACGCACATGCAGTGTGCCACCGGAGGCTGTGGAGCAGCAGAGGGCAAAATCTTGAAAATGGGGGCTTCAGTTGACTTGGCCTGTGCTCTCCTTTGGCTTAGTGACATCGTGTGTTTCCTAGCAGGTGAAGACATTCGTGGAGAGAGGCGGTTTCCATGCGTGCAGGCAAAGTGTGTGCTGAGATGATGAGTTGCAGGGGAGACCAGGGTGGACTCTCCAGACCCAGAATAGGCCTCTGGCAGGTATGTGTCAATGTTTTCTGCCCATGGCACTCAGCCGGTTATTTGCATGGAATGTTAGGAGCGGAATTAGTAGTCTCCGGAGAGGCTGCCACTTGTCAGCGAGCTTCACCTGGCCAGGTCCCACGGTGATGTCAAGCTTCACCTGGCCAGGTCCGCCCGTGATGTAGCTCCCCAATCAATCACTACTCTCTAGACCTTCCAGATAGACTCCCAGAACTTCTCTCCCCATGGGCAAGCAGTAGAGCCAGAGGCCTTCCCCCTTTGCTCTTTGGTCTCTAGGCCCTCTGTCAGGCACTCCAAGGTGTGAAGTGACAAGGGGGAGAAGGAAGAGATTTCAGAGAACGAAGACAAGCAGAGAGAGAGAGAGAGAGGCAAGAGATGCTGAGTGGGGATGCCTTGCCTACTGATATCCTCAGGAAAGTGGGAAAGAGGTACCTGGCGTGCTCTGCCAATGCCCTGAAGCAGTCCGCACCAGGGGCTCCCTTGTGCCTGCGTAGCCTTTCCCGGGGCGTGCTCAAATCCTGTGGCCACTAGGGGTCATAGGTCCCAATGGAGGGCCCTGTGTCATCTGCCTGGCGGGCCGGATCTCTGCCATTGGCTCAGTCTTGTCACCAGGCCCATCCCAAGCTCCGCCCACTCTTGCGGTGGGGGGACTGTCTCTATGGTGATGGCAAAGAAGCCTCAGCCCCGCCCACCTGGCCTTGACTTCACCTACCTGGCCCTCTGACCCTCACTCAGACCTCTGTGTTGATAAAAATCAATGTCCGCCAGTGCCCAGGTGTCAGCATCTGGGATAAAGGATTCGGGACCTTGCCTGGGGCAGAAGGCAGCCTAGGTCAGCGGGTAGCTGGAAGTCTAGTGACTTGTGACACTGCTGCCAGTGACAAATGGTGACTCCCACACTCACATATCCCCTGGTGGCAGAATGCTAGTGATGGGTGGAGAAAGATCGCTCCGGAGCACACGTTTAATGGGGCACCAGCCAAAGCAAAGGCCAGGGCCAGTAGTGGACGTCGTGGAGCTGAGTGGCGAGCCAGTGAAGGGCCCAAGGATCCCTCCTGTATGTGGCGAACAGGTCATCCGTGTCCCCACGTCCATCAACCATTGCACTGCTGGGGCCCAGGCTGCCAGGATTTCGGCCTTGCCTTCGGAGCCCGGCCACATAGGCAGCCTTGCACCGGAGGCGGGGACGTGTAGACAGCAAAAATTTGGAAACTGGCAGTGTTTCCTCGATTTCCCTGGCATCGGCCTCTTTGAGCGGCTTGCTTTTTTTCCTGGTAGGATAGGGCCCTGACGGAGAAAGGCAGGATTACGTGTGCAGGAAAGGTGTGTGTTGAGAGGGTGACGACGTTGAGACCACGTTGGGATCTTTAGTCCCAGGAAAGGCCCCTGGCGGGTGTGGGTCAATGTTCTCTACCCATCCCCCTTGGCGGGGGGAGGTTTTCACCATACAAAGCAGCAGCGCAATTATTCGTCGCCGGAGAGGTTGCATCTGCCCACAAGCTCCCCCTGGCCAGGGTCCGCCCCTACTGTATTGCGCGTGTCAGTCAACAGAAGCTAAGACCTTCCAGAGAGACTACCTGCTATTCTGTCCCCACGGGGAAGCAGTACAGCCAGAAGCCTCCCCCGTTCCATCTCTAGGCTCTCTCTCAGGCCCCTCATACTTGTGATGTGTCTCAGGGGTAGAATGAAGAGATTCCTCTGAGTGAACACATACGTGAGAGGCCACAGATGCTGAGGAAGGGCGCCTTGCCTAGTGATATCCTAGCGTAAGTGGAAAAGAGGTACCTGCCTGCTGTCCCAGTGTGTCGAACGTGTTCACATCAGGGGTTGCCTACTGTGAAGTTATTCCCTGGGTGCCCTGGATTTTGTGGCCAAAGACGCAAGGGGCCGTTGTCTGTCCATGGGTAAAATGGAGGGCTCTGCGGAACTGGCCGGTTAGGCTGGACCTCTCCTATTGGCTGAGTGTTTGTGACTCGTCCCCGTCCGAAGTTCCGCCCAGCCTTCCGGTGGCTGTCACCATGGTGATTGGGAAAGAAGCCTTAGGCCCCACACTCAGCCCTCACCTGGCCTACCTGGCCTCTTTCCCCTCATCTAGACCGCTGTGTGGATGAAAGAAAGGATGTCGGCCAGTGAGCACGTGTCCTGATTTCCTTGGAAGGATTAGGTTCCTTGCCTGGGCAGAAGACAGCCAAGGTCAGCCTGAGCCTAGACACCTAGTGACCTGTGACACTGCAGCCAGTGATAGATGTTGATGTCCACGCTCAGGTATCCGCAGGTGGCGGATTCAGTGTGGTGGGAAGAGAAGTGGAGGTAGAGATGACACACTCACGAGGGCACAGGCCAAAGGTCAGGGAAAATAGCTGAGGTCGTGGAGCTCTAGCGGAGCCAGTCTAGGGCCCAGGCCTCCCTGCTGTACGAGGCAAAGAGGTGATCCATATGCCGCCATCCGTAGATTCTGGACGGCTGGGGCCCTGGATGCCCGGATTTCGGCCTCGTCTACCGAGAAGTGACGCACATGCAGTGTGCCACCGGAGGCTGTGGAGCAGCAGAGGGCAAAATCTTGAAAATGGGGGCTTCAGTTGACTTGGCCTGTGCTCTCCTTTGGCTGAGTGACATCGTGTGTTTCCTAGCAGGTGAAGACATTCGTGGAGAGAGGCGGTTTCCATGCGTGCAGGCAAAGTGTGTGCTGAGATGATGAGTTGCAGGGGAGACCAGGGTGGACTCTCCAGACCCAGAATAGGCCTCTGGCAGGTATGTGTCAATGTTTTCTGCCCATGGCACTCAGCCGGTTATTTGCATGGAATGTTAGGAGCGGAATTAGTAGTCTCCGGAGAGGCTGCCGCTTGTCAGCGAGCTTCACCTGGCCAGGTCCCACGGTGATGTCAAGCTTCACCTGGCCAGGTCCGCCCGTGATGTAGCTCCCCAATCAATCACTGCTCTCTAGACCTTCCAGATAGACTCCCAGAACTTCTCTCCCCATGGGCAAGCAGTAGAGCCAGAGGCCTTCCCCCTTTGCTCTTTGGTCTCTAGGCCCTCTGTCAGGCACTCCAAGGTGTGAAGTGACAAGGGGGAGAAGGAAGAGATTTCAGAGAACGAAGACAAGCAGAGAGAGAAAGAGAGAGGCAAGAGATGCTGAGTGGGGATGCCTTGCCTACTGATATCCTCAGGAAAGTGGGAAAGAGGTACCTGGCGTGCTCTGCCAATGCCCTGAAGCAGTCCGCACCAGGGGCTCCCTTGTGCCTGCGTAGCCTTTCCCGGGGCGTGCTCAAATCCTGTGGCCACTAGGGGTCATAGGTCACAATGGAGGGCCCTGTGTCATCTGCCTGGCGGGCCGGATCTCTGCCATTGGCTCAGTCTTGTCAGCAGGCCCATCCCAAGCTCCGCCCACTCTTGCGGTGGGGGGACTGTCTCTATGGTGATGGCAAAGAAGCCTCAGCCCCGCCCACCTGGCCTTGACTTCACCTACCTGGCCCTCTGACCCTCACTCAGACCTCTGTGTTGATAAAAATCAATGTCCGCCAGTGCCCAGGTGTCAGCATCTGGGATAAAGGATTCGGGACCTTGCCTGGGGCAGAAGGCAGCCTAGGTCAGCGGGTAGCTGGAAGTCTAGTGACTTGTGACACTGCTGCCAGTGACAAATGGTGACTCCCACACTCACATATCCCCTGGTGGCAGAATGCTAGTGATGGGTGGAGAAAGATCGCTCCGGAGCACACGTTTAATGGGGCACCAGCCAAAGCAAAGGCCAGGGCCAGTAGTGGACGTCGTGGAGCTGAGTGGCGAGCCAGTGAAGGGCCCAAGGATCCCTCCTGTATGTGGCGAACAGGTCATCCGTGTCCCCACGTCCATCAACCATTGCACTGCTGGGGCCCAGGCTGCCAGGATTTCGGCCTTGCCTTCGGAGCCCGGCCACATAGGCAGCCTTGCACCGGAGGCGGGGACGTGTAGACAGCAAAAATTTGGAAACTGGCAGTGTTTCCTCGATTTCCCTGGCATCGGCCTCTTTGAGCGGCTTGCTTTTTTTCCTGGTAGGATAGGGCCCTGACGGAGAAAGGCAGGATTACGTGTGCAGGAAAGGTGTGTGTTGAGAGGGTGACGACGTTGAGACCACGTTGGGATCTTTAGTCCCAGGAAAGGCCCCTGGCGGGTGTGGGTCAATGTTCTCTACCCATCCCCCTTGGCGGGGGGAGGTTTTCACCATACAAAGCAGCAGCGCAATTATTCGTCGCCGGAGAGGTTGCATCTGCCCACAAGCTCCCCCTGGCCAGGGTCCGCCCCTACTGTATTGCGCGTGTCAGTCAACAGAAGCTAAGACCTTCCAGAGAGACTACCTGCTATTCTGTCCCCACGGGGAAGCAGTACAGCCAGAAGCCTCCCCCGTTCCATCTCTAGGCTCTCTCTCAGGCCCCTCATACTTGTGATGTGTCTCAGGGGTAGAATGAAGAGATTCCTCTGAGTGAACACATACGTGAGAGGCCACAGATGCTGAGGAAGGGCGCCTTGCCTAGTGATATCCTAGCGTAAGTGGAAAAGAGGTACCTGCCTGCTGTCCCAGTGTGTCGAACGTGTTCACATCAGGGGTTGCCTACTGTGAAGTTATTCCCTGGGTGCCCTGGATTTTGTGGCCAAAGACGCAAGGGGCCGTTGTCTGTCCATGGGTAAAATGGAGGGCTCTGCGGAACTGGCCGGTTAGGCTGGACCTCTCCTATTGGCTGAGTGTTTGTGACTCGTCCCCGTCCGAAGTTCCGCCCAGCCTTCCGGTGGCTGTCACCATGGTGATTGGGAAAGAAGCCTTAGGCCCCACACTCAGCCCTCACCTGGCCTACCTGGCCTCTTTCCCCTCATCTAGACCGCTGTGTGGATGAAAGAAAGGATGTCGGCCAGTGAGCACGTGTCCTGATTTCCTTGGAAGGATTAGGTTCCTTGCCTGGGCAGAAGACAGCCAAGGTCAGCCTGAGCCTAGACACCTAGTGACCTGTGACACTGCAGCCAGTGATAGATGTTGATGTCCACGCTCAGGTATCCGCAGGTGGCGGATTCAGTGTGGTGGGAAGAGAAGTGGAAGTAGAGATGACACACTCACGAGGGCACAGGCCAAAGGTCAGGGAAAATAGCTGAGGTCGTGGAGCTCTAGCAGAGCCAGTCTAGGGCCCAGGCCTCCCTGCTGTACGAGGCAAAGAGGTGATCCATATGCCGCCATCCGTAGATTCTGGACGGCTGGGGCCCTGGATGCCCGGATTTCGGCCTCGTCTACCGAGAAGTGACGCACATGCAGTGTGCCACCGGAGGCTGTGGAGCAGCAGAGGGCAAAATCTTGAAAATGGGGGCTTCAGTTGACTTGGCCTGTGCTCTCCTTTGGCTGAGTGACATCGTGTGTTTCCTAGCAGGTGAAGACATTCGTGGAGAGAGGCGGTTTCCATGCGTGCAGGCAAAGTGTGTGCTGAGATGATGAGTTGCAGGGGAGACCAGGGTGGACTCTCCAGACCCAGAATAGGCCTCTGGCAGGTATGTGTCAATGTTTTCTGCCCATGGCACTCAGCCGGTTATTTGCATAGAATGTTAGGAGCGGAATTAGTAGTCTCCGGAGAGGCTGCCACTTGTCAGCGAGCTTCACCTGGCCAGGTCCCACGGTGATGTCAAGCTTCACCTGGCCAGGTCCGCCCGTGATGTAGCTCCCCAATCAATCACTACTCTCTAGACCTTCCAGATAGACTCCCAGAACTTCTCTCCCCATGGGCAAGCAGTAGAGCCAGAGGCCTTCCCCCTTTGCTCTTTCTTCTCTAGGCCCTCTGTCAGGCACTCCAAGGTGTGAAGTGACAAGGGGGAGAAGGAAGAGATTTCAGAGAACGAAGACAAGCAGAGAGAGACAGAGAGAGGCAAGAGATGCTGAGTGGGGATGCCTTGCCTACTGATATCCTCAGGAAAGTGGGAAAGAGGTACCTGGCGTGCTCTGCCAATGCCCTGAAGCAGTCCGCACCAGGGGCTCCCTTGTGCCTGCGTAGCCTTTCCCGGGGCGTGCTCAAATCCTGTGGCCACTAGGGGTCATAGGTCCCAATGGAGGGCCCTGTGTCATCTGCCTGGCGGGCCGGATCTCTGCCATTGGCTCAGTCTTGTCACCAGGCCCATCCCAAGCTCCGCCCACTCTTGCGGTGGGGGGACTGTCTCTATGGTGATGGCAAAGAAGCCTCAGCCCCGCCCACCTGGCCTTGACTTCACCTACCTGGCCCTCTGACCCTCACTCAGACCTCTGTGTTGATAAAAATCAATGTCCGCCAGTGCCCAGGTGTCAGCATCTGGGATAAAGGATTCGGGACCTTGCCTGGGGCAGAAGGCAGCCTAGGTCAGCGGGTAGCTGGAAGTCTAGTGACTTGTGACACTGCTGCCAGTGACAAATGGTGACTCCCACACTCACATATCCCCTGGTGGCAGAATGCTAGTGATGGGTGGAGAAAGATCGCTCCGGAGCACACGTTTAATGGGGCACCAGCCAAAGCAAAGGCCAGGGCCAGTAGTGGACGTCGTGGAGCTGAGTGGCGAGCCAGTGAAGGGCCCAAGGATCCCTCCTGTATGTGGCGAACAGGTCATCCGTGTCCCCACGTCCATCAACCATTGCACTGCTGGGGCCCAGGCTGCCAGGATTTCGGCCTTGCCTTCGGAGCCCGGCCACATAGGCAGCCTTGCACCGGAGGCGGGGACGTGTAGACAGCAAAAATTTGGAAACTGGCAGTGTTTCCTCGATTTCCCTGGCATCGGCCTCTTTGAGCGGCTTGCTTTTTTTCCTGGTAGGATAGGGCCCTGACGGAGAAAGGCAGGATTACGTGTGCAGGAAAGGTGTGTGTTGAGAGGGTGACGACGTTGAGACCACGTTGGGATCTTTAGTCCCAGGAAAGGCCCCTGGCGGGTGTGGGTCAATGTTCTCTACCCATCCCCCTTGGCGGGGGGAGGTTTTCACCATACAAAGCAGCAGCGCAATTATTCGTCGCCGGAGAGGTTGCATCTGCCCACAAGCTCCCCCTGGCCAGGGTCCGCCCCTACTGTATTGCGCGTGTCAGTCAACAGAAGCTAAGACCTTCCAGAGAGACTACCTGCTATTCTGTCCCCACGGGGAAGCAGTACAGCCAGAAGCCTCCCCCGTTCCATCTCTAGGCTCTCTCTCAGGCCCCTCATACTTGTGATGTGTCTCAGGGGTAGAATGAAGAGATTCCTCTGAGTGAACACATACGTGAGAGGCCACAGATGCTGAGGAAGGGCGCCTTGCCTAGTGATATCCTAGCGTAAGTGGAAAAGAGGTACCTGCCTGCTGTCCCAGTGTGTCGAACGTGTTCACATCAGGGGTTGCCTACTGTGAAGTTATTCCCTGGGTGCCCTGGATTTTGTGGCCAAAGACGCAAGGGGCCGTTGTCTGTCCATGGGTAAAATGGAGGGCTCTGCGGAACTGGCCGGTTAGGCTGGACCTCTCCTATTGGCTGAGTGTTTGTGACTCGTCCCCGTCCGAAGTTCCGCCCAGCCTTCCGGTGGCTGTCACCATGGTGATTGGGAAAGAAGCCTTAGGCCCCACACTCAGCCCTCACCTGGCCTACCTGGCCTCTTTCCCCTCATCTAGACTGCTGTGTGGATGAAAGAAAGGATGTCGGCCAGTGAGCACGTGTCCTGATTTCCTTGGAAGGATTAGGTTCCTTGCCTGGGCAGAAGACAGCCAAGGTCAGCCTGAGCCTAGACACCTAGTGACCTGTGACACTGCAGCCAGTGATAGATGTTGATGTCCACGCTCAGGTATCCGCAGGTGGCGGATTCAGTGTGGTGGGAAGAGAAGTGGAGGTAGAGATGACACACTCACGAGGGCACGGGCCAAAGGTCAGGGAAAATAGCTGAGGTCGTGGAGCTCTAGCGGAGCCAGTCTAGGGCCCAGGCCTCCCTGCTGTACGAGGCAAAGAGGTGATCCATATGCCGCCATCCGTAGATTCTGGACGGCTGGGGCCCTGGATGCCCGGATTTCGGCCTCGTCTACCGAGAAGTGACGCACATGCAGTGTGCCACCGGAGGCTGTGGAGCAGCAGAGGGCAAAATCTTGAAAATGGGGGCTTCAGTTGACTTGGCCTGTGCTCTCCTTTGGCTGAGTGACATCGTGTGTTTCCTAGCAGGTGAAGACATTCGTGGAGAGAGGCGGTTTCCATGCGTGCAGGCAAAGTGTGTGCTGAGATGATGAGTTGCAGGGGAGACCAGGGTGGACTCTCCAGACCCAGAATAGGCCTCTGGCAGGTATGTGTCAATGTTTTCTGCCCATGGCACTCAGCCGGTTATTTGCATGGAATGTTAGGAGCGGAATTAGTAGTCTCCGGAGAGGCTGCCGCTTGTCAGCGAGCTTCACCTGGCCAGGTCCCACGGTGATGTCAAGCTTCACCTGGCCAGGTCCGCCCGTGATGTAGCTCCCCAATCAATCACTGCTCTCTAGACCTTCCAGATAGACTCCCAGAACTTCTCTCCCCATGGGCAAGCAGTAGAGCCAGAGGCCTTCCCCCTTTGCTCTTTGGTCTCTAGGCCCTCTGTCAGGCACTCCAAGGTGTGAAGTGACAAGGGGGAGAAGGAAGAGATTTCAGAGAACGAAGACAAGCAGAGAGAGAAAGAGAGAGGCAAGAGATGCTGAGTGGGGATGCCTTGCCTACTGATATCCTCAGGAAAGTGGGAAAGAGTTACCTGGCGTGCTCTGCCAATGCCCTGAAGCAGTCCGCACCAGGGGCTCCCTTGTGCCTGCGTAGCCTTTCCCGGGGCGTGCTCAAATCCTGTGGCCACTAGGGGTCATAGGTCCCAATGGAGGGCCCTGTGTCATCTGCCTGGCGGGCCGGATCTCTGCCATTGGCTCAGTCTTGTCACCAGGCCCATCCCAAGCTCCGCCCACTCTTGCGGTGGGGGGACTGTCTCTATGGTGATGGCAAAGAAGCCTCAGCCCCGCCCACCTGGCCTTCACTTCACCTACCTGGCCCTCTGACCCTCACTCAGACCTCTGTGTTGATAAAAATCAATGTCCGCCAGTGCCCAGGTGTCAGCATCTGGGATAAAGGATTCGGGACCTTGCCTGGGGCAGAAGGCAGCCTAGGTCAGCGGGTAGCTGGAAGTCTAGTGACTTGGGACACTGCTGCCAGTGACAAATGGTGACTCCCACACTCACATATCCCCTGGTGGCAGAACGCTAGTGATGGGTGGAGAAACATCGCTCCGGAGCACACGTTTAATGGGGCACCAGCCAAAGCAAAGGCCAGGGCCAGTAGTGGACGTCACGGAGCTGAATGTCGAGCCAGTGAAGGGCCCAAGGATCCCTCCTGTATGTGGCGAACAGGTCATCCGTGTCCCCACGTCCATCAACCATTGCACTGCTGGGGCCCAGGCTGCCAGGATTTCGGCCTTGCCTTCGGAGCCCGGCCACATAGGCAGCCTTGCACCGGAGGCGGGGACGTGTAGACAGCAAAAATTTGGAAACTGGCAGTGTTTCCTCGATTTCCCTGGCATCGGCCTCTTTGAGCGGCTTGCATTTTTCCTGGTAGGATAGGGTCCTGACGGAGAAAGGCAGGATTACGTGTGCAGGAAAGGTGTGTGTTGAGAGGGTGACGACGTTGAGACCACGTTGGGATCTTTAGTCCCAGGAAAGGCCCCTGGCGGGTGTGGGTCAATGTTCTCTACCCATCCCCCTTGGCGGGGGGAGGTTTTCACCATACAAAGCAGCAGCGCAATTATTCGTCGCCGGAGAGGTTGCATCTGCCCACAAGCTCCCCCTGGCCAGGGTCCGCCCCTACTGTATTGCGCGTGTCAGTCAACAGAAGCTAAGACCTTCCAGAGAGACTACCTGCTATTCTGTCCCCACGGGGAAGCAGTACAGCCAGAAGCCTCCCCCGTTCCATCTCTAGGCTCTCTCTCAGGCCCCTCATACTTGTGATGTGTCTCAGGGGTAGAATGAAGAGATTCCTCTGAGTGAACACATACGTGAGAGGCCACAGATGCTGAGGAAGGGCGCCTTGCCTAGTGATATCCTAGCGTAAGTGGAAAAGAGGTACCTGCCTGCTGTCCCAGTGTGTCGAACGTGTTCACATCAGGGGTTGCCTACTGTGAAGTTATTCCCTGGGTGCCCTGGATTTTGTGGCCAAAGACGCAAGGGGGCGTTGTCTGTCCGTGGGTAAAATGGAGGGCTCTGCGGAACTGGCCGGTTAGGCTGGACCTCTCCTATTGGCTGAGTGTTTGTGACTCGTCCCCGTCCGAAGTTCCGCCCAGCCTTCCGGTGGCTGTCACCATGGTGATTGGGAAAGAAGCCTTAGGCCCCACACTCAGCCCTCACCTGGCCTACCTGGCCTCTTTCCCCTCATCTAGACCGCTGTGTGGATGAAAGAAAGGATGTCGGCCAGTGAGCACGTGTCCTGATTTCCTTGGAAGGATTAGGTTCCTTACCTGGGCAGAAGACAGCCAAGGTCAGCCTGAGCCTAGACACCTAGTGACCTGTGACACTGCAGCCAGTGATAGATGTTGATGTCCACGCTCAGGTATCCGCAGGTGGCGGATTCAGTGTGGTGGGAAGAGAAGTGGAGGTAGAGATGACACACTCACGAGGGCACGGGCCAAAGGTCAGGGAAAATAGCTGAGGTCGTGGAGCTCTAGCGGAGCCAGTCTAGGGCCCAGGCCTCCCTGCTGTACGAGGCAAAGAGGTGATCCATATGCCGCCATCCGTAGATTCTGGACGGCTGGGGCCCTGGATGCCCGGATTTCGGCCTCGTCTACCGAGAAGTGACGCACATGCAGTGTGCCACCGGAGGCTGTGGAGCAGCAGAGGGCAAAATCTTGAAAATGGGGGCTTCAGTTGACTTGGCCTGTGCTCTCCTTTGGCTGAGTGACATCGTGTGTTTCCTAGCAGGTGAAGACATTCGTGGAGAGAGGCGGTTTCCATGCGTGCAGGCAAAGTGTGTGCTGAGATGATGAGTTGCAGGGGAGACCAGGGTGGACTCTCCAGACCCAGAATAGGCCTCTGGCAGGTATGTGTCAGTGTTTTCTGCCCATGGCACTCAGCCGGTTATTTGCATGGAATGTTAGGAGCGGAATTAGTAGTCTCCGGAGAGGCTGCCGCTTGTCAGGGAGCTTCACCTGGCCAGGTCCCACGGTGATGTCAAGCTTCACCTGGCCAGGTCCGCCCGTGATGTAGCTCCCCAATCAATCACTACTCTCTAGACCTTCCAGATAGACTCCCAGAACTTCTCTCCCCATGGGCAAGCAGTAGAGCCAGAGGCCTTCCCCCTTTGCTCTTTGGTCTCTAGGCCCTCTGTCAGGCACTCCAAGGTGTGAAGTGACAAGGGGGAGAAGGAAGAGATTTCAGAGAACGAAGACAAGCAGAGAGAGACAGAGAGAGGCAAGAGATGCTGAGTGGGGATGCCTTGCCTACTGATATCCTCAGGAAAGTGGGAAAGAGGTACCTGGCGTGCTCTGCCAATGCCCTGAAGCAGTCCGCACCAGGGGCTCCCTTGTGCCTGCGTAGCCTTTCCCGGGGCGTGCTCAAATCCTGTGGCCACTAGGGGTCATAGGTCCCAATGGAGGGCCCTGTGTCATCTGCCTGGCGGGCCGGATCTCTGCCATTGGCTCAGTCTTGTCACCAGGCCCATCCCAAGCTCCGCCCACTCTTGCGGTGGGGGGACTGTCTCTATGGTGATGGCAAAGAAGCCTCAGCCCCGCCCACCTGGCCTTGACTTCACCTACCTGGCCCTCTGACCCTCACTCAGACCTCTGTGTTGATAAAAATCAATGTCCGCCAGTGCCCAGGTGTCAGCATCTGGGATAAAGGATTCGGGACCTTGCCTGGGGCAGAAGGCAGCCTAGGTCAGCGGGTAGCTGGAAGTCTAGTGACTTGTGACACTGCTGCCAGTGACAAATGGTGACTCCCACACTCACATATCCCCTGGTGGCAGAATGCTAGTGATGGGTGGAGAAAGATCGCTCCGGAGCACACGTTTAATGGGGCACCAGCCAAAGCAAAGGCCAGGGCCAGTAGTGGACGTCGTGGAGCTGAGTGGCGAGCCAGTGAAGGGCCCAAGGATCCCTCCTGTATGTGGCGAACAGGTCATCCGTGTCCCCACGTCCATCAACCATTGCACTGCTGGGGCCCAGGCTGCCAGGATTTCGGCCTTGCCTTCGGAGCCCGGCCACATAGGCAGCCTTGCACCGGAGGCGGGGACGTGTAGACAGCAAAAATTTGGAAACTGGCAGTGTTTCCTCGATTTCCCTGGCATCGGCCTCTTTGAGCGGCTTGCTTTTTTTCCTGGTAGCATAGGGCCCTGACGGAGAAAGGCAGGATTACGTGTGCAGGAAAGGTGTGTGTTGAGAGGGTGACGACGTTGAGACCACGTTGGGATCTTTAGTCCCAGGAAAGGCCCCTGGCGGGTGTGGGTCAATGTTCTCTACCCATCCCCCTTGGCGGGGGGAGGTTTTCACCATACAAAGCAGCAGCGCAATTATTCGTCGCCGGAGAGGTTGCATCTGCCCACAAGCTCCACCTGGCCAGGGTCCGCCCCTACTGTATTGCACGTGTCAGTCAACAGAAGCTAAGACCTTCCAGAGAGACTACCTGCTATTCTGTCCCCACGGGGAAGCAGTACAGCCAGAAGCCTCCCCCGTTCCATCTCTAGGCTCTCTCTCAGGCCCCTCATACTTGTGATGTGTCTCAGGGGTAGAATGAAGAGATTCCTCTGAGTGAACACATACGTGAGAGGCCACAGATGCTGAGGAAGGGCGCCTTGCCTAGTGATATCCTAGCGTAAGTGGAAAAGAGGTACCTGCCTGCTGTCCCAGTGTGTCGAACGTGTTCACATCAGGGGTTGCCTACTGTGAAGTTATTCCCTGGGTGCCCTGGATTTTGTGGCCAAAGACGCAAGGGGCCGTTGTCTGTCCATGGGTAAAATGGAGGGCTCTGCGGAACTGGCCGGTTAGGCTGGACCTCTCCTATTGGCTGAGTGTTTGTGACTCGTCCCCGTCCGAAGTTCCGCCCAGCCTTCCGGTGGCTGTCACCATGGTGATTGGGAAAGAAGCCTTAGGCCCCACACTCAGCCCTCACCTGGCCTACCTGGCCTCTTTCCCCTCATCTAGACCGCTGTGTGGATGAAAGAAAGGATGTCGGCCAGTGAGCACGTGTCCTGATTTCCTTGGAAGGATTAGGTTCCTTGCCTGGGCAGAAGACAGCCAAGGTCAGCCTGAGCCTAGACACCTAGTGACCTGTGACACTGCAGCCAGTGATAGATGTTGATGTCCACGCTCAGGTATCCGCAGGTGGCGGATTCAGTGTGGTGGGAAGAGAAGTGGAGGTAGAGATGACACACTCACGAGGGCACAGGCCACAGGTCAGGGAAAATAGCTGAGGTCGTGGAGCTCTAGCGGAGCCAGTCTAGGGCCCAGGCCTCCCTGCTGTACGAGGCAAAGAGGTGATCCATATGCCGCCATCCGTAGATTCTGGACGGCTGGGGCCCTGGATGCCCGGATTTCGGCCTCGTCTACCGAGAAGTGACGCACATGCAGTGTGCCACCGGAGGCTGTGGAGCAGCAGAGGGCAAAATCTTGAAAATGGGGGCTTCAGTTGACTTGGCCTGTGCTCTCCTTTGGCTGAGTGACATCGTGTGTTTCCTAGCAGGTGAAGACATTCGTGGAGAGAGGCGGTTTCCATGCGTGCAGGCAAAGTGTGTGCTGAGATGATGAGTTGCAGGGGAGACCAGGGTGGACTCTCCAGACCCAGAATAGGCCTCTGGCAGGTATGTGTCAGTGTTTTCTGCCCATGGCACTCAGCCGGTTATTTGCATGGAATGTTAGGAGCGGAATTAGTAGTCTCCGGAGAGGCTGCCGCTTGTCAGCGAGCTTCACCTGGCCAGGTCCCACGGTGATGTCAAGCTTCACCTGGCCAGGTCCGCCCGTGATGTAGCTCCCCAATCAATCACTACTCTCTAGACCTTCCAGATAGACTCCCAGAACTTCTCTCCCCATGGGCAAGCAGTAGAGCCAGAGGCCTTCCCCCTTTGCTCTTTGGTCTCTAGGCCCTCTGTCAGGCACTCCAAGGTGTGAAGTGACAAGGGGGAGAAGGAAGAGATTTCAGAGAACGAAGACAAGCAGAGAGAGACAGAGAGAGGCAAGAGATGCTGAGTGGGGATGCCTTGCCTACTGATATCCTCAGGAAAGTGGGAAAGAGGTACCTGGCGTGCTCTGCCAATGCCCTGAAGCAGTCCGCACCAGGGGCTCCCTTGTGCCTGCGTAGCCTTTCCCGGGGCGTGCTCAAATCCTGTGGCCACTAGGGGTCATAGGTCACAATGGAGGGCCCTGTGTCATCTGCCTGGCGGGCCGGATCTCTGCCATTGGCTCAGTCTTGTCACCAGGCCCATCCCAAGCTCCGCCCACTCTTGCGGTGGGGGGACTGTCTCTATGGTGATGGCAAAGAAGCCTCAGCCCCGCCCACCTGGCCTTGACTTCACCTACCTGGCCCTCTGACCCTCACTCAGACCTCTGTGTTGATAAAAATCAATGTCCGCCAGTGCCCAGGTGTCAGCATCTGGGATAAAGGATTCGGGACCTTGCCTGGGGCAGAAGGCAGCCTAGGTCAGCGGGTAGCTGGAAGTCTAGTGACTTGTGACACTGCTGCCAGTGACAAATGGTGACTCCCACACTCACATATCCCCTGGTGGCAGAATGCTAGTGATGGGTGGAGAAAGATCGCTCCGGAGCACACGTTTAATGGGGCACCAGCCAAAGCAAAGGCCAGGGCCAGTAGTGGACGTCGTGGAGCTGAGTGGCGAGCCAGTGAAGGGCCCAAGGATCCCTCCTGTATGTGGCGAACAGGTCATCCGTGTCCCCACGTCCATCAACCATTGCACTGCTGGGGCCCAGGCTGCCAGGATTTCGGCCTTGCCTTCGGAGCCCGGCCACATAGGCAGCCTTGCACCGGAGGCGGGGACGTGTAGACAGCAAAAATTTGGAAACTGGCAGTGTTTCCTCGATTTCCCTGGCATCGGCCTCTTTGAGCGGCTTGCTTTTTTTCCTGGTAGGATAGGGCCCTGACGGAGAAAGGCAGGATTACGTGTGCAGGAAAGGTGTGTGTTGAGAGGGTGACGACGTTGAGACCACGTTGGGATCTTTAGTCCCAGGAAAGGCCCCTGGCGGGTGTGGGTCAATGTTCTCTACCCATCCCCCTTGGCGGGGGGAGGTTTTCACCATACAAAGCAGCAGCGCAATTATTCGTCGCCGGAGAGGTTGCATCTGCCCACAAGCTCCCCCTGGCCAGGGTCCGCCCCTACTGTATTGCGCGTGTCAGTCAACAGAAGCTAAGACCTTCCAGAGAGACTACCTGCTATTCTGTCCCCACGGGGAAGCAGTACAGCCAGAAGCCTCCCCCGTTCCATCTCTAGGCTCTCTCTCAGGCCCCTCATACTTGTGATGTGTCTCAGGGGTAGAATGAAGAGATTCCTCTGAGTGAACACATACGTGAGAGGCCACAGATGCTGAGGAAGGGCGCCTTGCCTAGTGATATCCTAGCGTAAGTGGAAAAGAGGTACCTGCCTGCTGTCCCAGTGTGTCGAACGTGTTCACATCAGGGGTTGCCTACTGTGAAGTTATTCCCTGGGTGCCCTGGATTTTGTGGCCAAAGACGCAAGGGGCCGTTGTCTGTCCATGGGTAAAATGGAGGGCTCTGCGGAACTGGCCGGTTAGGCTGGACCTCTCCTATTGGCTGAGTGTTTGTGACTCGTCCCCGTCCGAAGTTCCGCCCAGCCTTCCGGTGGCTGTCACCATGGTGATTGGGAAAGAAGCCTTAGGCCCCACACTCAGCCCTCACCTGGCCTACCTGGCCTCTTTCCCCTCATCTAGACCGCTGTGTGGATGAAAGAAAGGATGTCGGCCAGTGAGCACGTGTCCTGATTTCCTTGGAAGGATTAGGTTCCTTGCCTGGGCAGAAGACAGCCAAGGTCAGCCTGAGCCTAGACACCTAGTGACCTGTGACACTGCAGCCAGTGATAGATGTTGATGTCCACGCTCAGGTATCCGCAGGTGGCGGATTCAGTGTGGTGGGAAGAGAAGTGGAGGTAGAGATGACACACTCACGAGGGCACGGGCCACAGGTCAGGGAAAATAGCTGAGGTCGTGGAGCTCTAGCGGAGCCAGTCTAGGGCCCAGGCCTCCCTGCTGTACGAGGCAAAGAGGTGATCCATATGCCGCCATCCGTAGATTCTGGACGGCTGGGGCCCTGGATGCCCGGATTTCGGCCTCGTCTACCGAGAAGTGACGCACATGCAGTGTGCCACCGGAGGCTGTGGAGCAGCAGAGGGCAAAATCTTGAAAATGGGGGCTTCAGTTGACTTGGCCTGTGCTCTCCTTTGGCTGAGTGACATCGTGTGTTTCCTAGCAGGTGAAGACATTCGTGGAGAGAGGCGGTTTCCATGCGTGCAGGCAAAGTGTGTGCTGAGATGATGAGTTGCAGGGGAGACCAGGGTGGACTCTCCAGACCCAGAATAGGCCTCTGGCAGGTATGTGTCAGTGTTTTCTGCCCATGGCACTCAGCCGGTTATTTGCATGGAATGTTAGGAGCGGAATTAGTAGTCTCCGGAGAGGCTGCCGCTTGTCAGCGAGCTTCACCTGGCCAGGTCCCACGGTGATGTCAAGCTTCACCTGGCCAGGTCCGCCCGTGATGTAGCTCCCCAATCAATCACTACTCTCTAGACCTTCCAGATAGACTCCCAGAACTTCTCTCCCCATGGGCAAGCAGTAGAGCCAGAGGCCTTCCCCCTTTGCTCTTTGGTCTCTAGGCCCTCTGTCAGGCACTCCAAGGTGTGAAGTGACAAGGGGGAGAAGGAAGAGATTTTAGAGAACGAAGACAAGCAGAGAGAGACAGAGAGAGGCAAGAGATGCTGAGTGGGGATGCCTTGCCTACTGATATCCTCAGGAAAGTGGGAAAGAGGTACCTGGCGTGCTCTGCCAATGCCCTGAAGCAGTCCGCACCAGGGGCTCCCTTGTGCCTGCGTAGCCTTTCCCGGGGCGTGCTCAAATCCTGTGGCCACTAGGGGTCATAGGTCACAATGGAGGGCCCTGTGTCATCTGCCTGGCGGGCCGGATCTCTGCCATTGGCTCAGTCTTGTCACCAGGCCCATCCCAAGCTCCGCCCACTCTTGCGGTGGGGGGACTGTCTCTATGGTGATGGCAAAGAAGCCTCAGCCCCGCCCACCTGGCCTTGACTTCACCTACCTGGCCCTCTGACCCTCACTCAGACCTCTGTGTTGATAAAAATCAATGTCCGCCAGTGCCCAGGTGTCAGCATCTGGGATAAAGGATTCGGGACCTTGCCTGGGGCAGAAGGCAGCCTAGGTCAGCGGGTAGCTGGAAGTCTAGTGACTTGTGACACTGCTGCCAGTGACAAATGGTGACTCCCACACTCACATATCCCCTGGTGGCAGAATGCTAGTGATGGGTGGAGAAAGATCGCTCCGGAGCACACGTTTAATGGGGCACCAGCCAAAGCAAAGGCCAGGGCCAGTAGTGGACGTCGTGGAGCTGAGTGGCGAGCCAGTGAAGGGCCCAAGGATCCCTCCTGTATGTGGCGAACAGGTCATCCGTGTCCCCACGTCCATCAACCATTGCACTGCTGGG
This sequence comes from Loxodonta africana, assembly GCF_030014295.1. Classification (NCBI taxonomy): domain Eukaryota; kingdom Metazoa; phylum Chordata; class Mammalia; order Proboscidea; family Elephantidae; genus Loxodonta; species Loxodonta africana. The sequence continues at coordinate 205,204 of NW_026974875.1, read as the reverse complement.
GCCCAGGCTGCCAGGATTTCGGCCTTGCCTTCGGAGCCCGGCCACATAGGCAGCCTTGCACCGGAGGCGGGGACGTGTAGACAGCAAAAATTTGGAAACTGGCAGTGTTTCCTCGATTTCCCTGGCATCGGCCTCTTTGAGCGGCTTGCTTTTTTTCCTGGTAGGATAGGGCCCTGACGGAGAAAGGCAGGATTACGTGTGCAGGAAAGGTGTGTGTTGAGAGGGTGACGACGTTGAGACCACGTTGGGATCTTTAGTCCCAGGAAAGGCCCCTGGCGGGTGTGGGTCAATGTTCTCTACCCATCCCCCTTGGCGGGGGGAGGTTTTCACCATACAAAGCAGCAGCGCAATTATTCGTCGCCGGAGAGGTTGCATCTGCCCACAAGCTCCCCCTGGCCAGGGTCCGCCCCTACTGTATTGCGCGTGTCAGTCAACAGAAGCTAAGACCTTCCAGAGAGACTACCTGCTATTCTGTCCCCACGGGGAAGCAGTACAGCCAGAAGCCTCCCCCGTTCCATCTCTAGGCTCTCTCTCAGGCCCCTCATACTTGTGATGTGTCTCAGGGGTAGAATGAAGAGATTCCTCTGAGTGAACACATACGTGAGAGGCCACAGATGCTGAGGAAGGGCGCCTTGCCTAGTGATATCCTAGCGTAAGTGGAAAAGAGGTACCTGCCTGCTGTCCCAGTGTGTCGAACGTGTTCACATCAGGGGTTGCCTACTGTGAAGTTATTCCCTGGGTGCCCTGGATTTTGTGGCCAAAGACGCAAGGGGCCGTTGTCTGTCCATGGGTAAAATGGAGGGCTCTGCGGAACTGGCCGGTTAGGCTGGACCTCTCCTATTGGCTGAGTGTTTGTGACTCGTCCCCGTCCGAAGTTCCGCCCAGCCTTCCGGTGGCTGTCACCATGGTGATTGGGAAAGAAGCCTTAGGCCCCACACTCAGCCCTCACCTGGCCTACCTGGCCTCTTTCCCCTCATCTAGACCGCTGTGTGGATGAAAGAAAGGATGTCGGCCAGTGAGCACGTGTCCTGATTTCCTTGGAAGGATTAGGTTCCTTGCCTGGGCAGAAGACAGCCAAGGTCAGCCTGAGCCTAGACACCTAGTGACCTGTGACACTGCAGCCAGTGATAGATGTTGATGTCCACGCTCAGGTATCCGCAGGTGGCGGATTCAGTGTGGTGGGAAGAGAAGTGGAGGTAGAGATGACACACTCACGAGGGCACAGGCCAAAGGTCAGGGAAAATAGCTGAGGTCGTGGAGCTCTAGCAGAGCCAGTCTAGGGCCCAGGCCTCCCTGCTGTACGAGGCAAAGAGGTGATCCATATGCCGCCATCCGTAGATTCTGGACGGCTGGGGCCCTGGATGCCCGGATTTCGGCCTCGTCTACCGAGAAGTGACGCACATGCAGTGTGCCACCGGAGGCTGTGGAGCAGCAGAGGGCAAAATCTTGAAAATGGGGGCTTCAGTTGACTTGGCCTGTGCTCTCCTTTGGCTGAGTGACATCGTGTGTTTCCTAGCAGGTGAAGACATTCGTGGAGAGAGGCGGTTTCCATGCGTGCAGGCAAAGTGTGTGCTGAGATGATGAGTTGCAGGGGAGACCAGGGTGGACTCTCCAGACCCAGAATAGGCCTCTGGCAGGTATGTGTCAATGTTTTCTGCCCATGGCACTCAGCCGGTTATTTGCATAGAATGTTAGGAGCGGAATTAGTAGTCTCCGGAGAGGCTGCCACTTGTCAGCGAGCTTCACCTGGCCAGGTCCCACGGTGATGTCAAGCTTCACCTGGCCAGGTCCGCCCGTGATGTAGCTCCCCAATCAATCACTACTCTCTAGACCTTCCAGATAGACTCCCAGAACTTCTCTCCCCATGGGCAAGCAGTAGAGCCAGAGGCCTTCCCCCTTTGCTCTTTGGTCTCTAGGCCCTCTGTCAGGCACTCCAAGGTGTGAAGTGACAAGGGGGAGAAGGAAGAGATTTCAGAGAACGAAGACAAGCAGAGAGAGACAGAGAGAGGCAAGAGATGCTGAGTGGGGATGCCTTGCCTACTGATATCCTCAGGAAAGTGGGAAAGAGGTACCTGGCGTGCTCTGCCAATGCCCTGAAGCAGTCCGCACCAGGGGCTCCCTTGTGCCTGCGTAGCCTTTCCCGGGGCGTGCTCAAATCCTGTGGCCACTAGGGGTCATAGGTCCCAATGGAGGGCCCTGTGTCATCTGCCTGGCGGGCCGGATCTCTGCCATTGGCTCAGTCTTGTCACCAGGCCCATCCCAAGCTCCGCCCACTCTTGCGGTGGGGGGACTGTCTCTATGGTGATGGCAAAGAAGCCTCAGCCCCGCCCACCTGGCCTTGACTTCACCTACCTGGCCCTCTGACCCTCACTCAGACCTCTGTGTTGATAAAAATCAATGTCCGCCAGTGCCCAGGTGTCAGCATCTGGGATAAAGGATTCGGGACCTTGCCTGGGGCAGAAGGCAGCCTAGGTCAGCGGGTAGCTGGAAGTCTAGTGACTTGTGACACTGCTGCCAGTGACAAATGGTGACTCCCACACTCACATATCCCCTGGTGGCAGAATGCTAGTGATGGGTGGAGAAAGATCGCTCCGGAGCACACGTTTAATGGGGCACCAGCCAAAGCAAAGGCCAGGGCCAGTAGTGGACGTCGTGGAGCTGAGTGGCGAGCCAGTGAAGGGCCCAAGGATCCCTCCTGTATGTGGCGAACAGGTCATCCGTGTCCCCACGTCCATCAACCATTGCACTGCTGGGGCCCAGGCTGCCAGGATTTCGGCCTTGCCTTCGGAGCCCGGCCACATAGGCAGCCTTGCACCGGAGGCGGGGACGTGTAGACAGCAAAAATTTGGAAACTGGCAGTGTTTCCTCGATTTCCCTGGCATCGGCCTCTTTGAGCGGCTTGCTTTTTTTCCTGGTAGGATAGGGCCCTGACGGAGAAAGGCAGGATTACGTGTGCAGGAAAGGTGTGTGTTGAGAGGGTGACGACGTTGAGACCACGTTGGGATCTTTAGTCCCAGGAAAGGCCCCTGGCGGGTGTGGGTCAATGTTCTCTACCCATCCCCCTTGGCGGGGGGAGGTTTTCACCATACAAAGCAGCAGCGCAATTATTCGTCGCCGGAGAGGTTGCATCTGCCCACAAGCTCCCCCTGGCCAGGGTCCGCCCCTACTGTATTGCGCGTGTCAGTCAACAGAAGCTAAGACCTTCCAGAGAGACTACCTGCTATTCTGTCCCCACGGGGAAGCAGTACAGCCAGAAGCCTCCCCCGTTCCATCTCTAGGCTCTCTCTCAGGCCCCTCATACTTGTGATGTGTCTCAGGGGTAGAATGAAGAGATTCCTCTGAGTGAACACATACGTGAGAGGCCACAGATGCTGAGGAAGGGCGCCTTGCCTAGTGATATCCTAGCGTAAGTGGAAAAGAGGTACCTGCCTGCTGTCCCAGTGTGTCGAACGTGTTCACATCAGGGGTTGCCTACTGTGAAGTTATTCCCTGGGTGCCCTGGATTTTGTGGCCAAAGACGCAAGGGGCCGTTGTCTGTCCATGGGTAAAATGGAGGGCTCTGCGGAACTGGCCGGTTAGGCTGGACCTCTCCTATTGGCTGAGTGTTTGTGACTCGTCCCCGTCCGAAGTTCCGCCCAGCCTTCCGGTGGCTGTCACCATGGTGATTGGGAAAGAAGCCTTAGGCCCCACACTCAGCCCTCACCTGGCCTACCTGGCCTCTTTCCCCTCATCTAGACCGCTGTGTGGATGAAAGAAAGGATGTCGGCCAGTGAGCACGTGTCCTGATTTCCTTGGAAGGATTAGGTTCCTTGCCTGGGCAGAAGACAGCCAAGGTCAGCCTGAGCCTAGACACCTAGTGACCTGTGACACTGCAGCCAGTGATAGATGTTGATGTCCACGCTCAGGTATCCGCAGGTGGCGGATTCAGTGTGGTGGGAAGAGAAGTGGAGGTAGAGATGACACACTCACGAGGGCACAGGCCAAAGGTCAGGGAAAATAGCTGAGGTCGTGGAGCTCTAGCAGAGCCAGTCTAGGGCCCAGGCCTCCCTGCTGTACGAGGCAAAGAGGTGATCCATATGCCGCCATCCGTAGATTCTGGACGGCTGGGGCCCTGGATGCCCGGATTTCGGCCTCGTCTACCGAGAAGTGACGCACATGCAGTGTGCCACCGGAGGCTGTGGAGCAGCAGAGGGCAAAATCTTGAAAATGGGGGCTTCAGTTGACTTGGCCTGTGCTCTCCTTTGGCTGAGTGACATCGTGTGTTTCCTAGCAGGTGAAGACATTCGTGGAGAGAGGCGGTTTCCATGCGTGCAGGCAAAGTGTGTGCTGAGATGATGAGTTGCAGGGGAGACCAGGGTGGACTCTCCAGACCCAGAATAGGCCTCTGGCAGGTATGTGTCAATGTTTTCTGCCCATGGCACTCAGCCGGTTATTTGCATAGAATGTTAGGAGCGGAATTAGTAGTCTCCGGAGAGGCTGCCACTTGTCAGCGAGCTTCACCTGGCCAGGTCCCACGGTGATGTCAAGCTTCACCTGGCCAGGTCCGCCCGTGATGTAGCTCCCCAATCAATCACTACTCTCTAGACCTTCCAGATAGACTCCCAGAACTTCTCTCCCCATGGGCAAGCAGTAGAGCCAGAGGCCTTCCCCCTTTGCTCTTTGGTCTCTAGGCCCTCTGTCAGGCACTCCAAGGTGTGAAGTGACAAGGGGGAGAAGGAAGAGATTTCAGAGAACGAAGACAAGCAGAGAGAGAGAGAGAGAGGCAAGAGATGCTGAGTGGGGATGCCTTGCCTACTGATATCCTCAGGAAAGTGGGAAAGAGGTACCTGGCGTGCTCTGCCAATGCCCTGAAGCAGTCCGCACCAGGGGCTCCCTTGTGCCTGCGTAGCCTTTCCCGGGGCGTGCTCAAATCCTGTGGCCACTAGGGGTCATAGGTCCCAATGGAGGGCCCTGTGTCATCTGCCTGGCGGGCCGGATCTCTGCCATTGGCTCAGTCTTGTCACCAGGCCCATCCCAAGCTCCGCCCACTCTTGCGGTGGGGGGACTGTCTCTATGGTGATGGCAAAGAAGCCTCAGCCCCGCCCACCTGGCCTTGACTTCACCTACCTGGCCCTCTGACCCTCACTCAGACCTCTGTGTTGATAAAAATCAATGTCCGCCAGTGCCCAGGTGTCAGCATCTGGGATAAAGGATTCGGGACCTTGCCTGGGGCAGAAGGCAGCCTAGGTCAGCGGGTAGCTGGAAGTCTAGTGACTTGTGACACTGCTGCCAGTGACAAATGGTGACTCCCACACTCACATATCCCCTGGTGGCAGAATGCTAGTGATGGGTGGAGAAAGATCGCTCCGGAGCACACGTTTAATGGGGCACCAGCCAAAGCAAAGGCCAGGGCCAGTAGTGGACGTCGTGGAGCTGAGTGGCGAGCCAGTGAAGGGCCCAAGGATCCCTCCTGTATGTGGCGAACAGGTCATCCGTGTCCCCACGTCCATCAACCATTGCACTGCTGGGGCCCAGGCTGCCAGGATTTCGGCCTTGCCTTCGGAGCCCGGCCACATAGGCAGCCTTGCACCGGAGGCGGGGACGTGTAGACAGCAAAAATTTGGAAACTGGCAGTGTTTCCTCGATTTCCCTGGCATCGGCCTCTTTGAGCGGCTTGCTTTTTTTCCTGGTAGGATAGGGCCCTGACGGAGAAAGGCAGGATTACGTGTGCAGGAAAGGTGTGTGTTGAGAGGGTGACGACGTTGAGACCACGTTGGGATCTTTAGTCCCAGGAAAGGCCCCTGGCGGGTGTGGGTCAATGTTCTCTACCCATCCCCCTTGGCGGGGGGAGGTTTTCACCATACAAAGCAGCAGCGCAATTATTCGTCGCCGGAGAGGTTGCATCTGCCCACAAGCTCCCCCTGGCCAGGGTCCGCCCCTACTGTATTGCGCGTGTCAGTCAACAGAAGCTAAGACCTTCCAGAGAGACTACCTGCTATTCTGTCCCCACGGGGAAGCAGTACAGCCAGAAGCCTCCCCCGTTCCATCTCTAGGCTCTCTCTCAGGCCCCTCATACTTGTGATGTGTCTCAGGGGTAGAATGAAGAGATTCCTCTGAGTGAACACATACGTGAGAGGCCACAGATGCTGAGGAAGGGCGCCTTGCCTAGTGATATCCTAGCGTAAGTGGAAAAGAGGTACCTGCCTGCTGTCCCAGTGTGTCGAACGTGTTCACATCAGGGGTTGCCTACTGTGAAGTTATTCCCTGGGTGCCCTGGATTTTGTGGCCAAAGACGCAAGGGGCCGTTGTCTGTCCATGGGTAAAATGGAGGGCTCTGCGGAACTGGCCGGTTAGGCTGGACCTCTCCTATTGGCTGAGTGTTTGTGACTCGTCCCCGTCCGAAGTTCCGCCCAGCCTTCCGGTGGCTGTCACCATGGTGATTGGGAAAGAAGCCTTAGGCCCCACACTCAGCCCTCCCCTGGCCTACCTGGCCTCTTTCCCCTCATCTAGACCGCTGTGTGGATGAAAGAAAGGATGTCGGCCAGTGAGCACGTGTCCTGATTTCCTTGGAAGGATTAGGTTCCTTGCCTGGGCAGAAGACAGCCAAGGTCAGCCTGAGCCTAGACACCTAGTGACCTGTGACACTGCAGCCAGTGATAGATGTTGATGTCCACGCTCAGGTATCCGCAGGTGGCGGATTCAGTGTGGTGGGAAGAGAAGTGGAGGTAGAGATGACACACTCACGAGGGCACGGGCCAAAGGTCAGGGAAAATAGCTGAGGTCGTGGAGCTCTAGCGGAGCCAGTCTAGGGCCCAGGCCTCCCTGCTGTACGAGGCAAAGAGGTGATCCATATGCCGCCATCCGTAGATTCTGGACGGCTGGGGCCCTGGATGCCCGGATTTCGGCCTCGTCTACCGAGAAGTGACGCACATGCAGTGTGCCACCGGAGGCTGTGGAGCAGCAGAGGGCAAAATCTTGAAAATGGGGGCTTCAGTTGACTTGGCCTGTGCTCTCCTTTGGCTGAGTGACATCGTGTGTTTCCTAGCAGGTGAAGACATTCGTGGAGAGAGGCGGTTTCCATGCGTGCAGGCAAAGTGTGTGCTGAGATGATGAGTTGCAGGGGAGACCAGGGTGGACTCTCCAGACCCAGAATAGGCCTCTGGCAGGTATGTGTCAATGTTTTCTGCCCATGGCACTCAGCCGGTTATTTGCATGGAATGTTAGGAGCGGAATTAGTAGTCTCCGGAGAGGCTGCCACTTGTCAGCGAGCTTCACCTGGCCAGGTCCCACGGTGATGTCAAGCTTCACCTGGCCAGGTCCGCCCGTGATGTAGCTCCCCAATCAATCACTACTCTCTAGACCTTCCAGATAGACTCCCAGAACTTCTCTCCCCATGGGCAAGCAGTAGAGCCAGAGGCCTTCCCCCTTTGCTCTTTGGTCTCTAGGCCCTCTGTCAGGCACTCCAAGGTGTGAAGTGACAAGGGGGAGAAGGAAGAGATTTCAGAGAACGAAGACAAGCAGAGAGAGACAGAGAGAGGCAAGAGATGCTGAGTGGGGATGCCTTGCCTACTGATATCCTCAGGAAAGTGGGAAAGAGGTACCTGGCGTGCTCTGCCAATGCCCTGAAGCAGTCCGCACCAGGGGCTCCCTTGTGCCTGCGTAGCCTTTCCCGGGGCGTGCTCAAATCCTGTGGCCACTAGGGGTCATAGGTCACAATGGAGGGCCCTGTGTCATCTGCCTGGCGGGCCGGATCTCTGCCATTGGCTCAGTCTTGTCACCAGGCCCATCCCAAGCTCCGCCCACTCTTGCGGTGGGGGGACTGTCTCTATGGTGATGGCAAAGAAGCCTCAGCCCCGCCCACCTGGCCTTCACTTCACCTACCTGGCCCTCTGACCCTCACTCAGACCTCTGTGTTGATAAAAATCAATGTCCGCCAGTGCCCAGGTGTCTGCATCTGGGATAAAGGATTCGGGACCTTGCCTGGGGCAGAAGGCAGCCTAGGTCAGCGGGTAGCTGGAAGTCTAGTGACTTGTGACACTGCTGCCAGTGACAAATGGTGACTCCCACACTCACATATCCCCTGGTGGCAGAATGCTAGTGATGGGTGGAGAAAGATCGCTCCGGAGCACACGTTTAATGGGGCACCAGCCAAAGCAAAGGCCAGGGCCAGTAGTGGACGTCGTGGAGCTGAGTGGCGAGCCAGTGAAGGGCCCAAGGATCCCTCCTGTATGTGGCGAACAGGTCATCCGTGTCCCCACGTCCATCAACCATTGCACTGCTGGGGCCCAGGCTGCCAGGATTTCGGCCTTGCCTTCGGAGCCCGGCCACATAGGCAGCCTTGCACCGGAGGCGGGGACGTGTAGACAGCAAAAATTTGGAAACTGGCAGTGTTTCCTCGATTTCCCTGGCATCGGCCTCTTTGAGCGGCTTGCTTTTTTTCCTGGTAGCATAGGGCCCTGACGGAGAAAGGCAGGATTACGTGTGCAGGAAAGGTGTGTGTTGAGAGGGTGACGACGTTGAGACCACGTTGGGATCTTTAGTCCCAGGAAAGGCCCCTGGCGGGTGTGGGTCAATGTTCTCTACCCATCCCCCTTGGCGGGGGGAGGTTTTCACCATACAAAGCAGCAGCGCAATTATTTGTCGCCGGAGAGGTTGCATCTGCCCACAAGCTCCACCTGGCCAGGGTCCGCCCCTACTGTATTGCACGTGTCAGTCAACAGAAGCTAAGACCTTCCAGAGAGACTACCTGCTATTCTGTCCCCACGGGGAAGCAGTACAGCCAGAAGCCTCCCCCGTTCCATCTCTAGGCTCTCTCTCAGGCCCCTCATACTTGTGATGTGTCTCAGGGGTAGAATGAAGAGATTCCTCTGAGTGAACACATACGTGAGAGGCCACAGATGCTGAGGAAGGGCGCCTTGCCTAGTGATATCCTAGCGTAAGTGGAAAAGAGGTACCTGCCTGCTGTCCCAGTGTGTCGAACGTGTTCACATCAGGGGTTGCCTACTGTGAAGTTATTCCCTGGGTGCCCTGGATTTTGTGGCCAAAGACGCAAGGGGCCGTTGTCTGTCCATGGGTAAAATGGAGGGCTCTGCGGAACTGGCCGGTTAGGCTGGACCTCTCCTATTGGCTGAGTGTTTGTGACTCGTCCCCGTCCGAAGTTCCGCCCAGCCTTCCGGTGGCTGTCACCATGGTGATTGGGAAAGAAGCCTTAGGCCCCACACTCAGCCCTCACCTGGCCTACCTGGCCTCTTTCCCCTCATCTAGACCGCTGTGTGGATGAAAGAAAGGATGTCGGCCAGTGAGCACGTGTCCTGATTTCCTTGGAAGGATTAGGTTCCTTGCCTGGGCAGAAGACAGCCAAGGTCAGCCTGAGCCTAGACACCTAGTGACCTGTGACACTGCAGCCAGTGATAGATGTTGATGTCCACGCTCAGGTATCCGCAGGTGGCGGATTCAATGTGGTGGGAAGAGAAGTGGAGGTAGAGATGACACACTCACGAGGGCACGGGCCAAAGGTCAGGGAAAATAGCTGAGGTCGTGGAGCTCTAGCGGAGCCAGTCTAGGGCCCAGGCCTCCCTGCTGTACGAGGCAAAGAGGTGATCCATATGCCGCCATCCGTAGATTCTGGACGGCTGGGGCCCTGGATGCCCGGATTTCGGCCTCGTCTACCGAGAAGTGACGCACATGCAGTGTGCCACCGGAGGCTGTGGAGCAGCAGAGGGCAAAATCTTGAAAATGGGGGCTTCAGTTGACTTGGCCTGTGCTCTCCTTTGGCTGAGTGACATCGTGTGTTTCCTAGCAGGTGAAGACATTCGTGGAGAGAGGCGGTTTCCATGCGTGCAGGCAAAGTGTGTGCTGAGATGATGAGTTGCAGGGGAGACCAGGGTGGACTCTCCAGACCCAGAATAGGCCTCTGGCAGGTATGTGTCAATGTTTTCTGCCCATGGCACTCAGCCGGTTATTTGCATAGAATGTTAGGAGCGGAATTAGTAGTCTCCGGAGAGGCTGCCACTTGTCAGCGAGCTTCACCTGGCCAGGTCCCACGGTGATGTCAAGCTTCACCTGGCCAGGTCCGCCCGTGATGTAGCTCCCCAATCAATCACTACTCTCTAGACCTCCCAGATAGACTCCCAGAACTTCTCTCCCCATGGGCAAGCAGTAGAGCCAGAGGCCTTCCCCCTTTGCTCTTTGGTCTCTAGGCCCTCTGTCAGGCACTCCAAGGTGTGAAGTGACAAGGGGGAGAAGGAAGAGATTTCAGAGAACGAAGACAAGCAGAGAGAGACAGAGAGAGGCAAGAGATGCTGAGTGGGGATGCCTTGCCTACTGATATCCTCAGGAAAGTGGGAAAGAGGTACCTGGCGTGCTCTGCCAATGCCCTGAAGCAGTCCGCACCAGGGGCTCCCTTGTGCCTGCGTAGCCTTTCCCGGGGCGTGCTCAAATCCTGTGGCCACTAGGGGTCATAGGTCACAATGGAGGGCCCTGTGTCATCTGCCTGGCGGGCCGGATCTCTGCCATTGGCTCAGTCTTGTCACCAGGCCCATCCCAAGCTCCGCCCACTCTTGCGGTGGGGGGACTGTCTCTATGGTGATGGCAAAGAAGCCTCAGCCCCGCCCACCTGGCCTTGACTTCACCTACCTGGCCCTCTGACCCTCACTCAGACCTCTGGGTTGATAAAAATCAATGTCCGCCAGTGCCCAGGTGTCAGCATCTGGGATAAAGGATTCGGGACCTTGCCTGGGGCAGAAGGCAGCCTAGGTCAGCGGGTAGCTGGAAGTCTAGTGACTTGGGACACTGCTGCCAGTGACAAATGGTGACTCCCACACTCACATATCCCCTGGTGGCAGAACGCTAGTGATGGGTGGAGAAAGATCGCTCCGGAGCACACGTTTAATGGGGCACCAGCCAAAGCAAAGGCCAGGGCCAGTAGTGGACGTCGCGGAGCTGAATGGCGAGCCAGTGAAGGGCCCAAGGATCCCTCCTGTATGTGGCGAACAGGTCATCCGTGTCCCCACGTCCATCAACCATTGCACTGCTGGGGCCCAGGCTGCCAGGATTTCGGCCTTGCCTTCGGAGCCCGGCCACATAGGCAGCCTTGCACCGGAGGCGGGGACGTGTAGACAGCAAAAATTTGGAAACTGGCAGTGTTTCCTCGATTTCCCTGGCATCGGCCTCTTTGAGCGGCTTGCTTTTTTTCCTGGTAGGATAGGGCCCTGACGGAGAAAGGCAGGATTACGTGTGCAGGAAAGGTGTGTGTTGAGAGGGTGACGACGTTGAGACCACGTTGGGATCTTTAGTCCCAGGAAAGGCCCCTGGCGGGTGTGGGTCAATGTTCTCTACCCATCCCCCTTGGCGGGGGGAGGTTTTCACCATACAAAGCAGCAGCGCAATTATTCGTCGCCGGAGAGGTTGCATCTGCCCACAAGCTCCCCCTGGCCAGGGTCCGCCCCTACTGTATTGCGCGTGTCAGTCAACAGAAGCTAAGACCTTCCAGAGAGACTACCTGCTATTCTGTCCCCACGGGGAAGCAGTACAGCCAGAAGCCTCCCCCGTTCCATCTCTAGGCTCTCTCTCAGGCCCCTCATACTTGTGATGTGTCTCAGGGGTAGAATGAAGAGATTCCTCTGAGTGAACACATACGTGAGAGGCCACAGATGCTGAGGAAGGGCGCCTTGCCTAGTGATATCCTAGCGTAAGTGGAAAAGAGGTACCTGCCTGCTGTCCCAGTGTGTCGAACGTGTTCACATCAGGGGTTGCCTACTGTGAAGTTATTCCCTGGGTGCCCTGGATTTTGTGGCCAAAGACGCAAGGGGCCGTTGTCTGTCCATGGGTAAAATGGAGGGCTCTGCGGAACTGGCCGGTTAGGCTGGACCTCTCCTATTGGCTGAGTGTTTGTGACTCGTCCCCGTCCGAAGTTCCGCCCAGCCTTCCGGTGGCTGTCACCATGGTGATTGGGAAAGAAGCCTTAGGCCCCACACTCAGCCCTCACCTGGCCTACCTGGCCTCTTTCCCCTCATCTAGACTGCTGTGTGGATGAAAGAAAGGATGTCGGCCAGTGAGCACGTGTCCTGATTTCCTTGGAAGGATTAGGTTCCTTGCCTGGGCAGAAGACAGCCAAGGTCAGCCTGAGCCTAGACACCTAGTGACCTGTGACACTGCAGCCAGTGATAGATGTTGATGTCCACGCTCAGGTATCCGCAGGTGGCGGATTCAGTGTGGTGGGAAGAGAAGTGGAGGTAGAGATGACACACTCACGAGGGCACGGGCCAAAGGTCAGGGAAAATAGCTGAGGTCGTGGAGCTCTAGCGGAGCCAGTCTAGGGCCCAGGCCTCCCTGCTGTACGAGGCAAAGAGGTGATCCATATGCCGCCATCCGTAGATTCTGGACGGCTGGGGCCCTGGATGCCCGGATTTCGGCCTCGTCTACCGAGAAGTGACGCACATGCAGTGTGCCACCGGAGGCTGTGGAGCAGCAGAGGGCAAAATCTTGAAAATGGGGGCTTCAGTTGACTTGGCCTGTGCTCTCCTTTGGCTGAGTGACATCGTGTGTTTCCTAGCAGGTGAAGACATTCGTGGAGAGAGGCGGTTTCCATGCGTGCAGGCAAAGTGTGTGCTGAGATGATGAGTTGCAGGGGAGACCAGGGTGGACTCTCCAGACCCAGAATAGGCCTCTGGCAGGTATGTGTCAGTGTTTTCTGCCCATGGCACTCAGCCGGTTATTTGCATGGAATGTTAGGAGCGGAATTAGTAGTCTCCGGAGAGGCTGCCGCTTGTCAGCGAGCTTCACCTGGCCAGGTCCCACGGTGATGTCAAGCTTCACCTGGCCAGGTCCGCCCGTGATGTAGCTCCCCAATCAATCACTACTCTCTAGACCTTCCAGATAGACTCCCAGAACTTCTCTCCCCATGGGCAAGCAGTAGAGCCAGAGGCCTTCCCCCTTTGCTCTTTGGTCTCTAGGCCCTCTGTCAGGCACTCCAAGGTGTGAAGTGACAAGGGGGAGAAGGAAGAGATTTCAGAGAACGAAGACAAGCAGAGAGAGACAGAGAGAGGCAAGAGATGCTGAGTGGGGATGCCTTGCCTACTGATATCCTCAGGAAAGTGGGAAAGAGGTACCTGGCGTGCTCTGCCAATGCCCTGAAGCAGTCCGCACCAGGGGCTCCCTTGTGCCTGCGTAGCCTTTCCCGGGGCGTGCTCAAATCCTGTGGCCACTAGGGGTCATAGGTCACAATGGAGGGCCCTGTGTCATCTGCCTGGCGGGCCGGATCTCTGCCATTGGCTCAGTCTTGTCACCAGGCCCATCCCAAGCTCCGCCCACTCTTGCGGTGGGGGGACTGTCTCTATGGTGATGGCAAAGAAGCCTCAGCCCCGCCCACCTGGCCTTCACTTCACCTACCTGGCCCTCTGACCCTCACTCAGACCTCTGTGTTGATAAAAATCAATGTCCGCCAGTGCCCAGGTGTCAGCATCTGGGATAAAGGATTCGGGACCTTGCCTGGGGCAGAAGGCAGCCTAGGTCAGCGGGTAGCTGGAAGTCTAGTGACTTGTGACACTGCTGCCAGTGACAAATGGTGACTCCCACACTCACATATCCCCTGGTGGCAGAATGCTAGTGATGGGTGGAGAAAGATCGCTCCGGAGCACACGTTTAATGGGGCACCAGCCAAAGCAAAGGCCAGGGCCAGTAGTGGACGTCGTGGAGCTGAATGGCGAGCCAGTGAAGGGCCCAAGGATCCCTCCTGTATGTGGCGAACAGGTCATCCGTGTCCCCACGTCCATCAACCATTGCACTGCTGGGGCCCAGGCTGCCAGGATTTCGGCCTTGCCTTCGGAGCCCGGCCACATAGGCAGCCTTGCACCGGAGGCGGGGACGTGTAGACAGCAAAAATTTGGAAACTGGCAGTGTTTCCTCGATTTCCCTGGCATCGGCCTCTTTGAGCGGCTTGCTTTTTTTCCTGGTAGCATAGGGCCCTGACGGAGAAAGGCAGGATTACGTGTGCAGGAAAGGTGTGTGTTGAGAGGGTGACGACGTTGAGACCACGTTGGGATCTTTAGTCCCAGGAAAGGCCCCTGGCGGGTGTGGGTCAATGTTCTCTACCCATCCCCCTTGGCGGGGGGAGGTTTTCACCATACAAAGCAGCAGCGCAATTATTCGTCGCCGGAGAGGTTGCATCTGCCCACAAGCTCCACCTGGCCAGGGTCCGCCCCTACTGTATTGCACGTGTCAGTCAACAGAAGCTAAGACCTTCCAGAGAGACTACCTGCTATTCTGTCCCCACGGGGAAGCAGTACAGCCAGAAGCCTCCCCCGTTCCATCTCTAGGCTCTCTCTCAGGCCCCTCATACTTGTGATGTGTCTCAGGGGTAGAATGAAGAGATTCCTCTGAGTGAACACATACGTGAGAGGCCACAGATGCTGAGGAAGGGCGCCTTGCCTAGTGATATCCTAGCGTAAGTGGAAAAGAGGTACCTGCCTGCTGTCCCAGTGTGTCGAACGTGTTCACATCAGGGGTTGCCTACTGTGAAGTTATTCCCTGGGTGCCCTGGATTTTGTGGCCAAAGACGCAAGGGGCCGTTGTCTGTCCATGGGTAAAATGGAGGGCTCTGCGGAACTGGCCGGTTAGGCTGGACCTCTCCTATTGGCTGAGTGTTTGTGACTCGTCCCCGTCCGAAGTTCCGCCCAGCCTTCCGGTGGCTGTCACCATGGTGATTGGGAAAGAAGCCTTAGGCCCCACACTCAGCCCTCACCTGGCCTACCTGGCCTCTTTCCCCTCATCTAGACCGCTGTGTGGATGAAAGAAAGGATGTCGGCCAGTGAGCACGTGTCCTGATTTCCTTGGAAGGATTAGGTTCCTTGCCTGGGCAGAAGACAGCCAAGGTCAGCCTGAGCCTAGACACCTAGTGACCTGTGACACTGCAGCCAGTGATAGATGTTGATGTCCACGCTCAGGTATCCGCAGGTGGCGGATTCAGTGTGGTGGGAAGAGAAGTGGAGGTAGAGATGACACACTCACGAGGGCACGGGCCAAAGGTCAGGGAAAATAGCTGAGGTCGTGGAGCTCTAGCGGAGCCAGTCTAGGGCCCAGGCCTCCCTGCTGTACGAGGCAAAGAGGTGATCCATATGCCGCCATCCGTAGATTCTGGACGGCTGGGGCCCTGGATGCCCGGATTTCGGCCTCGTCTACCGAGAAGTGACGCACATGCAGTGTGCCACCAGAGGTTGTGGAGCAGCAGAGGGCAAAATCTTGAAAATGGGGGCTTCAGTTGACTTGGCCTGTGCTCTCCTTTGGCTGAGTGACATCGTGTGTTTCCTAGCAGGTGAAGACATTCGTGGAGAGAGGCGGTTTCCATGCGTGCAGGCAAAGTGTGTGCTGAGATGATGAGTTGCAGGGGAGACCAGGGTGGACTCTCCAGACCCAGAATAGGCCTCTGGCAGGTATGTGTCAATGTTTTCTGCCCATGGCACTCAGCCGGTTATTTGCATGGAATGTTAGGAGCGGAATTAGTAGTCTCCGGAGAGGCTGCCACTTGTCAGCGAGCTTCACCTGGCCAGGTCCCACGGTGATGTCAAGCTTCACCTGGCCAGGTCCGCCCGTGATGTAGCTCGCCAATCAATCACTGCTCTCTAGACCTTCCAGATAGACTCCCAGAACTTCTCTCCCCATGGGCAAGCAGTAGAGCCAGAGGCCTTCCCCCTTTGCTCTTTGGTCTCTAGGCCCTCTGTCAGGCACTCCAAGGTGTGAAGTGACAAGGGGGAGAAGGAAGAGATTTCAGAGAACGAAGACAAGCAGAGAGAGACAGAGAGAGGCAAGAGATGCTGAGTGGGGATGCCTTGCCTACTGATATCCTCAGGAAAGTGGGAAAGAGGTACCTGGTGTGCTCTGCCAATGCCCTGAAGCAGTCCGCACCAGGGGCTCCCTTGTGCCTGCGTAGCCTTTCCCGGGGCGTGCTCAAATCCTGTGGCCACTAGGGGTCATAGGTCCCAATGGAGGGCCCTGTGTCATCTGCCTGGCGGGCCGGATCTCTGCCATTGGCTCAGTCTTGTCACCAGGCCCATCCCAAGCTCCGCCCACTCTTGCGGTGGGGGGACTGTCTCTATGGTGATGGCAAAGAAGCCTCAGCCCCGCCCACCTGGCCTTCACTTCACCTACCTGGCCCTCTGACCCTCACTCAGACCTCTGTGTTGATAAAAATCAATGTCCGCCAGTGCCCAGGTGTCAGCATCTGGGATAAAGGATTCGGGACCTTGCCTGGGGCAGAAGGCAGCCTAGGTCAGCGGGTAGCTGGAAGTCTAGTGACTTGTGACACTGCTGCCAGTGACAAATGGTGACTCCCACACTCACATATCCCCTGGTGGCAGAATGCTAGTGATGGGTGGAGAAACATCGCTCCGGAGCACACGTTTAATGGGGCACCAGCCAAAGCAAAGGCCAGGGCCAGTAGTGGACGTGGTGGAGCTGAATGGCGAGCCAGTGAAGGGCCCAAGGATCCCTCCTGTATGTGGCGAACAGGTCA
This sequence comes from Loxodonta africana, assembly GCF_030014295.1. Taxonomy (NCBI): domain Eukaryota; kingdom Metazoa; phylum Chordata; class Mammalia; order Proboscidea; family Elephantidae; genus Loxodonta; species Loxodonta africana. Next base: position 188,718 of record NW_026974875.1, on the reverse strand, counting down.
TCCGTGTCCCCAGGTCCATCAACCATTGCACTGCTGGGGCCCAGGCTGCCAGGATTTCGGCCTTGCCTTCGGAGCCCGGCCACATAGGCAGCCTTGCACCGGAGGCGGGGACGTGTAGACAGCAAAAATTTGGAAACTGGCAGTGTTTCCTCGATTTCCCTGGCATCGGCCTCTTTGAGCGGCTTGCTTTTTTTCCTGGTAGGATAGGGCCCTGACGGAGAAAGGCAGGATTACGTGTGCAGGAAAGGTGTGTGTTGAGAGGGTGACGACGTTGGGACCACGTTGGGATCTTTAGTCCCAGGAAAGGCCCCTGGCGGGTGTGGGTCAATGTTCTCTACCCATCCCCCTTGGCGGGGGGAGGTTTTCACCATACAAAGCAGCAGCGCAATTATTCGTCGCCGGAGAGGTTGCATCTGCCCACAAGCTCCCCCTGGCCAGGGTCTGCCCCTACTGTATTGCGCGTGTCAGTCAACAGAAGCTAAGACCTTCCAGAGAGACTACCTGCTATTCTGTCCCCACGGGGAAGCAGTACAGCCAGAAGCCTCCCCCGTTCCATCTCTAGGCTCTCTCTCAGGCCCCTCATACTTGTGATGTGTCTCAGGGGTAGAATGAAGAGATTCCTCTGAGTGAACACATACGTGAGAGGCCACAGATGCTGAGGAAGGGCGCCTTGCCTAGTGATATCCTAGCGTAAGTGGAAAAGAGGTACCTGCCTGCTGTCCCAGTGTGTCGAACGTGTTCACATCAGGGGTTGCCTACTGTGAAGTTATTCCCTGGGTGCCCTGGATTTTGTGGCCAAAGACGCAAGGGGGCGTTGTCTGTCCATGGGTAAAATGGAGGGCTCTGCGGAACTGGCCGGTTAGGCTGGACCTCTCCTATTGGCTGAGTGTTTGTGTCTCGTCCCCGTCCGAAGTTCCGCCCAGCCTTCCGGTGGCTGTCACCATGGTGATTGGGAAAGAAGCCTTAGGCCCCACACTCAGCCCTCACCTGGCCTACCTGGCCTCTTTCCCCTCATCTAGACCACTGTGTAGATGAAAGAAAGGATGTCGGCCAGTGAGCACGTGTCCTGATTTCCTTGGAAGGATTAGGTTCCTTGCCTGGGCAGAAGACAGCCAAGGTCAGCCTGAGCCTAGACACCTAGTGACCTGTGACACTGCAGCCAGTGATAGATGTTGATGTCCACGCTCAGGTATCCGCAGGTGGTGGATTCAGTGTGGTGGGAAGAGAAGTGGAAGTAGAGATGACACACTCAGGAGGGCACAGGCCAAAGGTCAGGGAAAATAGCTGAGGTCGTGGAGCTCTAGCGGAGCCAGTCTAGGGCCCAGGCCTCCCTGCTGTACGAGGCAAAGAGGTGATCCATATGCCGCCATCCGTAGATTCTGGACGGCTGGGGCCCTGGATGCCCGGATTTCGGCCTCGTCTACCGAGAAGTGACGCACATGCAGTGTGCCACCGGAGGCTGTGGAGCAGCAGAGGGCAAAATCTTGAAAATGGGGGCTTCAGTTGACTTGGCCTGTGCTCTCCTTTGGCTGAGTGACATCGTGTGTTTCCTAGCAGGTGAAGACATTCGTGGAGAGAGGCGGTTTCCATGCGTGCAGGCAAAGTGTGTGCTGAGATGATGAGTTGCAGGGGAGACCAGGGTGGACTCTCCAGACCCAGAATAGGCCTCTGGCAGGTATGTGTCAATGTTTTCTGCCCATGGCACTCAGCCGGTTATTTGCATAGAATGTTAGGAGCGGAATTAGTAGTCTCCAGAGAGGCTGCCACTTGTCAGCGAGCTTCACCTGGCCAGGTCCCACGGTGATGTCAAGCTTCACCTGGCCAGGTCCGCCCGTGATGTAGCTCCCCAATCAATCACTACTCTCTAGACCTTCCAGATAGACTCCCAGAACTTCTGTCCCCATGGGCAAGCAGTAGAGCCAGAGGCCTTTCCCCTTTGCTCTTTGGTCTCTAGGCCCTCTGTCAGGCACTCCAAGGTGTGAAGTGACAAGGGGGAGAAGGAAGAGATTTCAGAGAACGAAGACAAGCAGAGAGAGACAGAGAGAGGCAAGAGATGCTGAGTGGGGATGCCTTGCCTACTGATATCCTCAGGAAAGTGGGAAAGAGGTACCTGGCGTGCTCTGCCAATGCCCTGAAGCAGTCCGCACCAGGGGCTCCCTTGTGCCTGCGTAGCCTTTCCCGGGGCGTGCTCAAATCCTGTGGCCACTAGGGGTCATAGGTCACAATGGAGGGCCCTGTGTCATCTGCCTGGCGGGCCGGATCTCTGCCATTGGCTCAGTCTTGTCACCAGGCCCATCCCAAGCTCCGCCCACTCTTGCGGTGGGGGGACTGTCTCTATGGTGATGGCAAAGAAGCCTCAGCCCCGCCCACCTGGCCTTGACTTCACCTACCTGGCCCTCTGACCCTCACTCAGACCTCTGTGTTGATAAAAATCAATGTCCGCCAGTGCCCAGGTGTCAGCATCTGGGATAAAGGATTCGGGACCTTGCCTGGGGCAGAAGGCAGCCTAGGTCAGCGGGTAGCTGGAAGTCTAGTGACTTGGGACACTGCTGCCAGTGACAAATGGTGACTCCCACACTCACATATCCCCTGGTGGCAGAATGCTAGTGATGGGTGGAGAAAGATCGCTCCGGAGCACACGTTTAATGGGGCACCAGCCAAAGCAAAGGCCAGGGCCAGTAGTGGACGTGGTGGAGCTGAATGGCGAGCCAGTGAAGGGCCCAAGGATCCCTCCTGTATGTGGCGAACAGGTCATCCGTGTCCCCACGTCCATCAACCATTGCACTGCTGGGGCCCAGGCTGCCAGGATTTCGGCCTTGCCTTCGGAGCCCGGCCACATAGGCAGCCTTGCACCGGAGGCGGGGACGTGTAGACAGCAAAAATTTGGAAACTGGCAGTGTTTCCTCGATTTCCCTGGCATCGGCCTCTTTGAGCGGCTTGCTTTTTTTCCTGGTAGGATAGGGCCCTGACGGAGAAAGGCAGGATTACGTGTGCAGGAAAGGTGTGTGTTGAGAGGGTGACGACGTTGAGACCACGTTGGGATCTTTAGTCCCAGGAAAGGCCCCTGGCGGGTGTGGGTCAATGTTCTCTACCCATCCCCCTTGGCGGGGGGAGGTTTTCACCATACAAAGCAGCAGCGCAATTATTCGTCGCCGGAGAGGTTGCATCTGCCCACAAGCTCCCCCTGGCCAGGGTCCGCCCCTACTGTATTGCGCGTGTCAGTCAACAGAAGCTAAGACCTTCCAGAGAGACTACCTGCTATTCTGTCCCCACGGGGAAGCAGTACAGCCAGAAGCCTCCCCCGTTCCATCTCTAGGCTCTCTCTCAGGCCCCTCATACTTGTGATGTGTCTCAGGGGTAGAATGAAGAGATTCCTCTGAGTGAACACATACGTGAGAGGCCACAGATGCTGAGGAAGGGCGCCTTGCCTAGTGATATCCTAGCGTAAGTGGAAAAGAGGTACCTGCCTGCTGTCCCAGTGTGTCGAACGTGTTCACATCAGGGGTTGCCTACTGTGAAGTTATTCCCTGGGTGCCCTGGATTTTGTGGCCAAAGACGCAAGGGGGCGTTGTCTGTCCATGGGTAAAATGGAGGGCTCTGCGGAACTGGCCGGTTAGGCTGGACCTCTCCTATTGGCTGAGTGTTTGTGACTCGTCCCCGTCCGAAGTTCCGCCCAGCCTTCCGGTGGCTGTCACCATGGTGATTGGGAAAGAAGCCTTAGGCCCCACACTCAGCCCTCACCTGGCCTACCTGGCCTCTTTCCCCTCATCTAGACCGCTGTGTAGATGAAAGAAAGGATGTCGGCCAGTGAGCACGTGTCCTGATTTCCTTGGAAGGATTAGGTTCCTTGCCTGGGCAGAAGACAGCCAAGGTCAGCCTGAGCCTAGACACCTAGTGACCTGTGACACTGCAGCCAGTGATAGATGTTGATGTCCACGCTCAGGTATCCGCAGGTGGCGGATTCAGTGTGGTGGGAAGAGAAGTGGAAGTAGAGATGACACACTCACGAGGGCACAGGCCAAAGGTCAGGGAAAATAGCTGAGGTCGTGGAGCTCTAGCGGAGCCAGTCTAGGGCCCAGGCCTCCCTGCTGTACGAGGCAAAGAGGTGATCCATATGCCGCCATCCGTAGATTCTGGACGGCTGGGGCCCTGGATGCCCGGATTTCGGCCTCGTCTACCGAGAAGTGACGCACATGCAGTGTGCCACCGGAGGCTGTGGAGCAGCAGAGGGCAAAATCTTGAAAATGGGGGCTTCAGTTGACTTGGCCTGTGCTCTCCTTTGGCTGAGTGACATCGTGTGTTTCCTAGCAGGTGAAGACATTCGTGGAGAGAGGCGGTTTCCATGCGTGCAGGCAAAGTGTGTGCTGAGATGATGAGTTGCAGGGGAGACCAGGGTGGACTCTCCAGACCCAGAATAGGCCTCTGGCAGGTATGTGTCAATGTTTTCTGCCCATGGCACTCAGCCGGTTATTTGCATAGAATGTTAGGAGCGGAATTAGTAGTCTCCGGAGAGGCTGCCACTTGTCAGCGAGCTTCACCTGGCCAGGTCCCACGGTGATGTCAAGCTTCACCTGGCCAGGTCCGCCCGTGATGTAGCTCCCCAATCAATCACTACTCTCTAGACCTTCCAGATAGACTCCCAGAACTTCTCTCCCCATGGGCAAGCAGTAGAGCCAGAGGCCTTCCCCCTTTGCTCTTTGGTCTCTAGGCCCTCTGTCAGGCACTCCAAGGTGTGAAGTGACAAGGGGGAGAAGGAAGAGATTTCAGAGAACGAAGACAAGCAGAGAGAGACAGAGAGAGGCAAGAGATGCTGAGTGGGGATGCCTTGCCTACTGATATCCTCAGGAAAGTGGGAAAGAGGTACCTGGCGTGCTCTGCCAATGCCCTGAAGCAGTCCGCACCAGGGGCTCCCTTGTGCCTGCGTAGCCTTTCCCGGGGCGTGCTCAAATCCTGTGGCCACTAGGGGTCATAGGTCACAATGGAGGGCCCTGTGTCATCTGCCTGGCGGGCCGGATCTCTGCCATTGGCTCAGTCTTGTCACCAGGCCCATCCCAAGCTCCGCCCACTCTTGCGGTGGGGGGACTGTCTCTATGGTGATGGCAAAGAAGCCTCAGCCCCGCCCACCTGGCCTTCACTTCACCTACCTGGCCCTCTGACCCTCACTCAGACCTCTGTGTTGATAAAAATCAATGTCCGCCAGTGCCCAGGTGTCAGCATCTGGGATAAAGGATTCGGGACCTTGCCTGGGGCAGAAGGCAGCCTAGGTCAGCGGGTAGCTGGAAGTCTAGTGACTTGGGACACTGCTGCCAGTGACAAATGGTGACTCCCACACTCACATATCCCCTGGTGGCAGAATGCTAGTGATGGGTGGAGAAAGATCGCTCCGGAGCACACGTTTAATGGGGCACCAGCCAAAGCAAAGGCCAGGGCCAGTAGTGGACGTCGTGGAGCTGAATGGCGAGCCAGTGAAGGGCCCAAGGATCCCTCCTGTATGTGGCAAACAGGTCATCCGTGTCCCCACGTCCATCAACCATTGCACTGCTGGGGCCCAGGCTGCCAGGATTTCGGCCTTGCCTTCGGAGCCCGGCCACATAGGCAGCCTTGCACCGGAGGCGGGGACGTGTAGACAGCAAAAATTTGGAAACTGGCAGTGTTTCCTCGATTTCCCTGGCATGGGCCTCTTTGAGCGGCTTGCTTTTTTTCCTGGTAGCATAGGGTCCTGACGGAGAAAGGCGGGATTACGTGTGCAGGAAAGGTGTGTGTTGAGAGGGTGACGACGTTGAGACCACGTTGGGATCTTTAGTCCCAGGAAAGGCCCCTGGCGGGTGTGGGTCAATGTTCTCTACCCATCCCCCTTGGCGGGGGGAGGTTTTCACCATACAAAGCAGCAGCGCAATTATTCGTCGCCGGAGAGGTTGCATCTGCCCACAAGCTCCCCCTGGCCAGGGTCCGCCCCTACTGTATTGCGCGTGTCAGTCAACAGAAGCTAAGACCTTCCAGAGAGACTACCTGCTATTCTGTGCCCACGGGGAAGCAGTACAGCCAGAAGCCTCCCCCGTTCCATCTCTAGGCTCTCTCTCAGGCCCCTCATACTTGTGATGTGTCTCAGGGGTAGAATGAAGAGATTCCTCTGAGTGAACACATACGTGAGAGGCCACAGATGCTGAGGAAGGGCGCCTTGCCTAGTGATATCCTAGCGTAAGTGGAAAAGAGGTACCTGCCTGCTGTCCCAGTGTGTCGAACGTGTTCACATCAGGGGTTGCCTACTGTGAAGTTATTCCCTGGGTGCCCTGGATTTTGTGGCCAAAGACGCAAGGGGGCGTTGTCTGTCCATGGGTAAAATGGAGGGCTCTGCGGAACTGGCCGGTTAGGCTGGACCTCTCCTATTGGCTGAGTGTTTGTGACTCGTCCCCGTCCGAAGTTCCGCCCAGCCTTCCGGTGGCTGTCACCATGGTGATTGGGAAAGAAGCCTTAGGCCCCACACTCAGCCCTCACCTGGCCTACCTGGCCTCTTTCCCCTCATCTAGACCGCTGTGTAGATGAAAGAAAGGATGTCGGCCAGTGAGCACGTGTCCTGATTTCCTTGGAAGGATTAGGTTCCTTGCCTGGGCAGAAGACAGCCAAGGTCAGCCTGAGCCTAGACACCTAGTGACCTGTGACACTGCAGCCAGTGATAGATGTTGATGTCCACGCTCAGGTATCCGCAGGTGGCGGATTCAGTGTGGTGGGAAGAGAAGTGGAAGTAGAGATGACACACTCACGAGGGCACAGGCCAAAGGTCAGGGAAAATAGCTGAGGTCGTGGAGCTCTAGCGGAGCCAGTCTAGGGCCCAGGCCTCCCTGCTGTACGAGGCAAAGAGGTGATCCATATGCCGCCATCCGTAGATTCTGGACGGCTGGGGCCCTGGATGCCCGGATTTCGGCCTCGTCTACCGAGAAGTGACGCACATGCAGTGTGCCACCGGAGGCTGTGGAGCAGCAGAGGGCAAAATCTTGAAAATGGGGGCTTCAGTTGACTTGGCCTGTGCTCTCCTTTGGCTGAGTGACATCGTGTGTTTCCTAGCAGGTGAAGACATTCGTGGAGAGAGGCGGTTTCCATGCGTGCAGGCAAAGTGTGTGCTGAGATGATGAGTTGCAGGGGAGACCAGGGTGGACTCTCCAGACCCAGAATAGGCCTCTGGCAGGTATGTGTCAATGTTTTCTGCCCATGGCACTCAGCCGGTTATTTGCATAGAATGTTAGGAGCGGAATTAGTAGTCTCCGGAGAGGCTGCCACTTGTCAGCGAGCTTCACCTGGCCAGGTCCCACGGTGATGTCAAGCTTCACCTGGCCAGGTCCGCCCGTGATGTAGCTCCCCAATCAATCACTACTCTCTAGACCTTCCAGATAGACTCCCAGAACTTCTCTCCCCATGGGCAAGCAGTAGAGCCAGAGGCCTTCCCCCTTTGCTCTTTGGTCTCTAGGCCCTCTGTCAGGCACTCCAAGGTGTGAAGTGACAAGGGGGAGAAGGAAGAGATTTCAGAGAACGAAGACAAGCAGAGAGAGACAGAGAGAGGCAAGAGATGCTGAGTGGGGATGCCTTGCCTACTGATATCCTCAGGAAAGTGGGAAAGAGGTACCTGGCGTGCTCTGCCAATGCCCTGAAGCAGTCCGCACCAGGGGCTCCCTTGTGCCTGCGTAGCCTTTCCCGGGGCGTGCTCAAATCCTGTGGCCACTAGGGGTCATAGGTCACAATGGAGGGCCCTGTGTCATCTGCCTGGCGGGCCGGATCTCTGCCATTGGCTCAGTCTTGTCACCAGGCCCATCCCAAGCTCCGCCCACTCTTGCGGTGGGGGGACTGTCTCTATGGTGATGGCAAAGAAGCCTCAGCCCCGCCCACCTGGCCTTCACTTCACCTACCTGGCCCTCTGACCCTCACTCAGACCTCTGTGTTGATAAAAATCAATGTCCGCCAGTGCCCAGGTGTCAGCATCTGGGATAAAGGATTCGGGACCTTGCCTGGGGCAGAAGGCAGCCTAGGTCAGCGGGTAGCTGGAAGTCTAGTGACTTGGGACACTGCTGCCAGTGACAAATGGTGACTCCCACACTCACATATCCCCTGGTGGCAGAATGCTAGTGATGGGTGGAGAAAGATCGCTCCGGAGCACACGTTTAATGGGGCACCAGCCAAAGCAAAGGCCAGGGCCAGTAGTGGACGTCGTGGAGCTGAATGGCGAGCCAGTGAAGGGCCCAAGGATCCCTCCTGTATGTGGCAAACAGGTCATCCGTGTCCCCACGTCCATCAACCATTGCACTGCTGGGGCCCAGGCTGCCAGGATTTCGGCCTTGCCTTCGGAGCCCGGCCACATAGGCAGCCTTGCACCGGAGGCGGGGACGTGTAGACAGCAAAAATTTGGAAACTGGCAGTGTTTCCTCGATTTCCCTGGCATGGGCCTCTTTGAGCGGCTTGCTTTTTTTCCTGGTAGCATAGGGTCCTGACGGAGAAAGGCGGGATTACGTGTGCAGGAAAGGTGTGTGTTGAGAGGGTGACGACGTTGAGACCACGTTGGGATCTTTAGTCCCAGGAAAGGCCCCTGGCGGGTGTGGGTCAATGTTCTCTACCCATCCCCCTTGGCGGGGGGAGGTTTTCACCATACAAAGCAGCAGCGCAATTATTCGTCGCCGGAGAGGTTGCATCTGCCCACAAGCTCCCCCTGGCCAGGGTCCGCCCCTACTGTATTGCGCGTGTCAGTCAACAGAAGCTAAGACCTTCCAGAGAGACTACCTGCTATTCTGTGCCCACGGGGAAGCAGTACAGCCAGAAGCCTCCCCCGTTCCATCTCTAGGCTCTCTCTCAGGCCCCTCATACTTGTGATGTGTCTCAGGGGTAGAATGAAGAGATTCCTCTGAGTGAACACATACGTGAGAGGCCACAGATGCTGAGGAAGGGCGCCTTGCCTAGTGATATCCTAGCGTAAGTGGAAAAGAGGTACCTGCCTGCTGTCCCAGTGTGTCGAACGTGTTCACATCAGGGGTTGCCTACTGTGAAGTTATTCCCTGGGTGCCCTGGATTTTGTGGCCAAAGACGCAAGGGGCCGTTGTCTGTCCATGGGTAAAATGGAGGGCTCTGCGGAACTGGCCGGTTAGGCTGGACCTCTCCTATTGGCTGAGTGTTTGTGACTCGTCCCCGTCCGAAGTTCCGCCCAGCCTTCCGGTGGCTGTCACCATGGTGATTGGGAAAGAAGCCTTAGGCCCCACACTCAGCCCTCCCCTGGCCTACCTGGCCTCTTTCCCCTCATCTAGACCGCTGTGTGGATGAAAGAAAGGATGTCGGCCAGTGAGCACGTGTCCTGATTTCCTTGGAAGGATTAGGTTCCTTGCCTGGGCAGAAGACAGCCAAGGTCAGCCTGAGCCTAGACACCTAGTGACCTGTGACACTGCAGCCAGTGATAGATGTTGATGTCCACGCTCAGGTATCCGCAGGTGGCGGATTCAGTGTGGTGGGAAGAGAAGTGGAAGTAGAGATGACACACTCACGAGGGCACGGTCCAAAGGTCAGGGAAAATAGCTGAGGTCGTGGAGCTCTAGCGGAGCCAGTCTAGGGCCCAGGCCTCCCTGCTGTACGAGGCAAAGAGGTGATCCATATGCCGCCATCCGTAGATTCTGGACGGCTGGGGCCCTGGATGCCCGGATTTCGGCCTCGTCTACCGAGAAGTGACGCACATGCAGTGTGCCACCGGAGGCTGTGGAGCAGCAGAGGGCAAAATCTTGAAAATGGGGGCTTCAGTTGACTTGGCCTGTGCTCTCCTTTGGCTGAGTGACATCGTGTGTTTCCTAGCAGGTGAAGACATTCGTGGAGAGAGGCGGTTTCCATGCGTGCAGGCAAAGTGTGTGCTGAGATGATGAGTTGCAGGGGAGACCAGGGTGGACTCTCCAGACCCAGAATAGGCCTCTGGCAGGTATGTGTCAATGTTTTCTGCCCATGGCACTCAGCCGGTTATTTGCATGGAATGTTAGGAGCGGAATTAGTAGTCTCCGGAGAGGCTGCCACTTGTCAGCGAGCTTCACCTGGCCAGGTCCCACGGTGATGTCAAGCTTCACCTGGCCAGGTCCGCCCGTGATGTAGCTCCCCAATCAATCACTACTCTCTAGACCTTCCAGATAGACTCCCAGAACTTCTGTCCCCATGGGCAAGCAGTAGAGCCAGAGGCCTTCCCCCTTTGCTCTTTGGTCTCTAGGCCCTCTGTCAGGCACTCCAAGGTGTGAAGTGACAAGGGGGAGAAGGAAGAGATTTCAGAGAACGAAGACAAGCAGAGAGAGACAGAGAGAGGCAAGAGATGCTGAGTGGGGATGCCTTGCCTACTGATATCCTCAGGAAAGTGGGAAAGAGGTACCTGGCGTGCTCTGCCAATGCCCTGAAGCAGTCCGCACCAGGGGCTCCCTTGTGCCTGCGTAGCCTTTCCCGGGGCGTGCTCAAATCCTGTGGCCACTAGGGGTCATAGGTCACAATGGAGGGCCCTGTGTCATCTGCCTGGCGGGCCGGATCTCTGCCATTGGCTCAGTCTTGTCACCAGGCCCATCCCAAGCTCCGCCCACTCTTGCGGTGGGGGGACTGTCTCTATGGTGATGGCAAAGAAGCCTCAGCCCCGCCCACCTGGCCTTCACTTCACCTACCTGGCCCTCTGACCCTCACTCAGACCTCTGTGTTGATAAAAATCAATGTCCGCCAGTGCCCAGGTGTCAGCATCTGGGATAAAGGATTCGGGACCTTGCCTGGGGCAGAAGGCAGCCTAGGTCAGCGGGTAGCTGGAAGTCTAGTGACTTGTGACACTGCTGCCAGTGACAAATGGTGACTCCCACACTCACATATCCCCTGGTGGCAGAATGCTAGTGATGGGTGGAGATAGATCGCTCCGGAGCACACGTTTAATGGGGCACCAGCCAAAGCAAAGGCCAGGGCCAGTAGTGGACGTCGTGGAGCTGAATGGCGAGCCAGTGAAGGGCCCAAGGATCCCTCCTGTATGTGGCGAACAGGTCATCCGTGTCCCCACGTCCATCAACCATTGCACTGCTGGGGCCCAGGCTGCCAGGATTTCGGCCTTGCCTTCGGAGCCCGGCCACATAGGCAGCCTTGCACCGGAGGCGGGGACGTGTAGACAGCAAAAATTTGGAAACTGGCAGTGTTTCCTCGATTTCCCTGGCATGGACCTCTTTGAGCGGCTTGCTTTTTTTCCTGGTAGCATAGGGTCCTGACGGAGAAAGGCGGGATTACGTGTGCAGGAAAGGTGTGTGTTGAGAGGGTGACGACGTTGAGACCACGTTGGGATCTTTAGTCCCAGGAAAGGCCCCTGGCGGGTGTGGGTCAATGTTCTCTACCCATCCCCCTTGGCGGGGGGAGGTTTTCACCATACAAAGCAGCAGCGCAATTATTCGTCGCCGGAGAGGTTGCATCTGCCCACAAGCTCCCCCTGGCCAGGGTCCGCCCCTACTGTATTGCGCGTGTCAGTCAACAGAAGCTAAGACCTTCCAGAGAGACTACCTGCTATTCTATCCCCACGGGGAAGCAGTACAGCCAGAAGCCTCCCCCGTTCCATCTCTAGGCTCTCTCTCAGGCCCCTCATACTTGTGATGTGTCTCAGGGGTAGAATGAAGAGATTCCTCTGAGTGAACACATACGTGAGAGGCCACAGATGCTGAGGAAGGGCGCCTTGCCTAGTGATATCCTAGCGTAAGTGGAAAAGAGGTACCTGCCTGCTGTCCCAGTGTGTCGAACGTGTTCACATCAGGGGTTGCCTACTGTGAAGTTATTCCCTGGGTGCCCTGGATTTTGTGGCCAAAGACGCAAGGGGCCGTTGTCTGTCCATGGGTAAAATGGAGGGCTCTGCGGAACTGGCCGGTTAGGCTGGACCTCTCCTATTGGCTGAGTGTTTGTGACTCGTCCCCGTCCGAAGTTCCGCCCAGCCTTCCGGTGGCTGTCACCATGGTGATTGGGAAAGAAGCCTTAGGCCCCACACTCAGCCCTCCCCTGGCCTACCTGGCCTCTTTCCCCTCATCTAGACCGCTGTGTGGATGAAAGAAAGGATGTCGGCCAGTGAGCACGTGTCCTGATTTCCTTGGAAGGATTAGGTTCCTTGCCTGGGCAGAAGACAGCCAAGGTCAGCCTGAGCCTAGACACCTAGTGACCTGTGACACTGCAGCCAGTGATAGATGTTGATGTCCACGCTCAGGTATCCGCAGGTGGCGGATTCAGTGTGGTGGGAAGAGAAGTGGAAGTAGAGATGACACACTCACGAGGGCACGGTCCAAAGGTCAGGGAAAATAGCTGAGGTCGTGGAGCTCTAGCGGAGCCAGTCTAGGGCCCAGGCCTCCCTGCTGTACGAGGCAAAGAGGTGATCCATATGCCGCCATCCGTAGATTCTGGACGGCTGGGGCCCTGGATGCCCGGATTTCGGCCTCGTCTACCGAGAAGTGACGCACATGCAGTGTGCCACCGGAGGCTGTGGAGCAGCAGAGGGCAAAATCTTGAAAATGGGGGCTTCAGTTGACTTGGCCTGTGCTCTCCTTTGGCTGAGTGACATCGTGTGTTTCCTAGCAGGTGAAGACATTCGTGGAGAGAGGCGGTTTCCATGCGTGCAGGCAAAGTGTGTGCTGAGATGATGAGTTGCAGGGGAGACCAGGGTGGACTCTCCAGACCCAGAATAGGCCTCTGGCAGGTATGTGTCAATGTTTTCTGCCCATGGCACTCAGCCGGTTATTTGCATGGAATGTTAGGAGCGGAATTAGTAGTCTCCGGAGAGGCTGCCACTTGTCAGCGAGCTTCACCTGGCCAGGTCCCACGGTGATGTCAAGCTTCACCTGGCCAGGTCCGCCCGTGATGTAGCTCCCCAATCAATCACTACTCTCTAGACCTTCCAGATAGACTCCCAGAACTTCTGTCCCCATGGGCAAGCAGTAGAGCCAGAGGCCTTCCCCCTTTGCTCTTTGGTCTCTAGGCCCTCTGTCAGGCACTCCAAGGTGTGAAGTGACAAGGGGGAGAAGGAAGAGATTTCAGAGAACGAAGACAAGCAGAGAGAGACAGAGAGAGGCAAGAGATGCTGAGTGGGGATGCCTTGCCTACTGATATCCTCAGGAAAGTGGGAAAGAGGTACCTGGCGTGCTCTGCCAATGCCCTGAAGCAGTCCGCACCAGGGGCTCCCTTGTGCCTGCGTAGCCTTTCCCGGGGCGTGCTCAAATCCTGTGGCCACTAGGGGTCATAGGTCACAATGGAGGGCCCTGTGTCATCTGCCTGGCGGGCCGGATCTCTGCCATTGGCTCAGTCTTGTCACCAGGCCCATCCCAAGCTCCGCCCACTCTTGCGGTGGGGGGACTGTCTCTATGGTGATGGCAAAGAAGCCTCAGCCCCGCCCACCTGGCCTTCACTTCACCTACCTGGCCCTCTGACCCTCACTCAGACCTCTGTGTTGATAAAAATCAATGTCCGCCAGTGCCCAGGTGTCAGCATCTGGGATAAAGGATTCGGGACCTTGCCTGGGGCAGAAGGCAGCCTAGGTCAGCGGGTAGCTGGAAGTCTAGTGACTTGTGACACTGCTGCCAGTGACAAATGGTGACTCCCACACTCACATATCCCCTGGTGGCAGAATGCTAGTGATGGGTGGAGATAGATCGCTCCGGAGCACACGTTTAATGGGGCACCAGCCAAAGCAAAGGCCAGGGCCAGTAGTGGACGTCGTGGAGCTGAATGGCGAGCCAGTGAAGGGCCCAAGGATCCCTCCTGTATGTGGCGAACAGGTCATCCGTGTCCCCACGTCCATCAACCATTGCACTGCTGGGGCCCAGGCTGCCAGGATTTCGGCCTTGCCTTCGGAGCCCGGCCACATAGGCAGCCTTGCACCGGAGGCGGGGACGTGTAGACAGCAAAAATTTGGAAACTGGCAGTGTTTCCTCGATTTCCCTGGCATGGGCCTCTTTGAGCGGCTTGCTTTTTTTCCTGGTAGCATAGGGTCCTGACGGAGAAAGGCGGGATTACGTGTGCAGGAAAGGTGTGTGTTGAGAGGGTGACGACGTTGAGACCACGTTGGGATCTTTAGTCCCAGGAAAGGCCCCTGGCGGGTGTGGGTCAATGTTCTCTACCCATCCCCCTTGGCGGGGGGAGGTTTTCACCATACAAAGCAGCAGCGCAATTATTCGTCGCCGGAGAGGTTGCATCTGCCCACAAGCTCCCCCTGGCCAGGGTCCGCCCCTACTGTATTGCGCGTGTCAGTCAACAGAAGCTAAGACCTTCCAGAGAGACTACCTGCTATTCTATCCCCACGGGGAAGCAGTACAGCCAGAAGCCTCCCCCGTTCCATCTCTAGGCTCTCTCTCAGGCCCCTCATACTTGTGATGTGTCTCAGGGGTAGAATGAAGAGATTCCTCTGAGTGAACACATACGTGAGAGGCCACAGATGCTGAGGAAGGGCGCCTTGCCTAGTGATATCCTAGCGTAAGTGGAAAAGAGGTACCTGCCTGCTGTCCCAGTGTGTCGAACGTGTTCACATCAGGGGTTGCCTACTGTGAAGTTATTCCCTGGGTGCCCTGGATTTTGTGGCCAAAGACGCAAGGGGCGGTTGTCTGTCCATGGGTAAAATGGAGGGCTCTGCGGAACTGGCCGGTTAGGCTGGACCTCTCCTATTGGCTGAGTGTTTGTGACTCGTCCCCGTCCGAAGTTCCGCCCAGCCTTCCGGTGGCTGTCACCATGGTGATTGGGAAAGAAGCCTTAGGCCCCACACTCAGCCCTCACCTGGCCTACCTGGCCTCTTTCCCCTCATCTAGACCACTGTGTGGATGAAAGAAAGGATGTCGGCCAGTGAGCACGTGTCCTCATTTCCTTGGAAGGATTAGGTTCCTTGCCTGGGCAGAAGACAGCCAAGGTCAGCCTGAGCCTAGACTCCTAGTGACCTGTGACACTGCAGCCAGTGATAGATGTTGATGTCCACGCTCAGGTATCCGCAGGTGGCGGATTCAGTGTGGTGGGAAGAGAAGTGGAAGTAGAGATGACACACTCACGAGGGCACGGTCCAAAGGTCAGGGAAAATAGCTGAGGTCGTGGAGCTCTAGCGGAGCCAGTCTAGGGCCCAGGCCTCCCTGCTGTACGAGGCAAAGAGGTGATCCATATGCCGCCATCCGTAGATTCTGGACGGCTGGGGTCCTGGATGCCCGGATTTCGGCCTCGTCTACCGAGAAGTGACGCACATGCAGTGTGCCACCGGAGGCTGTGGAGCAGCAGAGGGCAAAATCTTGAAAATGGGGGCTTCAGTTGACTTGGCCTGTGCTCTCCTTTGGCTGAGTGACATCGTGTGTTTCCTAGCAGGTGAAGACATTCGTGGAGAGAGGCGGTTTCCATGCGTGCAGGCAAAGTGTGTGCTGAGATGATGAGTTGCAGGGGAGACCAGGGTGGACTCTCCAGACCCAGAATAGGCCTCTGGCAGGTATGTGTCAATGTTTTCTGCCCATGGCACTCAGCCGGTTATTTGCATAGAATGTTAGGAGCGGAATTAGTAGTCTCCGGAGAGGCTGCCACTTGTCAGCGAGCTTCACCTGGCCAGGTCCCACGGTGATGTCAAGCTTCACCTGGCCAGGTCCGCCCGTGATGTAGCTCCCCAATCAATCACTACTCTCTAGACCTTCCAGATAGACTCCCAGAACTTCTCTCCCCATGGGCAAGCAGTAGAGCCAGAGGCCTTCCCCCTTTGCTCTTTGGTCTCTAGGCCCTCTGTCAGGCACTCCAAGGTGTGAAGTGACAAGGGGGAGAAGGAAGAGATTTCAGAGAACGAAGACAAGCAGAGAGAGAGAGAGAGAGGCAAGAGATGCTGAGTGGGGATGCCTTGCCTACTGATATCCTCAGGAAAGTGGGAAAGAGGTACCTGGCGTGCTCTGCCAATGCCCTGAAGCAGTCCGCACCAGGGGCTCCCTTGTGCCTGCGTAGCCTTTCCCGGGGCGTGCTCAAATCCTGTGGCCACTAGGGGTCATAGGTCACAATGGAGGGCCCTGTGTCATCTGCCTGGCGGGCCGGATCTCTGCCATTGGCTCAGTCTTGTCACCAGGCCCATCCCAAGCTCCGCCCACTCTTGCGGTGGGGGGACTGTCTCTATGGTGATGGCAAAGAAGCCTCAGCCCCGCCCACCTGGCCTTCACTTCACCTACCTGGCCCTCTAACCCTCACTCAGACCTCTGTGTTGATAAAAATCAATGTCCGCCAGTGCCCAGGTGTCAGCATCTGGGATAAAGGATTCGGGACCTTGCCTGGGGCAGAAGGCAGCCTAGGTCAGCGGGTAGCTGGAAGTCTAGTGACTTGTGACACTGCTGCCAGTGACAAATGGTGACTCCCACACTCACATATCCCCTGGTGGCAGAATGCTAGTGATGGGTGGAGATAGATCGCTCCGGAGCACACGTTTAATGGGGCACCAGCCAAAGCAAAGGCCAGGGCCAGTAGTGGACGTCGTGGAGCTGAATGGCGAGCCAGTGAAGGGCCCAAGGATCCCTCCTGTATGTGGCGAACAGGTCATCCGTGTCCCCACGTCCATCAACCATTGCACTGCTGGGGCCCAGGCTGCCAGGATTTCGGCCTTGCCTTCGGAGCCCGGCCACATAGGCAGCCTTGCACCGGAGGCGGGGACGTGTAGACAGCAAAAATTTGGAAACTGGCAGTGTTTCCTCGATTTCCCTGGCATGGGCCTCTTTGAGCGGCTTGCTTTTTTTCCTGGTAGCATAGGGTCCTGACGGAGAAAGGCGGGATTACGTGTGCAGGAAAGGTGTGTGTTGAGAGGGTGACGACGTTGAGACCACGTTGGGATCTTTAGTCCCAGGAAAGGCCCCTGGCGGGTGTGGGTCAATGTTCTCTACCCATCCCCCTTGGCGGGGGGAGGTTTTCACCATACAAAGCAGCAGCGCAATTATTCGTCGCCGGAGAGGTTGCATCTGCCCACAAGCTCCCCCTGGCCAGGGTCTGCCCCTACTGTATTGCGCGTGTCAGTCAACAGAAGCTAAGACCTTCCAGAGAGACTACCTGCTATTCTGTCCCCACGGGGAAGCAGTACAGCCAGAAGCCTCCCCCGTTCCATCTCTAGGCTCTCTCTCAGGCCCCTCATACTTGTGATGTGTCTCAGGGGTAGAATGAAGAGATTCCTCTGAGTGAACACATACGTGAGAGGCCACAGATGCTGAGGAAGGGCGCCTTGCCTAGTGATATCCTAGCGTAAGTGGAAAAGAGGTACCTGCCTGCTGTCCCAGTGTGTCGAACGTGTTCACATCAGGGGTTGCCTACTGTGAAGTTATTCCCTGGGTGCCCTGGATTTTGTGGCCAAAGACGCAAGGGGCCGTTGTCTGTCCATGGGTAAAATGGAGGGCTCTGCGGAACTGGCCGGTTAGGCTGGACCTCTCCTATTGGCTGAGTGTTTGTGACTCGTCCCCGTCCGAAGTTCCGCCCAGCCTTCCGGTGGCTGTCACCATGGTGATTGGGAAAGAAGCCTTAGGCCCCACACTCAGCCCTCACCTGGCCTACCTGGCCTCTTTCCCCTCATCTAGACCGCTGTGTGGATTAAAGAAAGGATGTCGGCCAGTGAGCACGTGTCCTGATTTCCTTGGAAGGATTAAGTTCCTTGCCTGGGCAGAAGACAGCCAAGGTCAGCCTGAGTCTAGACACCTAGTGACCTGTGACACTGCAGCCAGTGATAGATGTTGATGTCCACGCTCAGGTATCCGCAGGTGGCGGATTCAGTGTGGTGGGAAGAGAAGTGGAAGTAGAGATGACACACTCACGAGGGCACGGTCCAAAGGTCAGGGAAAATAGCTGAGGTCGTGGAGCTCTAGCGGAGCCAGTCTAGGGCCCAGGCCTCCCTGCTGTACGAGGCAAAGAGGTGATCCATATGCCGCCATCCGTAGATTCTGGACGGCTGGGGCCCTGGATGCCCGGATTTCGGCCTCGTCTACCGAGAAGTGACGCACATGCAGTGTGCCACCGGAGGCTGTGGAGCAGCAGAGGGCAAAATCTTGAAAATGGGGGCTTCAGTTGACTTGGCCTGTGCTCTCCTTTGGCTGAGTGACATCGTGTGTTTCCTAGCAGGTGAAGACATTCGTGGAGAGAGGCGGTTTCCATGCGTGCAGGCAAAGTGTGTGCTGAGATGATGAGTTGCAGGGGAGACCAGGGTGGACTCTCCAGACCCAGAATAGGCCTCTGGCAGGTATGTGTCAATGTTTTCTGCCCATGGCACTCAGCCGGTTATTTGCATAGAATGTTAGGAGCGGAATTAGTAGTCTCCGGAGAGGCTGCCACTTGTCAGCGAGCTTCACCTGGCCAGGTCCCACGGTGATGTCAAGCTTCACCTGGCCAGGTCCGCCCGTGATGTAGCTCCCCAATCAATCACTACTCTCTAGACCTTCCAGATAGACTCCCAGAACTTCTGTCCCCATGGGCAAGCAGTAGAGCCAGAGGCCTTTCCCCTTTGCTCTTTGGTCTCTAGGCCCTCTGTCAGGCACTCCAAGGTGTGAAGTGACAAGGGGGAGAAGGAAGAGATTTCAGAGAACGAAGACAAGCAGAGAGAGAGAGAGAGAGGCAAGAGATGCTGAGTGGGGATGCCTTACCTACTGATATCCTCAGGAAAGTGGGAAAGAGGTACCTGGCGTGCTCTGCCAATGCCCTGAAGCAGTCCGCACCAGGGGCTCCCTTGTGCCTGCGTAGCCTTTCCCGGGGCGTGCTCAAATCCTGTGGCCACTAGGGGTCATAGGTCACAATGGAGGGCCCTGTGTCATCTGCCTGGCGGGCCGGATCTCTGCCATTGGCTCAGTCTTGTCACCAGGCCCATCCCAAGCTCCGCCCACTCTTGCGGTGGGGGGACTGTCTCTATGGTGATGGCAAAGAAGCCTCAGCCCCGCCCACCTGGCCTTCACTTCACCTACCTGGCCCTCTGACCCTCACTCAGACCTCTGTGTTGATAAAAATCAATGTCCGCCAGTGCCCAGGTGTCAGCATCTGGGATAAAGGATTCGGGACCTTGCCTGGGGCAGAAGGCAGCCTAGGTCAGCGGGTAGCTGGAAGTCTAGTGACTTGTGACACTGCTGCCAGTGACAAATGGTGACTCCCACACTCACATATCCCCTGGTGGCAGAATGCTATTGATGGGTGGAGAAAGATCGCTCCGGAGCACACGTTTAATGGGGCACCAGCCAAAGCAAAGGCCAGGGCCAGTAGTGGACGTGGTGGAGCTGAGTGGCGAGCCAGTGAAGGGCCCAAGGATCCCTCCTGTATGTGGCGAACAGGTCATCCGTGTCCCCACGTCCATCAACCATTGCACTGCTGGGGCCCAGGCTGCCAGGATTTCGGCCTTGCCTTCGGAGCCCGGCCACATAGGCAGCCTTGCACCGGAGGCGGGGACGTGTAGACAGCAAAAATTTGGAAACTGGCAGTGTTTCCTCGATTTCCCTGGCATCGGCCTTTTTGAGCGGCTTGCTTTTTTTCCTGGTAGGATAGGGCCCTGACGGAGAAAGGCAGGATTACGTGTGCAGGAAAGGTGTGTGTTGAGAGGGTGACGACGTTGAGACCACGTTGGGATCTTTAGTCCCAGGAAAGGCCCCTGGCGGGTGTGGGTCAATGTTCTCTACCCATCCCCCTTGGCGGGGGGAGGTTTTCACCATACAAAGCAGCAGCGCAATTATTCGTCGCCGGAGAGGTTGCATCTGCCCACAAGCTCCCCCTGGCCAGGGTCCGCCCCTACTGTATTGCGCGTGTCAGTCAACAGAAGCTAAGACCTTCCAGAGAGACTACCTGCTATTCTGTCCCCACGGGGAAGCAGTACAGCCAGAAGCCTCCCCCGTTCCATCTCTAGGCTCTCTCTCAGGCCCCTCATACTTGTGATGTGTCTCAGGGGTAGAATGAAGAGATTCCTCTGAGTGAACACATACGTGAGAGGCCACAGATGCTGAGGAAGGGCGCCTTGCCTAGTGATATCCTAGCGTAAGTGGAAAAGAGGTACCTGCCTGCTGTCCCAGTGTGTCGAACGTGTTCACATCAGGGGTTGCCTACTGTGAAGTTATTCCCTGGGTGCCCTGGATTTTGTGGCCAAAGACGCAAGGGGCCGTTGTCTGTCCATGGGTAAAATGGAGGGCTCTGCGGAACTGGCCGGTTAGGCTGGACCTCTCCTATTGGCTGAGTGTTTGTGACTCGTCCCCGTCCGAAGTTCCGCCCAGCCTTCCGGTGGCTGTCACCATGGTGATTGGGAAAGAAGCCTTAGGCCCCACACTCAGCCCTCACCTGGCCTACCTGGCCTCTTTCCCCTCATCTAGACCGCTGTGTAGATGAAAGAAAGGATGTCGGCCAGTCAGCACGTGTCCTGATTTCCTTGGAAGGATTAGGTTCCTTGCCTGGGCAGAAGACAGCCAAGGTCAGCCTGAGCCTAGACACCTAGTGACCTGTGACACTGCAGCCAGTGATAGATGTTGATGTCCACGCTCAGGTATCCGCAGGTGGCGGATTCAGTGTGGTGGGAGGAGAAGTGGAAGTAGAGATGACACACTCAGGAGGGCACAGGCCAAAGGTCAGGGAAAATAGCTGAGGTCGTGGAGCTCTAGCGGAGCCAGTCTAGGGCCCAGGCCTCCCTGCTGTACGAGGCAAAGAGGTGATCCATATGCCGCCATCCGTAGATTCTGGACGGCTGGGGCCCTGGATGCCCGGATTTCGGCCTCGTCTACCGAGAAGTGACGCACATGCAGTGTGCCACCGGAGGCTGTGGAGCAGCAGAGGGCAAAATCTTGAAAATGGGGGCTTCAGTTGACTTGGCCTGTGCTCTCCTTTGGCTGAGTGACATCGTGTGTTTCCTAGCAGGTGAAGACATTCGTGGAGAGAGGCGGTTTCCATGCGTGCAGGCAAAGTGTGTGCTGAGATGATGAGTTGCAGGGGAGACCAGGGTGGACTCTCCAGACCCAGAATAGGCCTCTGGCAGGTATGTGTCAATGTTTTCTGCCCATGGCACTCAGCCGGTTATTTGCATGGAATGTTAGGAGCGGAATTAGTAGTCTCCGGAGAGGCTGCCACTTGTCAGCGAGCTTCACCTGGCCAGGTCCCACGGTGATGTCAAGCTTCACCTGGCCAGGTCCGCCCGTGATGTAGCTCCCCAATCAATCACTACTCTCTAGACCTTCCAGATAGACTCCCAGAACTTCTGTCCCCATGGGCAAGCAGTAGAGCCAGAGGCCTTCCCCCTTTGCTCTTTGGTCTCTAGGCCCTCTGTCAGGCACTCCAAGGTGTGAAGTGACAAGGGGGAGAAGGAAGAGATTTCAGAGAACGAAGACAAGCAGAGAGAGACAGAGAGAGGCAAGAGATGCTGAGTGGGGATGCCTTGCCTACTGATATCCTCAGGAATGTGGGAAAGAGGTACCTGGCGTGCTCTGCCAATGCCCTGAAGCAGTCCGCACCAGGGGCTCCCTTGTGCCTGCGTAGCCTTTCCCGGGGCGTGCTCAAATCCTGTGGCCACTAGGGGTCATAGGTCACAATGGAGGGCCCTGTGTCATCTGCCTGGCGGGCCGGATCTCTGCCATTGGCTCAGTCTTGTCACCAGGCCCATCCCAAGCTCCGCCCACTCTTGCGGTGGGGGGACTGTCTCTATGGTGATGGCAAAGAAGCCTCAGCCCCGCCCACCTGGCCTTCACTTCACCTACCTGGCCCTCTGACCCTCACTCAGACCTCTGTGTTGATAAAAATCAATGTCCGCCAGTGCCCAGGTGTCAGCATCTGGGATAAAGGATTCGGGACCTTGCCTGGGGCAGAAGGCAGCCTAGGTCAGCGGGTAGCTGGAAGTCTAGTGACTTGTGACACTGCTGCCAGTGACAAATGGTGACTCCCACACTCACATATCCCCTGGTGGCAGAATGCTATTGATGGGTGGAGAAAGATCGCTCCGGAGCACACGTTTAATGGGGCACCAGCCAAAGCAAAGGCCAGGGCCAGTAGTGGACGTGGTGGAGCTGAATGGCGAGCCAGTGAAGGGCCCAAGGATCCCTCCTGTATGTGGCGAACAGGTCATCCGTGTCCCCACGTCCATCAACCATTGCACTGCTGGGGCCCAGGCTGCCAGGATTTCGGCCTTGCCTTCGGAGCCCGGCCACATAGGCAGCCTTGCACCGGAGGCGGGGACGTGTAGACAGCAAAAATTTGGAAACTGGCAGTGTTTCCTCGATTTCCCTGGCATCGGCCTTTTTGAGCGGCTTGCTTTTTTTCCTGGTAGGATAGGGCCCTGACGGAGAAAGGCAGGATTACGTGTGCAGGAAAGGTGTGTGTTGAGAGGGTGACGACGTTGAGACCACGTTGGGATCTTTAGTCCCAGGAAAGGCCCCTGGCGGGTGTGGGTCAATGTTCTCTACCCATCCCCCTTGGCGGGGGGAGGTTTTCACCATACAAAGCAGCAGCGCAATTATTCGTCGCCGGAGAGGTTGCATCTGCCCACAAGCTCCCCCTGGCCAGGGTCCGCCCCTACTGTATTGCGCGTGTCAGTCAACAGAAGCTAAGACCTTCCAGAGAGACTACCTGCTATTCTGTCCCCACGGGGAAGCAGTACAGCCAGAAGCCTCCCCCGTTCCATCTCTAGGCTCTCTCTCAGGCCCCTCATACTTGTGATGTGTCTCAGGGGTAGAATGAAGAGATTCCTCTGAGTGAACACATACGTGAGAGGCCAGAGATGCTGAGGAAGGGCGCCTTGCCTAGTGATATCCTAGCGTAAGTGGAAAAGAGGTACCTGCCTGCTGTCCCAGTGTGTCGAACGTGTTCACATCAGGGGTTGCCTACTGTGAAGTTATTCCCTGGGTGCCCTGGATTTTGTGGCCAAAGACGCAAGGGGCCGTTGTCTGTCCATGGGTAAAATGGAGGGCTCTGCGGAACTGGCCGGTTAGGCTGGACCTCTCCTATTGGCTGAGTGTTTGTGACTCGTCCCCGTCCGAAGTTCCGCCCAGCCTTCCGGTGGCTGTCACCATGGTGATTGGGAAAGAAGCCTTAGGCCCCACACTCAGCCCTCACCTGGCCTACCTGGCCTCTTTCCCCTCATCTAGACCGCTGTGTAGATGAAAGAAAGGATGTCGGCCAGTCAGCACGTGTCCTGATTTCCTTGGAAGGATTAGGTTCCTTGCCTGGGCAGAAGACAGCCAAGGTCAGCCTGAGCCTAGACACCTAGTGACCTGTGACACTGCAGCCAGTGATAGATGTTGATGTCCACGCTCAGGTATCCGCAGGTGGCGGATTCAGTGTGGTGGGAGGAGAAGTGGAAGTAGAGATGACACACTCAGGAGGGCACAGGCCAAAGGTCAGGGAAAATAGCTGAGGTCGTGGAGCTCTAGCGGAGCCAGTCTAGGGCCCAGGCCTCCCTGCTGTACGAGGCAAAGAGGTGATCCATATGCCGCCATCCGTAGATTCTGGACGGCTGGGGCCCTGGATGCCCGGATTTCGGCCTCGTCTACCGAGAAGTGACGCACATGCAGTGTGCCACCGGAGGCTGTGGAGCAGCAGAGGGCAAAATCTTGAAAATGGGGGCTTCAGTTGACTTGGCCTGTGCTCTCCTTTGGCTGAGTGACATCGTGTGTTTCCTAGCAGGTGAAGACATTCGTGGAGAGAGGCGGTTTCCATGCGTGCAGGCAAAGTGTGTGCTGAGATGATGAGTTGCAGGGGAGACCAGGGTGGACTCTCCAGACCCAGAATAGGCCTCTGGCAGGTATGTGTCAATGTTTTCTGCCCATGGCACTCAGCCGGTTATTTGCATAGAATGTTAGGAGCGGAATTAGTAGTCTCCGGAGAGGCTGCCACTTGTCAGCGAGCTTCACCTGGCCAGGTCCCACGGTGATGTCAAGCTTCACCTGGCCAGGTCCGCCCGTGATGTAGCTCCCCAATCAATCACTACTCTCTAGACCTTCCAGATAGACTCCCAGAACTTCTGTCCCCATGGGCAAGCAGTAGAGCCAGAGGCCTTTCCCCTTTGCTCTTTGGTCTCTAGGCCCTCTGTCAGGCACTCCAAGGTGTGAAGTGACAAGGGGGAGAAGGAAGAGATTTCAGAGAACGAAGACAAGCAGAGAGAGACAGAGAGAGGCAAGAGATGCTGAGTGGGGATGCCTTGCCTACTGATATCCTCAGGAAAGTGGGAAAGAGGTACCTGGCGTGCTCTGCCAATGCCCTGAAGCAGTCCGCACCAGGGGCTCCCTTGTGCCTGCGTAGCCTTTCCCGGGGCGTGCTCAAATCCTGTGGCCACTAGGGGTCATAGGTCACAATGGAGGGCCCTGTGTCATCTGCCTGGCGGGCCGGATCTCTGCCATTGGCTCAGTCTTGTCACCAGGCCCATCCCAAGCTCCGCCCACTCTTGCGGTGGGGGGACTGTCTCTATGGTGATGGCAAAGAAGCCTCAGCCCCGCCCACCTGGCCTTCACTTCACCTACCTGGCCCTCTGACCCTCACTCAGACCTCTGTGTTGATAAAAATCAATGTCCGCCAGTGCCCAGGTGTCAGCATCTGGGATAAAGGATTCGGGACCTTGCCTGGGGCAGAAGGCAGCCTAGGTCAGCGGGTAGCTGGAAGTCTAGTGACTTGTGACACTGCTGCCAGTGACAAATGGTGACTCCCACACTCACATATCCCCTGGTGGCAGAATGCTAGTGATGGGTGGAGAAACATCGCTCCGGAGCACACGTTTAATGGGGCACCAGCCAAAGCAAAGGCCAGGGCCAGTAGTGGACGTCGTGGAGCTGAATGGCGAGCCAGTGAAGGGCCCAAGGATCCCTCCTGTATGTGGCGAACAGGTCATCCGTGTCCCCACGTCCATCAACCATTGCACTGCTGGGGCCCAGGCTGCCAGGATTTCGGCCTTGCCTTCGGAGCCCGGCCACATAGGCAGCCTTGCACCGGAGGCGGGGACGTGTAGACAGCAAAAATTT
Source organism: Loxodonta africana (assembly GCF_030014295.1). Lineage (NCBI taxonomy): Eukaryota > Metazoa > Chordata > Mammalia > Proboscidea > Elephantidae > Loxodonta > Loxodonta africana. The sequence continues at coordinate 163,801 of NW_026974875.1, read as the reverse complement.
GGAAACTGGCAGTGTTTCCTCGATTTCCCTGGCATCGGCCTTTTTGAGCGGCTTGCTTTTTTTCCTGGTAGGATAGGGCCCTGACGGAGAAAGGCAGGATTACGTGTGCAGGAATGGTGTGTGTTGAGAGGGTGACGACGTTGAGACCACGTTGGGATCTTTAGTCCCAGGAAAGGCCCCTGGCGGGTGTGGGTCAATGTTCTCTACCCATCCCCCTTGGCGGGGGGAGGTTTTCACCATACAAAGCAGCAGCGCAATTATTCGTCGCCGGAGAGGTTGCATCTGCCCACAAGCTCCACCTGGCCAGGGTCCGCCCCTACTGTATTGCGCGTGTCAGTCAACAGAAGCTAAGACCTTCCAGAGAGACTACCTGCTATTCTGTCCCCACGGGGAAGCAGTACAGCCAGAAGCCTCCCCCGTTCCATCTCTAGGCTCTCTCTCAGGCCCCTCATTCTTGTGATGTGTCTCAGGGGTAGAATGAAGAGATTCCTCTGAGTGAACACATACGTGAGAGGCCACAGATGCTGAGGAAGGGCGCCTTGCCTAGTGATATCCTAGCGTAAGTGGAAAAGAGGTACCTGCCTGCTGTCCCAGTGTGTCGAACGTGTTCACATCAGGGGTTGCCTACTGTGAAGTTATTCCCTGGGTGCCCTGGATTTTGTGGCCAAAGACGCAAGGGGCCGTTGTCTGTCCATGGGTAAAATGGAGGGCTCTGCGGAACTGGCCGGTTAGGCTGGACCTCTCCTATTGGCTGAGTGTTTGTGACTCGTCCCCGTCCGAAGTTCCGCCCAGCCTTCCGGTGGCTGTCACCATGGTGATTGGGAAAGAAGCCTTAGGCCCCACACTCAGCCCTCACCTGGCCTACCTGGCCTCTTTCCCCTCATCTAGACCGCTGTGTAGATGAAAGAAAGGATGTCGGCCAGTCAGCACGTGTCCTGATTTCCTTGGAAGGATTAGGTTCCTTGCCTGGGCAGAAGACAGACAAGGTCAGCCTGAGCCTAGACACCTAGTGACCTGTGACACTGCAGCCAGTGATAGATGTTGATGTCCACGCTCAGGTATCCGCAGGTGGCGGATTCAGTGTGGTGGGAGGAGAAGTGGAAGTAGAGATGACACACTCAGGAGGGCACAGGCCAAAGGTCAGGGAAAATAGCTGAGGTCGTGGAGCTCTAGCGGAGCCAGTCTAGGGCCCAGGCCTCCCTGCTGTATGAGGCAAAGAGGTGATCCATATGCCGCCATCCGTAGATTCTGGACGGCTGGGGCCCTGGATGCCCGGATTTCGGCCTCGTCTACCGAGAAGTGACACACATGCAGTGTGCCACCGGAGGCTGTGGAGCAGCAGAGGGCAAAATCTTGAAAATGGGGGCTTCAGTTGACTTGGCCTGTGCTCTCCTTTGGCTGAGTGACATCGTGTGTTTCCTAGCAGGTGAAGACATTCGTGGAGAGAGGCGGTTTCCATGCGTGCAGGCAAAGTGTGTGCTGAGATGATGAGTTGCAGGGGAGACCAGGGTGGACTCTCCAGACCCAGAATAGGCCTCTGGCAGGTATGTGTCAATGTTTTCTGCCCATGGCACTCAGCCGGTTATTTGCATAGAATGTTAGGAGCGGAATTAGTAGTCTCCGGAGAGGCTGCCACTTGTCAGCGAGCTTCACCTGGCCAGGTCCCACGGTGATGTCAAGCTTCACCTGGCCAGGTCCGCCCGTGATGTAGCTCCCCAATCAATCACTACTCTCTAGACCTTCCAGATAGACTCCCAGAACTTCTCTCCCCATGGGCAAGCAGTAGAGCCAGAGGCCTTTCCCCTTTGCTCTTTGGTGTCTAGGCCCTCTGTCAGGCACTCCAAGGTGTGAAGTGACAAGGGGGAGAAGGAAGAGATTTCAGAGAACGAAGACAAGCAGAGAGAGAGAGAGAGAGGCAAGAGATGCTGAGTGGGGATGCCTTGCCTACTGATATCCTCAGGAAAGTGGGAAAGAGGTACCTGGCGTGCTCTGCCAATGCCCTGAAGCAGTCCGCACCAGGGGCTCCCTTGTGCCTGCGTAGCCTTTCCCGGGGCGTGCTCAAATCCTGTGGCCACTAGGGGTCATAGGTCACAATGGAGGGCCCTGTGTCATCTGCCTGGCGGGCCGGATCTCTGCCATTGGCTCAGTCTTGTCACCATGCCCATCCCAAGCTCCGCCCACTCTTGCGGTGGGGGGACTGTCTCTATGGTGATGGCAAAGAAGCCTCAGCCCCGCCCACCTGGCCTTCACTTCACCTACCTGGCCCTCTGACCCTCACTCAGACCTCTGTGTTGATAAAAATCAATGTCCGCCAGTGCCCAGGTGTCAGCATCTGGGATAAAGGATTCGGGACCTTGCCTGGGGCAGAAGGCAGCCTAGGTCAGCGGGTAGCTGGAAGTCTAGTGACTTGTGACACTGCTGCCAGTGACAAATGGTGACTCCCACACTCACATATCCCCTGGTGGCAGAATGCTAGTGATGGGTGGAGAAAGATCGCTCCGGAGCACACGTTTAATGGGGCACCAGCCAAAGCAAAGGCCAGGGCCAGTAGTGGACGTCGTGGAGCTGAATGGCGAGCCAGTGAAGGGCCCAAGGATCCCTCCTGTATGTGGCGAACAGGTCATCCGTGTCCCCACGTCCATCAACCATTGCACTGCTGGGGCCCAGGCTGCCAGGATTTCGGCCTTGCCTTCGGAGCCCGGCCACATAGGCAGCCTTGCACCGGAGGCGGGGACGTGTAGACAGCAAAAATTTGGAAACTGGCAGTGTTTCCTCGATTTCCCTGGCATCGGCCTTTTTGAGCGGCTTGCTTTTTTTCCTGGTGGGATAGGGCCCTGACGGAGAAAGGCAGGATTACGTGTGCAGGAAAGGTGTGTGTTGAGAGGGTGAGGACGTTGAGACCACGTTGGGATCTTTAGTCCCAGGAAAGGCCCCTGGCGGGTGTGGGTCAATGTTCTCTACCCATCCCCCTTGGCGGGGGGAGGTTTTCACCATACAAAGCAGCAGCGCAATTATTCGTCGCCGGAGAGGTTGCATCTGCCCACAAGCTCCCCCTGGCCAGGGTCCGCCCCTACTGTATTGCGCGTGTCAGTCAACAGAAGCTAAGACCTTCCAGAGAGACTACCTGCTATTCTGTCCCCACGGGGAAGCAGTACAGCCAGAAGCCTCCCCCGTTCCATCTCTAGGCTCTCTCTCAGGCCCCTCATACTTGTGATGTGTCTCAGGGGTAGAATGAAGAGATTCCTCTGAGTGAACACATACGTGAGAGGCCACAGATGCTGAGGAAGGGCGCCTTGCCTAGTGATATCCTAGCGTAAGTGGAAAAGAGGTACCTGCCTGCTGTCCCAGTGTGTCGAACGTGTTCACATCAGGGGTTGCCTACTGTGAAGTTATTCCCTGGGTGCCCTGGATTTTGTGGCCAAAGACGCAAGGGGCCGTTGTCTGTCCATGGGTAAAATGGAGGGCTCTGCGGAACTGGCCGGTTAGGCTGGACCTCTCCTATTGGCTGAGTGTTTGTGACTCGTCCCCGTCCGAAGTTCCGCCCAGCCTTCCGGTGGCTGTCACCATGGTGATTGGGAAAGAAGCCTTAGGCCCCACACTCAGCCCTCACCTGGCCTACCTGGCCTCTTTCCCCTCATCTAGACCGCTGTGTGGATGAAAGAAAGGATGTCGGCCAGTGAGCACGTGTCCTCATTTCCTTGGAAGGATTAGGTTCCTTGCCTGGGCAGAAGACAGCCAAGGTCAGCCTGAGCCTAGACACCTAGTGACCTGTGACACTGCAGCCAGTGATAGATGTTGATGTCCACGCTCAGGTATCCGCAGGTGGCGGATTCAGTGTGGTGGGAAGAGAAGTGGAGGTAGAGATGACACACTCAGGAGGGCACAGGCCAAAGGTCAGGGAAAATAGCTGAGGTCGTGGAGCTCTAGCGGAGCCAGTCTAGGGCCCAGGCCTCCCTGCTGTACGAGGCAAAGAGGTGATCCATATGCCGCCATCCGTAGATTCTGGACGGCTGGGGCCCTGGATGCCCGGATTTCGGCCTCGTCTACCGAGAAGTGACGCACATGCAGTGTGCCACCGGAGGCTGTGGAGCAGCAGAGGGCAAAATCTTGAAAATGGGGGCTTCAGTTGACTTGGCCTGTGCTCTCCTTTGGCTGAGTGACATCGTGTGTTTCCTAGCAGGTGAAGACATTCGTGGAGAGAGGCGGTTTCCATGCGTGCAGGCAAAGTGTGTGCTGAGATGATGAGTTGCAGGGGAGACCAGGGTGGACTCTCCAGACCCAGAATAGGCCTCTGGCAGGTATGTGTCAATGTTTTCTGCCCATGGCACTCAGCCGGTTATTTGCATAGAATGTTAGGAGCGGAATTAGTAGTCTCCGGAGAGGCTGCCACTTGTCAGCGAGCTTCACCTGGCCAGGTCCCACGGTGATGTCAAGCTTCACCTGGCCAGGTCCGCCCGTGATGTAGCTCCCCAATCAATCACTACTCTCTAGACCTTCCAGATAGACTCCCAGAACTTCTGTCCCCATGGGCAAGCAGTAGAGCCAGAGGCCTTCCCCCTTTGCTCTTTGGTCTCTAGGCCCTCTGTCAGGCACTCCAAGGTGTGAAGTGACAAGGGGGAGAAGGAAGAGATTTCAGAGAACGAAGACAAGCAGAGAGAGACAGAGACAGGCAAGAGATGCTGGGTGGGGATGCCTTGCCTACTGATATCCTCAGGAAAGTGGGAAAGAGGTACCTGGCGTGCTCTGCCAATGCCCTGAAGCAGTCCGCACCAGGGGCTCCCTTGTGCCTGCGTAGCCTTTCCCGGGGCGTGCTCAAATCCTGTGGCCACTAGGGGTCATAGGTCACAATGGAGGGCCCTGTGTCATCTGCCTGGCGGGCCGGATCTCTGCCATTGGCTCAGTCTTGTCACCAGGCCCATCCCAAGCTCCGCCCACTCTTGCGGTGGGGGGACTGTCTCTATGGTGATGGCAAAGAAGCCTCAGCCCCGCCCACCTGGCCTTGACTTCACCTACCTGGCCCTCTGACCCTCACTCAGACCTCTGTGTTGATAAAAATCAATGTCCGCCAGTGCCCAGGTGTCAGCATCTGGGATAAAGGATTCGGGACCTTGCCTGGGGCAGAAGGCAGCCTAGGTCAGCGGGTAGCTGGAAGTCTAGTGACTTGTGACACTGCTGCCAGTGACAAATGGTGACTCCCACACTCACATATCCCCTGGTGGCAGAATGCTAGTGATGGGTGGAGAAAGATCGCTCCGGAGCACACGTTTAATGGGGCACCAGCCAAAGCAAAGGCCAGGGCCAGTAGTGGACGTCGTGGAGCTGAATGGCGAGCCAGTGAAGGGCCCAAGGATCCCTCCTGTATGTGGCGAACAGGTCATCCGTGTCCCCAGGTCCATCAACCATTGCACTGCTGGGGCCCAGGCTGCCAGGATTTCGGCCTTGCCTTCGGAGCCCGGCCACATAGGCAGCCTTGCACCGGAGGCGGGGACGTGTAGACAGCAAAAATTTGGAAACTGGCAGTGTTTCCTCGATTTCCCTGGCATCGGCCTCTTTGAGCGGCTTGCTTTTTTTCCTGGTAGCATAGGGCCCTGACGGAGAAAGGCAGGATTACGTGTGCAGGAAAGGTGTGTGTTGAGAGGGTGACGACGTTGAGACCACGTTGGGATCTTTAGTCCCAGGAAAGGCCCCTGGCGGGTGTGGGTCAATGTTCTCTACCCATCCCCCTTGGCGGGGGGAGGTTTTCACCATACAAAGCAGCAGCGCAATTATTCGTCGCCGGAGAGGTTGCATCTGCCCACAAGCTCCCCCTGGCCAGGGTCCGCCCCTACTGTATTGCGCGTGTCAGTCAACAGAAGCTAAGACCTTCCAGAGAGACTACCTGCTATTCTGTCCCCACGGGGAAGCAGTACAGCCAGAAGCCTCCCCCGTTCCATCTCTAGGCTCTCTCTCAGGCCCCTCATACTTGTGATGTGTCTCAGGGGTAGAATGAAGAGATTCCTCTGAGTGAACACATACGTGAGAGGCCACAGATGCTGAGGAAGGGCGCCTTGCCTAGTGATATCCTAGCGTAAGTGGAAAAGAGGTACCTGCCTGCTGTCCCAGTGTGTCGAACGTGTTCACATCAGGGGTTGCCTACTGTGAAGTTATTCCCTGGGTGCCCTGGATTTTGTGGCCAAAGACGCAAGGGGGCGTTGTCTGTCCATGGGTAAAATGGAGGGCTCTGCGGAACTGGCCGGTTAGGCTGGACCTCTCCTATTGGCTGAGTGTTTGTGACTCGTCCCCGTCCGAAGTTCCGCCCAGCCTTCCGGTGGCTGTCACCATAGTGATTGGGAAAGAAGCCTTAGGCCCCACACTCAGCCCTCACCTGGCCTACCTGGCCTCTTTCCCCTCATCTAGACCGCTGTGTGGATGAAAGAAAGGATGTCGGCCAGTGAGCACGTGTCCTCATTTCCTTGGAAGGATTAGGTTCCTTGCCTGGGCAGAAGACAGCCAAGGTCAGCCTGAGCCTAGACACCTAGTGACCTGTGACACTGCAGCCAGTGATAGATGTTGATGTCCACGCTCAGGTATCCGCAGGTGGCGGATTCAGTGTGGTGGGAAGAGAAGTGGAAGTAGAGATGACACACTCACGAGGGCACAGGCCAAAGGTCAGGGAAAATAGCTGAGGTCGTGGAGCTCTAGCGGAGCCAGTCTAGGGCCCAGGCCTCCCTGCTGTACGAGGCAAAGAGGTGATCCATATGCCGCCATCCGTAGATTCTGGACGGCTGGGGCCCTGGATGCCCGGATTTCGGCCTCGTCTACCGAGAAGTGACACACATGCAGTGTGCCACCTGAGGCTGTGGAGCAGCAGAGGGCAAAATCTTGAAAATGGGGGCTTCAGTTGACTTGGCCTGTGCTCTCCTTTGGCTGAGTGACATCGTGTGTTTCCTAGCAGGTGAAGACATTCGTGGAGAGAGGCGGTTTCCATGCGTGCAGGCAAAGTGTGTGCTGAGATGATGAGTTGCAGGGGAGACCAGGGTGGACTCTCCAGACCCAGAATAGGCCTCTGGCAGGTATGTGTCAATGTTTTCTGCCCATGGCACTCAGCCGGTTATTTGCATAGAATGTTAGGAGCGGAATTAGTAGTCTCCGGAGAGGCTGCCACTTGTCAGCGAGCTTCACCTGGCCAGGTCCCACGGTGATGTCAAGCTTCACCTGGCCAGGTCCGCCCGTGATGTAGCTCCCCAATCAATCACTACTCTCTAGACCTTCCAGATAGACTCCCAGAACTTCTCTCCCCATGGGCAAGCAGTAGAGCCAGAGGCCTTCCCCCTTTGCTCTTTGGTCTCTAGGCCCTCTGTCAGGCACTCCAAGGTGTGAAGTGACAAGGGGGAGAAGGAAGAGATTTCAGAGAACGAAGACAAGCAGAGAGAGAGAGAGAGAGGCAAGAGATGCTGAGTGGGGATGCCTTGCCTACTGATATCCTCAGGAAAGTGGGAAAGAGGTACCTGGCGTGCTCTGCCAATGCCCTGAAGCAGTCCGCACCAGGGGCTCCCTTGTGCCTGCGTAGCCTTTCCCGGGGCGTGCTCAAATCCTGTGGCCACTAGGGGTCATAGGTCACAATGGAGGGCCCTGTGTCATCTGCCTGGTGGGCCGGATCTCTGCCATTGGCTCAGTCTTGTCACCAGGCCCATCCCAAGCTCCGCCCACTCTTGCGGTGGGGGGACTGTCTCTATGGTGATGGCAAAGAAGCCTCAGCCCCGCCCACCTGGCCTTCACTTCACCTACCTGGCCCTCTGACCCTCACTCAGACCTCTGTGTTGATAAAAATCAATGTCCGCCAGTGCCCAGGTGTCAGCATCTGGGATAAAGGATTCGGGACCTTGCCTGGGGCAGAAGGCAGCCTAGGTCAGCGGGTAGCTGGAAGTCTAGTGACTTGTGACACTGCTGCCAGTGACAAATGGTGACTCCCACACTCACATATCCCCTGGTGGCAGAATGCTAGTCATGGGTGGAGAAACATCGCTCCGGAGCACACGTTTAATGGGGCACCAGCCAAAGCAAAGGCCAGGGCCAGTAGTGGACGTCGTGGAGCTGAATGGCGAGCCAGTGAAGGGCCCAAGGATCCCTCCTGTATGTGGCGAACAGGTCATCCGTGTCCCCACGACCATCAACCATTGCACTGCTGGGGCCCAGGCTGCCAGGATTTCGGCCTTGCCTTCGGAGCCCGGCCACATAGGCAGCCTTGCACCGGAGGCGGGGACGTGTAGACAGCAAAAATTTGGAAACTGGCAGTGTTTCCTCGATTTCCCTGGCATGGGCCTCTTTGAGCGGCTTGCTTTTTTTCCTGGTAGGATAGGGCCCTGACGGAGAAAGGCAGGATTACGTGTGCAGGAAAGGTGTGTGTTGAGAGGGTGACGACGTTGGGACCACGTTGGGATCTTTAGTCCCAGGAAAGGCCCCTGGCGGGTGTGGGTCAATGTTCTCTACCCATCCCCCTTGGCGGGGGGAGGTTTTCACCATACAAAGCAGCAGCGCAATTATTCGTCGCCGGAGAGGTTGCATCTGCCCACAAGCTCCCCCTGGCCAGGGTCCGCCCCTACTGTATTGCGCGTGTCAGTCAACAGAAGCTAAGACCTTCCAGAGAGACTACCTGCTATTCTGTCCCCACGGGGAAGCAGTACAGCCAGAAGCCTCCCCCGTTCCATCTCTAGGCTCTCTCTCAGGCCCCTCATACTTGTGATGTGTCTCAGGGGTAGAATGAAGAGATTCCTCTGAGTGAACACATACGTGAGAGGCCACAGATGCTGAGGAAGGGCGCCTTGCCTAGTGATATCCTAGCGTAAGTGGAAAAGAGGTACCTGCCTGCTGTCCCAGTGTGTCGAACGTGTTCACATCAGGGGTTGCCTACTGTGAAGTTATTCCCTGGGTGCCCTGGATTTTGTGGCCAAAGACGCAAGGGGCCGTTGTCTGTCCATGGGTAAAATGGAGGGCTCTGCGGAACTGGCCGGTTAGGCTGGACCTCTCCTATTGGCTGAGTGTTTGTGACTCGTCCCCGTCCGAAGTTCCGCCCAGCCTTCCGGTGGCTGTCACCATGGTGATTGGGAAAGAAGCCTTAGGCCCCACACTCAGCCCTCACCTGGCCTACCTGGCCTCTTTCCCCTCATCTAGACCGCTGTGTGGATGAAAGAAAGGATGTCGGCCAGTCAGCACGTGTCCTGATTTCCTTGGAAGGATTAGGTTCCTTGCCTGGGCAGAAGACAGCCAAGGTCAGCCTGAGCCTAGACACCTAGTGACCTGTGACACTGCAGCCAGTGATAGATGTTGATGTCCACGCTCAGGTATCCGCAGGTGGCGGATTCAGTGTGGTGGGAGGAGAAGTGGAAGTAGAGATGACACACTCAGGAGGGCACGGTCCAAAGGTCAGGGAAAATAGCTGAGGTCGTGGAGCTCTAGCGGAGCCAGTCTAGGGCCCAGGCCTCCCTGCTGTACGAGGCAAAGAGGTGATCCATATGCCGCCATCCGTAGATTCTGGACGGCTGGGGCCCTGGATGCCCGGATTTCGGCCTCGTCTACCGAGAAGTGACGCACATGCAGTGTGCCACCGGAGGCTGTGGAGCAGCAGAGGGCAAAATCTTGAAAATAGGGGCTTCAGTTGACTTGGCCTGTGCTCTCCTTTGGCTGAGTGACATCGTGTGTTTCCTAGCAGGTGAAGACATTCGTGGAGAGAGGCGGTTTCCATGCATGCAGGCAAAGTGTGTGCTGAGATGATGAGTTGCAGGGGAGACCAGGGTGGACTCTCCAGACCCAGAATAGGCCTCTGGCAGGTATGTGTCAATGTTTTCTGCCCATGGCACTCAGCCGGTTATTTGCATAGAATGTTAGGAGCGGAATTAGTAGTCTCCGGAGAGGCTGCCACTTGTCAGCGAGCTTCACCTGGCCAGGTCCCACGGTGATGTCAAGCTTCACCTGGCCAGGTCCGCCCGTGATGTAGCTCCCCAATCAATCACTACTCTCTAGACCTTCCAGATAGACTCCCAGAACTTCTGTCCCCATGGGTAAGCAGTAGAGCCAGAGGCCTTCCCCCTTTGCTCTTTGGTCTCTAGGCCCTCTGTCAGGCACTCCAAGGTGTGAAGTGACAAGGGGGAGAAGGAAGAGATTTCAGAGAACGAAGACAAGCAGAGAGAGAGAGAGAGAGGCAAGAGATGCTGAGTGGGGATGCCTTGCCTACTGATATCCTCAGGAAAGTGGGAAAGAGGTACCTGGCGTGCTCTGCCAATGCCCTGAAGCAGTCCGCACCAGGGGCTCCCTTGTGCCTGCGTAGCCTTTCCCGGGGCGTGCTCAAATCCTGTGGCCACTAGGGGTCATAGGTCACAATGGAGGGCCCTGTGTCATCTGCCTGGCGGGCCGGATCTCTGCCATTGGCTCAGTCTTGTCAGCAGGCCCATCCCAAGCTCCGCCCACTCTTGCGGTGGGGGGACTGTCTCTATGGTGATGGCAAAGAAGCCTCAGCCCCGCCCACCTGGCCTTCACTTCACCTACCTGGCCCTCTGACCCTCACTCAGACCTCTGTGTTGATAAAAATCAATGTCCGCCAGTGCCCAGGTGTCAGCATCTGGGATAAAGGATTCGGGACCTTGCCTGGGGCAGAAGGCAGCCTAGGTCAGCGGGTAGCTGGAAGTCTAGTGACTTGTGACACTGCTGCCAGTGACAAATGGTGACTCCCACACTCACATATCCCCTGGTGGCAGAATGCTAGTGATGGGTGGAGATAGATCGCTCCGGAGCACACGTTTAATGGGGCACCAGCCAAAGCAAAGGCCAGGGCCAGTAGTGGACGTCGTGGAGCTGAATGGCGAGCCAGTGAAGGGCCCAAGGATCCCTCCTGTATGTGGCGAACAGGTCATCCGTGTCCCCACGTCCATCAACCATTGCACTGCTGGGGCCCAGGCTGCCAGGATTTCGGCCTTGCCTTCGGAGCCCGGCCACATAGGCAGCCTTGCACCGGAGGCGGGGACGTGTAGACAGCAAAAATTTGGAAACTGGCAGTGTTTCCTCGATTTCCCTGGCATCGGCCTTTTTGAGCGGCTTGCTTTTTTTCCTGGTAGCATAGGGTCCTGACGGAGAAAGGCGGGATTACGTGTGCAGGAAAGGTGTGTGTTGAGAGGGTGACGACGTTGAGACCACGTTGGGATCTTTAGTCCCAGGAAAGGCCCCTGGCGGGTGTGGGTCAATGTTCTCTACCCATCCCCCTTGGCGGGGGGAGGTTTTCACCATACAAAGCAGCAGCGCAATTATTCGTCGCCGGAGAGGTTGCATCTGCCCACAAGCTCCCCCTGGCCAGGGTCCGCCCCTACTGTATTGCGCGTGTCAGTCAACAGAAGCTAAGACCTTCCAGAGAGACTACCTGCTATTCTGTCCCCACGGGGAAGCAGTACAGCCAGAAGCCTCCCCCGTTCCATCTCTAGGCTCTCTCTCAGGCCCCTCATACTTGTGATGTGTCTCAGGGGTAGAATGAAGAGATTCCTCTGAGTGAACACATACGTGAGAGGCCACAGATGCTGAGGAAGGGCGCCTTGCCTAGTGATATCCTAGCGTAAGTGGAAAAGAGGTACCTGCCTGCTGTCCCAGTGTGTCGAACGTGTTCACATCAGGGGTTGCCTACTGTGAAGTTATTCCCTGGGTGCCCTGGATTTTGTGGCCAAAGACGCAAGGGGGCGTTGTCTGTCCATGGGTAAAATGGAGGGCTCTGCGGAACTGGCCGGTTAGGCTGGACCTCTCCTATTGGCTGAGTGTTTGTGACTCGTCCCCGTCAGAAGTTCCGCCCAGCCTTCCGGTGGCTGTCACCATGGTGATTGGGAAAGAAGCCTTAGGCCCCACACTCAGCCCTCACCTGGCCTACCTGGCCTCTTTCCCCTCATCTAGACCGCTGTGTGGATGAAAGAAAGGATGTCGGCCAGTGAGCACGTGTCCTGATTTCCTTGGAAGGATTAGGTTCCTTGCCTGGGCAGAAGACAGCCAAGGTCAGCCTGAGCCTAGACACCTAGTGACCTGTGACACTGCAGCCAGTGATAGATGTTGATGTCCACGCTCAGGTATCCGCAGGTGGCGGATTCAGTGTGGTGGGAGGAGAAGTGGAAGTAGAGATGACACACTCAGGAGGGCACGGTCCAAAGGTCAGGGAAAATAGCTGAGGTCGTGGAGCTCTAGCGGAGCCAGTCTAGGGCCCAGGCCTCCCTGCTGTACGAGGCAAAGAGGTGATCCATATGCCGCCATCCGTAGATTCTGGACGGCTGGGGCCCTGGATGGCCGGATTTCGGCCTCGTCTACCGAGAAGTGACGCACATGCAGTGTGCCACCGGAGGCTGTGGAGCAGCAGAGGGCAAAATCTTGAAAATGGGGGCTTCAGTTGACTTGGCCTGTGCTCTCCTTTGGCTGAGTGACATCGTGTGTTTCCTAGCAGGTGAAGACATTCGTGGAGAGAGGCGGTTTCCATGCATGCAGGCAAAGTGTGTGCTGAGATGATGAGTTGCAGGGGAGACCAGGGTGGACTCTCCAGACCCAGAATAGGCCTCTGGCAGGTATGTGTCAATGTTTTCTGCCCATGGCACTCAGCCGGTTATTTGCATAGAATGTTAGGAGCGGAATTAGTAGTCTCCGGAGAGGCTGCCACTTGTCAGCGAGCTTCACCTGGCCAGGTCCCACGGTGATGTCAAGCTTCACCTGGCCAGGTCCGCCCGTGATGTAGCTCCCCAATCAATCACTACTCTCTAGACCTTCCAGATAGACTCCCAGAACTTCTGTCCCCATGGGTAAGCAGTAGAGCCAGAGGCCTTCCCCCTTTGCTCTTTGGTCTCTAGGCCCTCTGTCAGGCACTCCAAGGTGTGAAGTGACAAGGGGGAGAAGGAAGAGATTTCAGAGAACGAAGACAAGCAGAGAGAGAGAGAGAGAGGCAAGAGATGCTGAGTGGGGATGCCTTGCCTACTGATATCCTCAGGAAAGTGGGAAAGAGGTACCTGGCGTGCTCTGCCAATGCCCTGAAGCAGTCCGCACCAGGGGCTCCCTTGTGCCTGCGTAGCCTTTCCCGGGGCGTGCTCAAATCCTGTGGCCACTAGGGGTCATAGGTCACAATGGAGGGCCCTGTGTCATCTGCCTGGCGGGCCGGATCTCTGCCATTGGCTCAGTCTTGTCAGCAGGCCCATCCCAAGCTCCGCCCACTCTTGCGGTGGGGGGACTGTCTCTATGGTGATGGCAAAGAAGCCTCAGCCCCGCCCACCTGGCCTTCACTTCACCTACCTGGCCCTCTGACCCTCACTCAGACCTCTGTGTTGATAAAAATCAATGTCCGCCAGTGCCCAGGTGTCAGCATCTGGGATAAAGGATTCGGGACCTTGCCTGGGGCAGAAGGCAGCCTAGGTCAGCGGGTAGCTGGAAGTCTAGTGACTTGTGACACTGCTGCCAGTGACAAATGGTGACTCCCACACTCACATATCCCCTGGTGGCAGAATGCTAGTGATGGGTGGAGATAGATCGCTCCGGAGCACACGTTTAATGGGGCACCAGCCAAAGCAAAGGCCAGGGCCAGTAGTGGACGTCGTGGAGCTGAATGGCGAGCCAGTGAAGGGCCCAAGGATCCCTCCTGTATGTGGCGAACAGGTCATCCGTGTCCCCAGGTCCATCAACCATTGCACTGCTGGGGCCCAGGCTGCCAGGATTTCGGCCTTGCCTTCGGAGCCCGGCCACATAGGCAGCCTTGCACCGGAGGCGGGGACGTGTAGACAGCAAAAATTTGGAAACTGGCAGTGTTTCCTCGATTTCCCTGGCATCGGCCTTTTTGAGCGGCTTGCTTTTTTTCCTGGTAGCATAGGGTCCTGACGGAGAAAGGCGGGATTACGTGTGCAGGAAAGGTGTGTGTTGAGAGGGTGACGACGTTGAGACCACGTTGGGATCTTTAGTCCCAGGAAAGGCCCCTGGCGGGTGTGGGTCAATGTTCTCTACCCATCCCCCTTGGCGGGGGGAGGTTTTCACCATACAAAGCAGCAGCGCAATTATTCGTCGCCGGAGAGGTTGCATCTGCCCACAAGCTCCCCCTGGCCAGGGTCCGCCCCTACTGTATTGCGCGTGTCAGTCAACAGAAGCTAAGACCTTCCAGAGAGACTACCTGCTATTCTGTCCCCACGGGGAAGCAGTACAGCCAGAAGCCTCCCCCGTTCCATCTCTAGGCTCTCTCTCAGGCCCCTCATACTTGTGATGTGTCTCAGGGGTAGAATGAAGAGATTCCTCTGAGTGAACACATACGTGAGAGGCCACAGATGCTGAGGAAGGGCGCCTTGCCTAGTGATATCCTAGCGTAAGTGGAAAAGAGGTACCTGCCTGCTGTCCCAGTGTGTCGAACGTGTTCACATCAGGGGTTGCCTACTGTGAAGTTATTCCCTGGGTGCCCTGGATTTTGTGGCCAAAGACGCAAGGGGCCGTTGTCTGTCCATGGGTAAAATGGAGGGCTCTGCGGAACTGGCCGGTTAGGCTGGACCTCTCCTATTGGCTGAGTGTTTGTGACTCGTCCCCGTCCGAAGTTCCGCCCAGCGTTCCGGTGGCTGTCACCATGGTGATTGGGAAAGAAGCCTTAGGCCCCACACTCAGCCCTCACCTGGCCTACCTGGCCTCTTTCCCCTCATCTAGACCGCTGTTTGGATGAAAGAAAGGATGTCGGCCAGTGAGCACGTGTCCTGATTTCCTTGGAAGGATTAGGTTCCTTGCCTGGGCAGAAGACAGCCAAGGTCAGCCTGAGTCTAGACACCTAGTGACCTGTGACACTGCAGCCAGTGATAGATGTTGATGTCCACGCTCAGGTATCCGCAGGTGGCGGATTCAGTGTGGTGGGAAGAGAAGTGGAAGTAGAGATGACACACTCAGGAGGGCACGGTCCAAAGGTCAGGGAAAATAGCTGAGGTCGTGGAGCTCTAGCGGAGTCAGTCTAGGGCCCAGGCCTCCCTGCTGTACGAGGCAAAGAGGTGATCCATATGCCGCCATCCGTAGATTCTGGACGGCTGGGGCCCTGGATGCCCGGATTTCGGCCTCGTCTACCGAGAAGTGACGCACATGCAGTGTGCCACCGGAGGCTGTGGAGCAGCAGAGGGCAAAATCTTGAAAATGGGGGCTTCAGTTGACTTGGCCTGTGCTCTCCTTTGGCTGAGTGACATCGTGTGTTTCCTAGCAGGTGAAGACATTCGTGGAGAGAGGCGGTTTCCATGCGTGCAGGCAAAGTGTGTGCTGAGATGATGAGTTGCAGGGGAGACCAGGGTGGACTCTCCAGACCCAGAATAGGCCTCTGGCAGGTATGTGTCAATGTTTTCTGCCCATGGCACTCAGCCGGTTATTTGCATAGAATGTTAGGAGCGGAATTAGTAGTCTCCGGAGAGGCTGCCACTTGTCAGCGAGCTTCACCTGGCCAGGTCCCACGGTGATGTCAAGCTTCACCTGGCCAGGTCCGCCCGTGATGTAGCTCCCGAATCAATCACTACTCTCTAGACCTTCCAGATAGACTCCCAGAACTTCTGTCCCCATGGGCAAGCAGTAGAGCCAGAGGCCTTCCCCCTTTGCTCTTTGGTCTCTAGGCCCTCTGTCAGGCACTCCAAGGTGTGAAGTGACAAGGGGGAGAAGGAAGAGATTTCAGAGAACGAAGACAAGCAGAGAGAGAGGCAAGAGATGCTGAGTGGGGATGCCTTGCCTACTGATATCCTCAGGAAAGTGGGAAAGAGGTACCTGGCGTGCTCTGCCAATGCCCTGAAGCAGTCCGCACCAGGGGCTCCCTTGTGCCTGCGTAGCCTTTCCCGGGGCGTGCTCAAATCCTGTGGCCACTAGGGGTCATAGGTCACAATGGAGGGCCCTGTGTCATCTGCCTGGCGGGCCGGATCTCTGCCATTGGCTCAGTCTTGTCACCAGGCCCATCCCAAGCTCCGCCCACTCTTGCGGTGGGGGGACTTTCTCTATGGTGATGGCAAAGAAGCCTCAGCCCCGCCCACCTGGCCTTCACTTCACCTACATGGCCCTCTGACCCTCACTCAGACCTCTGTGTTGATAAAAATCAATGTCCGCCAGTGCCCAGGTGTCAGCATCTGGGATAAAGGATTCGGGACCTTGCCTGGGGCAGAAGGCAGCCTAGGTCAGCGGGTAGCTGGAAGTCTAGTGACTTGTGACACTGCTGCCAGTGACAAATGGTGACTCCCACACTCACATATCCCCTGGTGGCAGAATGCTAGTGATGGGTGGAGAAAGATCGCTCCGGAGCACACGTTTAATGGGGCACCAGCCAAAGCAAAGGCCAGGGCCAGTAGTGGACGTGGTGGAGCTGAATGGCGAGCCAGTGAAGGGCCCAAGGATCCCTCCTGTATGTGGCGAACAGGTCATCCGTGTCCCCAGGTCCATCAACCATTGCACTGCTGGGGCCCAGGCTGCCAGGATTTCGGCCTTGCCTTCGGAGCCCGGCCACATAGGCAGCCTTGCACCGGAGGCGGGGACGTGTAGACAGCAAAAATTTGGAAACTGGCAGTGTTTCCTCGATTTCCCTGGCATCGGCCTTTTTGAGCGGCTGGCTTTTTTTCCTGGTAGCATAGGGTCCTGACGGAGAAAGGCGGGATTACGTGTGCAGGAAAGGTGTGTGTTGAGAGGGTGACGACGTTGAGACCACGTTGGGATCTTTAGTCCCAGGAAAGGCCCCTGGCGGGTGTGGGTCAATGTTCTCTACCCATCCCCCTTGGCGGGGGGAGGTTTTCACCATACAAAGCAGCAGCGCAATTATTCGTCGCCGGAGAGGTTGCATCTGCCCACAAGCTCCCCCTGGCCAGGGTCCGCCCCTACTGTATTGCGCGTGTCAGTCAACAGAAGCTAAGACCTTCCAGAGAGACTACCTGCTATTCTGTCCCCACGGGGAAGCAGTACAGCCAGAAGCCTCCCCCGTTCCATCTCTAGGCTCTCTCTCAGGCCCCTCATACTTGTGATGTGTCTCAGGGGTAGAATGAAGAGATTCCTCTGAGTGAACACATACGTGAGAGGCCACAGATGCTGAGGAAGGGCGCCTTGCCTAGTGATATCCTAGCGTAAGTGGAAAAGAGGTACCTGCCTGCTGTCCCAGTGTGTCGAACGTGTTCACATCAGGGGTTGCCTACTGTGAAGTTATTCCCTGGGTGCCCTGGATTTTGTGGCCAAAGACGCAAGGGGCCGTTGTCTGTCCATGGGTAAAATGGAGGGCTCTGCGGAACTGGCCGGTTAGGCTGGACCTCTCCTATTGGCTGAGTGTTTGTGACTCGTCCCCGTCCGAAGTTCCGCCCAGCCTTCCGGTGGCTGTCACCATGGTGATTGGGAAAGAAGCCTTAGGCCCCACACTCAGCCCTCACCTGGCCTACCTGGCCTCTTTCCCCTCATCTAGACCGCTGTGTAGATGAAAGAAAGGATGTCGGCCAGTCAGCACGTGTCCTGATTTCCTTGGAAGGATTAGGTTCCTTGCCTGGGCAGAAGACAGCCAAGGTCAGCCTGAGCCTAGACACCTAGTGACCTGTGACACTGCAGCCAGTGATAGATGTTGATGTCCACGCTCAGGTATCCGCAGGTGGCGGATTCAGTGTGGTGGGAGGAGAAGTGGAAGTAGAGATGACACACTCACGAGGGCACAGGCCAAAGGTCAGGGAAAATAGCTGAGGTCGTGGAGCTCTAGCGGAGCCAGTCTAGGGCCCAGGCCTCCCTGCTGTACGAGGCAAAGAGGTGATCCATATGCCGCCATCCGTAGATTCTGGACGGCTGGGGCCCTGGATGCCCGGATTTCGGCCTCGTCTACCGAGAAGTGACGCACATGCAGTGTGCCACCGGAGGCTGTGGAGCAGCAGAGGGCAAAATCTTGAAAATGGGGGCTTCAGTTGACTTGGCCTGTGCTCTCCTTTGGCTGAGTGACATCGTGTGTTTCCTAGCAGGTGAAGACATTCGTGGAGAGAGGCGGTTTCCATGCGTGCAGGCAAAGTGTGTGCTGAGATGATGAGTTGCAGGGGAGACCAGGGTGGACTCTCCAGACCCAGAATAGGCCTCTGGCAGGTATGTGTCAATGTTTTCTGCCCATGGCACTCAGCCGGTTATTTGCATAGAATGTTAGGAGCGGAATTAGTAGTCTCCGGAGAGGCTGCCACTTGTCAGCGAGCTTCACCTGGCCAGGTCCCACGGTGATGTCAAGCTTCACCTGGCCAGGTCCGCCCGTGATGTAGCTCCCCAATCAATCACTGCTCTCTAGACCTTCCAGATAGACTCCCAGAACTTCTGTCCCCATGGGCAAGCAGTAGAGCCAGAGGCCTTCCCCCTTTGCTCTTTGGTCTCTAGGCCCTCTGTCAGGCACTCCAAGGTGTGAAGTGACAAGGGGGAGAAGGAAGAGATTTCAGAGAACGAAGACAAGCAGAGAGAGACAGAGAGAGGCAAGAGATGCTGAGTGGGGATGCCTTGCCTACTGATATCCTCAGGAAAGTGGGAAAGAGGTACCTGGCGTGCTCTGCCAATGCCCTGAAGCAGTCCGCACCAGGGGCTCCCTTGTGCCTGCGTAGCCTTTCCCGGGGCGTGCTCAAATCCTGTGGCCACTAGGGGTCATAGGTCACAATGGAGGGCCCTGTGTCATCTGCCTGGCGGGCCGGATCTCTGCCATTGGCTCAGTCTTGTCACCAGGCCCATCCCAAGCTCCGCCCACTCTTGCGGTGGGGGGACTGTCTCTATGGTGATGGCAAAGAAGCCTCAGCCCCGCCCACCTGGCCTTGACTTCACCTACCTGGCCCTCTGACCCTCACTCAGACCTCTGTGTTGATAAAAATCAATGTCCGCCAGTGCCCAGGTGTCAGCATCTGGGATAAAGGATTCGGGACCTTGCCTGGGGCAGAAGGCAGCCTAGGTCAGCGGGTAGCTGGAAGTCTAGTGACTTGTGACACTGCTGCCAGTGACAAATGGTGACTCCCACACTCACATATCCCCTGGTGGCAGAATGCTAGTGATGGGTGGAGAAAGATCGCTCCGGAGCACACGTTTAATGGGGCACCAGCCAAAGCAAAGGCCAGGGCCAGTAGTGGACGTGGTGGAGCTGAATGGCGAGCCAGTGAAGGGCCCAAGGATCCCTCCTGTATGTGGCGAACAGGTCATCCGTGTCCCCAGGTCCATCAACCATTGCACTGCTGGGGCCCAGGCTGCCAGGATTTCGGCCTTGCCTTCGGAGCCCGGCCACATAGGCAGCCTTGCACCGGAGGCGGGGACGTGTAGACAGCAAAAATTTGGAAACTGGCAGTGTTTCCTCGATTTCCCTGGCATCGGCCTTTTTGAGCGGCTGGCTTTTTTTCCTGGTAGGATAGGGCCCTGACGGAGAAAGGCAGGATTACGTGTGCAGGAAAGGTGTGTGTTGAGAGGGTGACGACGTTGAGACCACGTTGGGATCTTTAGTCCCAGGAAAGGCCCCTGGCGGGTGTGGGTCAATGTTCTCTACCCATCCCCCTTGGCGGGGGGAGGTTTTCACCATACAAAGCAGCAGCGCAATTATTCGTCGCCGGAGAGGTTGCATCTGCCCACAAGCTCCCCCTGGCCAGGGTCCGCCCCTACTGTATTGCGCGTGTCAGTCAACAGAAGCTAAGACCTTCCAGAGAGACTACCTGCTATTCTGTCCCCACGGGGAAGCAGTACAGCCAGAAGCCTCCCCCGTTCCATCTCTAGGCTCTCTCTCAGGCCCCTCATACTTGTGATGTGTCTCAGGGGTAGAATGAAGAGATTCCTCTGAGTGAACACATACGTGAGAGGCCACAGATGCTGAGGAAGGGCGCCTTGCCTAGTGATATCCTAGCGTAAGTGGAAAAGAGGTACCTGCCTGCTGTCCCAGTGTGTCGAACGTGTTCACATCAGGGGTTGCCTACTGTGAAGTTATTCCCTGGGTGCCCTGGATTTTGTGGCCAAAGACGCAAGGGGGCGTTGTCTGTCCATGGGTAAAATGGAGGGCTCTGCGGAACTGGCCGGTTAGGCTGGACCTCTCCTATTGGCTGAGTGTTTGTGACTCGTCCCCGTCCGAAGTTCCGCCCAGCCTTCCGGTGGCTGTCACCATAGTGATTGGGAAAGAAGCCTTAGGCCCCACACTCAGCCCTCACCTGGCCTACCTGGCCTCTTTCCCCTCATCTAGACCGCTGTGTGGATGAAAGAAAGGATGTCGGCCAGTGAGCACGTGTCCTCATTTCCTTGGAAGGATTAGGTTCCTTGCCTGGGCAGAAGACAGCCAAGGTCAGCCTGAGCCTAGACACCTAGTGACCTGTGACACTGCAGCCAGTGATAGATGTTGATGTCCACGCTCAGGTATCCGCAGGTGGTGGATTCATTGTGGTGGGAAGAGAAGTGGAAGTAGAGATGACACACTCAAGAGGGCACAGCCCAAAGGTCAGGGAAAATAGCTGAGGTCGTGGAGCTCTAGCGGAGCCAGTCTAGGGCCCAGGCCTCCCTGCTGTACGAGGCAAAGAGGTGATCCATATGCCGCCATCCGTAGATTCTGGACGGCTGGGGCCCTGGATGCCCGGATTTCGGCCTCGTCTACCGAGAAGTGACGCACATGCAGTGTGCCACCGGAGGCTGTGGAGCAGCAGAGGGCAAAATCTTGAAAATGGGGGCTTCAGTTGACTTGGCCTGTGCTCTCCTTTGGCTGAGTGACATCGTGTGTTTCCTAGCAGGTGAAGACATTCGTGGAGAGAGGCGGTTTCCATGCGTGCAGGCAAAGTGTGTGCTGAGATGATGAGTTGCAGGGGAGACCAGGGTGGACTCTCCAGACCCAGAATAGGCCTCTGGCAGGTATGTGTCAATGTTTTCTGCCCATGGCACTCAGCCGGTTATTTGCATAGAATGTTAGGAGCGGAATTAGTAGTCTCCGGAGAGGCTGCCACTTGTCAGCGAGCTTCACCTGGCCAGGTCCCACGGTGATGTCAAGCTTCACCTGGCCAGGTCCGCCCGTGATGTAGCTCCCCAATCAATCACTACTCTCTAGACCTTCCAGATAGACTCCCAGAACTTCTCTCCCCATGGGCAAGCAGTAGAGCCAGAGGCCTTTCCCCTTTGCTCTTTGGTCTCTAGGCCCTCTGTCAGGCACTCCAAGGTGTGAAGTGACAAGGGGGAGAAGGAAGAGATTTCAGAGAACGAAGACAAGCAGAGAGAGACAGAGAGAGGCAAGAGATGCTGAGTGGGGATGCCTTGCCTACTGATATCCTCAGGAAAGTGGGAAAGAGGTACCTGGCGTGCTCTGCCAATGCCCTGAAGCAGTCCGCACCAGGGGCTCCCTTGTGCCTGCGTAGCCTTTCCCGGGGCGTGCTCAAATCCTGTGGCCACTAGGGGTCATAGGTCACAATGGAGGGCCCTGTGTCATCTGCCTGGCGGGCCGGATCTCTGCCATTGGCTCAGTCTTGTCACCAGGCCCATCCCAAGCTCCGCCCACTCTTGCGGTGGGGGGACTGTCTCTATGGTGATGGCAAAGAAGCCTCAGCCCCGCCCACCTGGCCTTGACTTCACCTACCTGGCCCTCTGACCCTCACTCAGACCTCTGTGTTGATAAAAATCAATGTCCGCCAGTGCCCAGGTGTCAGCATCTGGGATAAAGGATTCGGGACCTTGCCTGGGGCAGAAGGCAGCCTAGGTCAGCGGGTAGCTGGAAGTCTAGTGACTTGTGACACTGCTGCCAGTGACAAATGGTGACTCCCACACTCACATATCCCCTGGTGGCAGAATGCTAGTGATGGGTGGAGAAAGATCGCTCCGGAGCACACGTTTAATGGGGCACCAGCCAAAGCAAAGGCCAGGGCCAGTAGTGGACGTCGTGGAGCTGAATGGCGAGCCAGTGAAGGGCCCAAGGATCCCTCCTGTATGTGGCGAACAGGTCATCCGTGTCCCCACGTCCATCAACCATTGCACTGCTGGGGCCCAGGCTGCCAGGATTTCGGCCTTGCCTTCGGAGCCCGGCCACATAGGCAGCCTTGCACCGGAGGCGGGGACGTGTAGACAGCAAAAATTTGGAAACTGGCAGTGTTTCCTCGATTTCCCTGGCATCGGCCTTTTTGAGCGGCTTGCTTTTTTTCCTGGTAGGATAGGGCCCTGACGGAGAAAGGCAGGATTACGTGTGCAGGAAAGGTGTGTGTTGAGAGGGTGACGACGTTGAGACCACGTTGGGATCTTTAGTCCCAGGAAAGGCCCCTGGCGGGTGTGGGTCAATGTTCTCTACCCATCCCCCTTGGCGGGGGGAGGTTTTCACCATACAAAGCAGCAGCGCAATTATTCGTCGCCGGAGAGGTTGCATCTGCCCACAAGCTCCACCTGGCCAGGGTCCGCCCCTACTGTATTGCGCGTGTCAGTCAACAGAAGCTAAGACCTTCCAGAGAGACTACCTGCTATTCTGTCCCCACGGGGAAGCAGTACAGCCAGAAGCCTCCCCCGTTCCATCTCTAGGCTCTCTCTCAGGCCCCTCATACTTGTGATGTGTCTCAGGGGTAGAATGAAGAGATTCCTCTGAGTGAACACATACGTGAGAGGCCACAGATGCTGAGGAAGGGCGCCTTGCCTAGTGATATCCTAGCGTAAGTGGAAAAGAGGTACCTGCCTGCTGTCCCAGTGTGTCGAACGTGTTCACATCAGGGGTTGCCTACTGTGAAGTTATTCCCTGGGTGCCCTGGATTTTGTGGCCAAAGACGCAAGGGGCCGTTGTCTGTCCATGGGTAAAATGGAGGGCTCTGCGGAACTGGCCGGTTAGGCTGGACCTCTCCTATTGGCTGAGTGTTTGTGACTCGTCCCCGTCCGAAGTTCCGCCCAGCCTTCCGGTGGCTGTCACCATGGTGATTGGGAAAGAAGCCTTAGGCCCCACACTCAGCCCTCACCTGGCCTACCTGGCCTCTTTCCCCTCATCTAGACCGCTGTGTAGATGAAAGAAAGGATGTCGGCCAGTGAGCACGTGTCCTGATTTCCTTGGAAGGATTAGGTTCCTTGCCTGGGCAGAAGACAGCCAAGGTCAGCCTGAGCCTAGACACCTAGTGACCTGTGACACTGCAGCCAGTGATAGATGTTGATGTCCACGCTCAGGTATCCGCAGGTGGCGGATTCAGTGTGGTGGGAGGAGAAGTGGAAGTAGAGATGACACACTCACGAGGGCACAGGCCAAAGGTCAGGGAAAATAGCTGAGGTCGTGGAGCTCTAGCGGAGCCAGTCTAGGGCCCAGGCCTCCCTGCTGTACGAGGCAAAGAGGTGATCCATATGCCGCCATCCGTAGATTCTGGACGGCTGGGGCCCTGGATGCCCGGATTTCGGCCTCGTCTACCGAGAAGTGACACACATGCAGTGTGCCACCGGAGGCTGTGGAGCAGCAGAGGGCAAAATCTTGAAAATGGGGGCTTCAGTTGACTTGGCCTGTGCTCTCCTTTGGCTGAGTGACATCGTGTGTTTCCTAGCAGGTGAAGACATTCGTGGAGAGAGGCGGTTTCCATGCGTGCAGGCAAAGTGTGTGCTGAGATGATGAGTTGCAGGGGAGACCAGGGTGGACTCTCCAGACCCAGAATAGGCCTCTGGCAGGTATGTGTCAATGTTTTCTGCCCATGGCACTCAGCCGGTTATTTGCATAGAATGTTAGGAGCGGAATTAGTAGTCTCCGGAGAGGCTGCCACTTGTCAGCGAGCTTCACCTGGCCAGGTCCCACGGTGATGTCAAGCTTCACCTGGCCAGGTCCGCCCGTGATGTAGCTCCCCAATCAATCACTACTCTCTAGACCTTCCAGATAGACTCCCAGAACTTCTGTCCCCATGGGCAAGCAGTAGAGCCAGAGGCCTTCCCCCTTTGCTCTTTGGTCTCTAGGCCCTCTGTCAGGCACTCCAAGGTGTGAAGTGACAAGGGGGAGAAGGAAGAGATTTCAGAGAACGAAGACAAGCAGAGAGAGAGAGAGAGAGGCAAGAGATGCTGAGTGGGGATGCCTTGCCTACTGATATCCTCAGGAAAGTGGGAAAGAGGTACCTGGCGTGCTCTGCCAATGCCCTGAAGCAGTCCGCACCAGGGGCTCCCTTGTGCCTGCGTAGCCTTTCCCGGGGCGTGCTCAAATCCTGTGGCCACTAGGGGTCATAGGTCCCAATGGAGGGCCCTGTGTCATCTGCCTGGCGGGCCGGATCTCTGCCATTGGCTCAGTCTTGTCACCAGGCCCATCCCAAGCTCCGCCCACTCTTGCGGTGGGGGGACTGTCTCTATGGTGATGGCAAAGAAGCCTCAGCCCCGCCCACCTGGCCTTCACTTCACCTACCTGGCCCTCTGACCCTCACTCAGACCTCTGTGTTGATAAAAATCAATGTCCGCCAGTGCCCAGGTGTCAGCATCTGGGATAAAGGATTCGGGACCTTGCCTGGGGCAGAAGGCAGCCTAGGTCAGCGGGTAGCTGGAAGTCTAGTGACTTGTGACACTGCTGCCAGTGACAAATGGTGACTCCCACACTCACATATCCCCTGGTGGCAGAATGCTAGTGATGGGTGGAGAAAGATCGCTCCGGAGCACACGTTTAATGGGGCACCAGCCAAAGCAAAGGCCAGGGCCAGTAGTGGACGTCGTGGAGCTGAATGGCGAGCCAGTGAAGGGCCCAAGGATCCCTCCTGTATGTGGCGAACAGGTCATCCGTGTCCCCACGTCCATCAACCATTGCACTGCTGGGGCCCAGGCTGCCAGGATTTCGGCCTTGCCTTCGGAGCCCGGCCACATAGGCAGCCTTGCACCGGAGGCGGGGACGTGTAGACAGCAAAAATTTGGAAACTGGCAGTGTTTCCTCGATTTCCCTGGCATGGGCCTCTTTGAGCGGCTTGCTTTTTTTCCTGGTAGGATAGGGCCCTGACGGAGAAAGGCAGGATTACGTGTGCAGGAAAGGTGTGTGTTGAGAGGGTGACGACGTTGAGACCACGTTGGGATCTTTAGTCCCAGGAAAGGCCCCTGGCGGGTGTGGGTCAATGTTCTCTACCCATCCCCCTTGGCGGGGGGAGGTTTTCACCATACAAAGCAGCAGCGCAATTATTCGTCGCCGGAGAGGTTGCATCTGCCCACAAGCTCCCCCTGGCCTGGGTCCGCCCCTACTGTATTGCGCGTGTCAGTCAACAGAAGCTAAGACCTTCCAGAGAGACTACCTGCTATTCTGTCCCCACGGGGAAGCAGTACAGCCAGAAGCCTCCCCCGTTCCATCTCTAGGCTCTCTCTCAGGCCCCTCATTCTTGTGATGTGTCTCAGGGGTAGAATGAAGAGATTCCTCTGAGTGAACACATACGTGAGAGGCCACAGATGCTGAGGAAGGGCGCCTTGCCTAGTGATATCCTAGCGTAAGTGGAAAAGAGGTACCTGCCTGCTGTCCCAGTGTGTCGAACGTGTTCACATCAGGGGTTGCCTACTGTGAAGTTATTCCCTGGGTGCCCTGGATTTTGTGGCCAAAGACGCAAGGGGCCGTTGTCTGTCCATGGGTAAAATGGAGGGCTCTGCGGAACTGGCCGGTTAGGCTGGACCTCTCCTATTGGCTGAGTGTTTGTGACTCGTCCCCGTCAGAAGTTCCGCCCAGCCTTCCGGTGGCTGTCACCATGGTGATTGGGAAAGAAGCCTTAGGCCCCACACTCAGCCCTCACCTGGCCTACCTGGCCTCTTTCCCCTCATCTAGACCGCTGTGTAGATGAAAGAAAGGATGTCGGCCAGTGAGCACGTGTCCTGATTTCCTTGGAAGGATTAGGTTCCTTGCCTGGGCAGAAGACAGACAAGGTCAGCCTGAGCCTAGACACCTAGTGACCTGTGACACTGCAGCCAGTGATAGATGTTGATGTCCACGCTCAGGTATCCGCAGGTGGCGGATTCAGTGTGGTGGGAGGAGAAGTGGAAGTAGAGATGACACACTCACGAGGGCACAGGCCAAAGGTCAGGGAAAATAGCTGAGGTCGTGGAGCTCTAGCGGAGCCAGTCTAGGGCCCAGGCCTCCCTGCTGTACGAGGCAAAGAGGTGATCCATATGCCGCCATCCGTAGATTCTGGACGGCTGGGGCCCTGGATGCCCGGATTTCGGCCTCGTCTACCGAGAAGTGACACACATGCAGTGTGCCACCGGAGGCTGTGGAGCAGCAGAGGGCAAAATCTTGAAAATGGGGGCTTCAGTTGACTTGGCCTGTGCTCTCCTTTGGCTGAGTGACATCGTGTGTTTCCTAGCAGGTGAAGACATTCGTGGAGAGAGGCGGTTTCCATGCGTGCAGGCAAAGTGTGTGCTGAGATGATGAGTTGCAGGGGAGACCAGGGTGGACTCTCCAGACCCAGAATAGGCCTCTGGCAGGTATGTGTCAATGTTTTCTGCCCATGGCACTCAGCCGGTTATTTGCATAGAATGTTAGGAGCGGAATTAGTAGTCTCCGGAGAGGCTGCCACTTGTCAGCGAGCTTCACCTGGCCAGGTCCCACGGTGATGTCAAGCTTCACCTGGCCAGGTCCGCCCGTGATGTAGCTCCCCAATCAATCACTACTCTCTAGACCTTCCAGATAGACTCCCAGAACTTCTCTCCCCATGGGCAAGCAGTAGAGCCAGAGGCCTTTCCCCTTTGCTCTTTGGTGTCTAGGCCCTCTGTCAGGCACTCCAAGGTGTGAAGTGACAAGGGGGAGAAGGAAGAGATTTCAGAGAACGAAGACAAGCAGAGAGAGAGAGAGAGAGGCAAGAGATGCTGAGTGGGGATGCCTTGCCTACTGATATCCTCAGGAAAGTGGGAAAGAGGTACCTGGCGTGCTCTGCCAATGCCCTGAAGCAGTCCGCACCAGGGGCTCCCTTGTGCCTGCGTAGCCTTTCCCGGGGCGTGCTCAAATCCTGTGGCCACTAGGGGTCATAGGTCACAATGGAGGGCCCTGTGTCATCTGCCTGGCGGGCCGGATCTCTGCCATTGGCTCAGTCTTGTCACCAGGCCCATCCCAAGCTCCGCCCACTCTTGCGGTGGGGGGACTGTCTCTATGGTGATGGCAAAGAAGCCTCAGCCCCGCCCACCTGGCCTTCACTTCACCTACCTGGCCCTCTGACCCTCACTCAGACCTCTGTGTTGATAAAAATCAATGTCCGCCAGTGCCCAGGTGTCAGCATCTGGGATAAAGGATTCGGGACCTTGCCTGGGGCAGAAGGCAGCCTAGGTCAGCGGGTAGCTGGAAGTCTAGTGACTTGTGACACTGCTGCCAGTGACAAATGGTGACTCCCACACTCACATATCCCCTGGTGGCAGAATGCTAGTGATGGGTGGAGAAACATCGCTCCGGAGCACACGTTTAATGGGGCACCAGCCAAAGCAAAGGCCAGGGCCAGTAGTGGACGTCGTGGAGCTGAATGGCGAGCCAGTGAAGGGCCCAAGGATCCCTCCTGTATGTGGCGAACAGGTCATCCGTGTCCCCACGTCCATCAACCATTGCACTGCTGGGGCCCAGGCTGCCAGGATTTCGGCCTTGCCTTCGGAGCCCGGCCACATAGGCAGCCTTGCACCGGAGGCGGGGACGTGTAGACAGCAAAAATTTGGAAACTGGCAGTGTTTCCTCGATTTCCCTGGCATCGGCCTTTTTGAGCGGCTTGCTTTTTTTCCTGGTAGGATAGGGCCCTGACGGAGAAAGGCAGGATTACGTGTGCAGGAAAGGTGTGTGTTGAGAGGGTGACGACGTTGAGACCACGTTGGGATCTTTAGTCCCAGGAAAGGCCCCTGGCGGGTGTGGGTCAATGTTCTCTACCCATCCCCCTTGGCGGGGGGAGGTTTTCACCATACAAAGCAGCAGCGCAATTATTCGTCGCCGGAGAGGTTGCATCTGCCCACATGCTCCACCTGGCCAGGGTCCGCCCCTACTGTATTGCGCGTGTCAGTCAACAGAAGCTAAGACCTTCCAGAGAGACTACCTGCTATTCTGTCCCCACGGGGAAGCAGTACAGCCAGAAGCCTCCCCCGTTCCATCTCTAGGCTCTCTCTCAGGCCCCTCATACTTGTGATGTGTCTCAGGGGTAGAATGAAGAGATTCCTCTGAGTGAACACATACGTGAGAGGCCACAGATGCTGAGGAAGGGCGCCTTGCCTAGTGATATCCTAGCGTAAGTGGAAAAGAGGTACCTGCCTGCTGTCCCAGTGTGTCGAACGTGTTCACATCAGGGGTTGCCTACTGTGAAGTTATTCCCTGGGTGCCCTGGATTTTGTGGCCAAAGACGCAAGGGGCCGTTGTCTGTCCATGGGTAAAATGGAGGGCTCTGCGGAACTGGCCGGTTAGGCTGGACCTCTCCTATTGGCTGAGTGTTTGTGACTCGTCCCCGTCCGAAGTTCCGCCCAGCCTTCCGGTGGCTGTCACCATGGTGATTGGGAAAGAAGCCTTAGGCCCCACACTCAGCCCTCACCTGGCCTACCTGGCCTCTTTCCCCTCATCTAGACCGCTGTGTGGATGAAAGAAAGGATGTCGGCCAGTGAGCACGTGTCCTGATTTCCTTGGAAGGATTAGGTTCCTTGCCTGGGCAGAAGACAGCCAAGGTCAGCCTGAGCCTAGACACCTAGTGACCTGTGACACTGCAGCCAGTGATAGATGTTGATGTCCACGCTCAGGTATCCGCAGGTGGCGCATTCAGTGTGGTGGGAAGAGAAGTGGAAGTAGAGATGACACAATCACGAGGGCACAGGCCAAAGGTCAGGGAAAATAGCTGAGGTCGTGGAGCTCTAGCGGAGCCAGTCTAGGGCCCAGGCCTCCCTGCTGTACGAGGCAAAGAGGTGATCCATATGCCGCCATCCGTAGATTCTGGACGGCTGGGGCCCTGGATGCCCGGATTTCGGCCTCGTCTACCGAGAAGTGACGCACATGCAGTGTGCCACCGGAGGCTGTGGAGCAGCAGAGGGCAAAATCTTGAAAATGGGGGCTTCAGTTGACTTGGCCTGTGCTCTCCTTTGGCTGAGTGACATCGTGTGTTTCCTAGCAGGTGAAGACATTCGTGGAGAGAGGCGGTTTCCATGCGTGCAGGCAAAGTGTGTGCTGAGATGATGAGTTGCAGGGGAGACCAGGGTGGACTCTCCAGACCCAGAATAGGCCTCTGGCAGGTATGTGTCAATGTTTTCTGCCCATGGCACTCAGCCGGTTATTTGCATAGAATGTTAGGAGCGGAATTAGTAGTCTCCGGAGAGGCTGCCACTTGTCAGCGAGCTTCACCTGGCCAGGTCCCACGGTGATGTCAAGCTTCACCTGGCCAGGTCCGCCCGTGATGTAGCTCCCCAATCAATCACTACTCTCTAGACCTTCCAGATAGACTCCCAGAACTTCTGTCCCCATGGGCAAGCAGTAGAGCCAGAGGCCTTCCCCCTTTGCTCTTTGGTCTCTAGGCCCTCTGTCAGGCACTCCAAGGTGTGAAGTGACAAGGGGGAGAAGGAAGAGATTTCAGAGAACGAAGACAAGCAGAGAGAGAGAGAGAGAGGCAAGAGATGCTGAGTGGGGATGCCTTGCCTACTGATATCCTCAGGAAAGTGGGAAAGAGGTACCTGGCGTGCTCTGCCAATGCCCTGAAGCAGTCCGCACCAGGGGCTCCCTTGTGCCTGCGTAGCCTTTCCCGGGGCGTGCTCAAATCCTGTGGCCACTAGGGGTCATAGGTCACAATGGAGGGCCCTGTGTCATCTGCCTGGCGGGCCGGATCTCTGCCATTGGCTCAGTCTTGTCACCAGGCCCATCCCAAGCTCCGCCCACTCTTGCGGTGGGGGGACTGTCTCTATGGTGATGGCAAAGAAGCCTCAGCCCCGCCCACCTGGCCTTCACTTCACCTACCTGGCCCTCTGACCCTCACTCAGACCTCTGTGTTGATAAAAATCAATGTCCGCCAGTGCCCAGGTGTCAGCATCTGGGATAAAGGATTCGGGACCTTGCCTGGGGCAGAAGGCAGCCTAGGTCAGCAGGTAGCTGGAAGTCTAGTGACTTGTGACACTGCTGCCAGTGACAAATGGTGACTCCCACACTCAGATATCCCCTGGTGGCAGAATGCTAGTGATGGGTGGAGAAAGATCGCTCCGGAGCACACGTTTAATGGGGCACCAGCCAAAGCAAAGGCCAGGGCCAGTAGTGGACGTCGTGGAGCTGAATGGCGAGCCAGTGAAGGGCCCAAGGATCCCTCCTGTATGTGGCGAACAGGTCATCCGTGTCCCCACGTCCATCAACCATTGCACTGCTGGGGCCCAGGCTGCCAGGATTTCGGCCTTGCCTTCGGAGCCCGGCCACATAGGCAGCCTTGCACCGGAGGCGGGGACGTGTAGACAGCAAAAATTTGGAAACTGGCAGTGTTTCCTCGATTTCCCTGGCATCGGCCTTTTTGAGCGGCTTGCTTTTTTTCCTGGTAGGATAGGGCCCTGACGGAGAAAGGCAGGATTACGTGTGCAGGAATGGTGTGTGTTGAGAGGGTGACGACGTTGAGACCACGTTGGGATCTTTAGTCCCAGGAAAGGCCCCTGGCGGGTGTGGGTCAATGTTCTCTACCCATCCCCCTTGGCGGGGGGAGGTTTTCACCATACAAAGCAGCAGCGCAATTATTCGTCGCCGGAGAGGTTGCATCTGCCCACAAGCTCCCCCTGGCCAGGGTCCGCCCCTACTGTATTGCGCGTGTCAGTCAACAGAAGCTAAGACCTTCCAGAGAGACTACCTGCTATTCTGTCCCCACGGGGAAGCAGTACAGCCAGAAGCCTCCCCCGTTCCATCTCTAGGCTCTCTCTCAGGCCCCTCATACTTGTGATGTGTCTCAGGGGTAGAATGAAGAGATTCCTCTGAGTGAACACATACGTGAGAGGCCACAGATGCTGAGGAAGGGCGCCTTGCCTAGTGATATCCTAGCGTAAGTGGAAAAGAGGTACCTGCCTGCTGTCCCAGTGTGTCGAACGTGTTCACATCAGGGGTTGCCTACTGTGAAGTTATTCCCTGGGTGCCCTGGATTTTGTGGCCAAAGACGCAAGGGGCCGTTGTCTGTCCATGGGTAAAATGGAGGGCTCTGCGGAACTGGCCGGTTAGGCTGGACCTCTCCTATTGGCTGAGTGTTTGTGACTCGTCCCCGTCCGAAGTTCCGCCCAGCCTTCCGGTGGCTGTCACCATGGTGATTGGGAAAGAAGCCTTAGGCCCCACACTCAGCCCTCACCTGGCCTACCTGGCCTCTTTCCCCTCATCTAGACCGCTGTGTAGATGAAAGAAAGGATGTCGGCCAGTCAGCACGTGTCCTCATTTCCTTGGAAGGATTAGGTTCCTTGCCTGGGCAGAAGACAGCCGAGGTCAGCCTGAGCCTAGACACCTAGTGACCTGTGACACTGCAGCCAGTGATAGATGTTGATGTCCACGCTCAGGTATCCGCAGGTGGCGCATTCAGTGTGGTGGGAAGAGAAGTGGAAGTAGAGATGACACAATCACGAGGGCACAGGCCAAAGGTCAGGGAAAATAGCTGAGGTCGTGGAGCTCTAGCGGAGCCAGTCTAGGGCCCAGGCCTCCCTGCTGTACGAGGCAAAGAGGTGATCCATATGCCGCCATCCGTAGATTCTGGACGGCTGGGGCCCTGGATGCCCGGATTTCGGCCTCGTCTACCGAGAAGTGACGCACATGCAGTGTGCCACCGGAGGCTGTGGAGCAGCAGAGGGCAAAATCTTGAAAATGGGGGCTTCAGTTGACTTGGCCTGTGCTCTCCTTTGGCTGAGTGACATCGTGTGTTTCCTAGCAGGTGAAGACATTCGTGGAGAGAGGCGGTTTCCATGCGTGCAGGCAAAGTGTGTGCTGAGATGATGAGTTGCAGGGGAGACCAGGGTGGACTCTCCAGACCCAGAATAGGCCTCTGGCAGGTATGTGTCAATGTTTTCTGCCCATGGCACTCAGCCGGTTATTTGCATAGAATGTTAGGAGCGGAATTAGTAGTCTCCGGAGAGGCTGCCACTTGTCAGCGAGCTTCACCTGGCCAGGTCCCACGGTGATGTCAAGCTTCACCTGGCCAGGTCCGCCCGTGATGTAGCTCCCCAATCAATCACTACTCTCTAGACCTTCCAGATAGACTCCCAGAACTTCTGTCCCCATGGGCAAGCAGTAGAGCCAGAGGCCTTCCCC
This sequence comes from Loxodonta africana, assembly GCF_030014295.1. Taxonomy (NCBI): domain Eukaryota; kingdom Metazoa; phylum Chordata; class Mammalia; order Proboscidea; family Elephantidae; genus Loxodonta; species Loxodonta africana. Next base: position 131,712 of record NW_026974875.1, on the reverse strand, counting down.
CTTTGCTCTTTGGTCTCTAGGCCCTCTGTCAGGCACTCCAAGGTGTGAAGTGACAAGGGGGAGAAGGAAGAGATTTCAGAGAACGAAGACAAGCAGAGAGAGAGAGAGAGAGGCAAGAGATGCTGAGTGGGGATGCCTTGCCTACTGATATCCTCAGGAAAGTGGGAAAGAGGTACCTGGCGTGCTCTGCCAATGCCCTGAAGCAGTCCGCACCAGGGGCTCCCTTGTGCCTGCGTAGCCTTTCCCGGGGCGTGCTCAAATCCTGTGGCCACTAGGGGTCATAGGTCACAATGGAGGGCCCTGTGTCATCTGCCTGGCGGGCCGGATCTCTGCCATTGGCTCAGTCTTGTCACCAGGCCCATCCCAAGCTCCGCCCACTCTTGCGGTGGGGGGACTGTCTCTATGGTGATGGCAAAGAAGCCTCAGCCCCGCCCACCTGGCCTTCACTTCACCTACCTGGCCCTCTGACCCTCACTCAGACCTCTGTGTTGATAAAAATCAATGTCCGCCAGTGCCCAGGTGTCAGCATCTGGGATAAAGGATTCGGGACCTTGCCTGGGGCAGAAGGCAGCCTAGGTCAGCAGGTAGCTGGAAGTCTAGTGACTTGTGACACTGCTGCCAGTGACAAATGGTGACTCCCACACTCAGATATCCCCTGGTGGCAGAATGCTAGTGATGGGTGGAGAAAGATCGCTCCGGAGCACACGTTTAATGGGGCACCAGCCAAAGCAAAGGCCAGGGCCAGTAGTGGACGTCGTGGAGCTGAATGGCGAGCCAGTGAAGGGCCCAAGGATCCCTCCTGTATGTGGCGAACAGGTCATCCGTGTCCCCACGTCCATCAACCATTGCACTGCTGGGGCCCAGGCTGCCAGGATTTCGGCCTTGCCTTCGGAGCCCGGCCACATAGGCAGCCTTGCACCGGAGGCGGGGACGTGTAGACAGCAAAAATTTGGAAACTGGCAGTGTTTCCTCGATTTCCCTGGCATCGGCCTTTTTGAGCGGCTTGCTTTTTTTCCTGGTAGGATAGGGCCCTGACGGAGAAAGGCAGGATTACGTGTGCAGGAATGGTGTGTGTTGAGAGGGTGACGACGTTGAGACCACGTTGGGATCTTTAGTCCCAGGAAAGGCCCCTGGCGGGTGTGGGTCAATGTTCTCTACCCATCCCCCTTGGCGGGGGGAGGTTTTCACCATACAAAGCAGCAGCGCAATTATTCGTCGCCGGAGAGGTTGCATCTGCCCACAAGCTCCCCCTGGCCAGGGTCCGCCCCTACTGTATTGCGCGTGTCAGTCAACAGAAGCTAAGACCTTCCAGAGAGACTACCTGCTATTCTGTCCCCACGGGGAAGCAGTACAGCCAGAAGCCTCCCCCGTTCCATCTCTAGGCTCTCTCTCAGGCCCCTCATACTTGTGATGTGTCTCAGGGGTAGAATGAAGAGATTCCTCTGAGTGAACACATACGTGAGAGGCCACAGATGCTGAGGAAGGGCGCCTTGCCTAGTGATATCCTAGCGTAAGTGGAAAAGAGGTACCTGCCTGCTGTCCCAGTGTGTCGAACGTGTTCACATCAGGGGTTGCCTACTGTGAAGTTATTCCCTGGGTGCCCTGGATTTTGTGGCCAAAGACGCAAGGGGCCGTTGTCTGTCCATGGGTAAAATGGAGGGCTCTGCGGAACTGGCCGGTTAGGCTGGACCTCTCCTATTGGCTGAGTGTTTGTGACTCGTCCCCGTCCGAAGTTCCGCCCAGCCTTCCGGTGGCTGTCACCATGGTGATTGGGAAAGAAGCCTTAGGCCCCACACTCAGCCCTCACCTGGCCTACCTGGCCTCTTTCCCCTCATCTAGACCGCTGTGTAGATGAAAGAAAGGATGTCGGCCAGTCAGCACGTGTCCTCATTTCCTTGGAAGGATTAGGTTCCTTGCCTGGGCAGAAGACAGCCGAGGTCAGCCTGAGCCTAGACACCTAGTGACCTGTGACACTGCAGCCAGTGATAGATGTTGATGTCCACGCTCAGGTATCCGCAGGTGGCGGATTCAGTGTGGTGGGAAGAGAAGTGGAAGTAGAGATGACACACTCACGAGGGCACAGGCCAAAGGTCAGGGAAAATAGCTGAGGTCGTGGAGCTCTAGCGGAGCCAGTCTAGGGCCCAGGCCTCCCTGCTGTACGAGGCAAAGAGGTGATCCATATGCCGCCATCCGTAGATTCTGGACGGCTGGGGCCCTGGATGCCCGGATTTCGGCCTCGTCTACCGAGAAGTGACGCACATGCAGTGTGCCACCGGAGGCTGTGGAGCAGCAGAGGGCAAAATCTTGAAAATGGGGGCTTCAGTTGACTTGGCCTGTGCTCTCCTTTGGCTGAGTGACATCGTGTGTTTCCTAGCAGGTGAAGACATTCGTGGAGAGAGGCGGTTTCCATGCGTGCAGGCAAAGTGTGTGCTGAGATGATGAGTTGCAGGGGAGACCAGGGTGGACTCTCCAGACCCAGAATAGGCCTCTGGCAGGTATGTGTCAATGTTTTCTGCCCATGGCACTCAGCCGGTTATTTGCATAGAATGTTAGGAGCGGAATTAGTAGTCTCCGGAGAGGCTGCCACTTGTCAGCGAGCTTCACCTGGCCAGGTCCCACGGTGATGTCAAGCTTCACCTGGCCAGGTCCGCCCGTGATGTAGCTCCCCAATCAATCACTACTCTCTAGACCTTCCAGATAGACTCCCAGAACTTCTGTCCCCATGGGCAAGCAGTAGAGCCAGAGGCCTTCCCCCTTTGCTCTTTGGTCTCTAGGCCCTCTGTCAGGCACTCCAAGGTGTGAAGTGACAAGGGGGAGAAGGAAGAGATTTCAGAGAACGAAGACAAGCAGAGAGAGACAGAGAGAGGCAAGAGATGCTGAGTGGGGATGCCTTGCCTACTGATATCCTCAGGAAAGTGGGAAAGAGGTACCTGGCGTGCTCTGCCAATGCCCTGAAGCAGTCCGCACCAGGGGCTCCCTTGTGCCTGCGTAGCCTTTCCCGGGGCGTGCTCAAATCCTGTGGCCACTAGGGGTCATAGGTCCCAATGGAGGGCCCTGTGTCATCTGCCTGGCGGGCCGGATCTCTGCCATTGGCTCAGTCTTGTCACCAGGCCCATCCCAAGCTCCGCCCACTCTTGCGGTGGGGGGACTGTCTCTATGGTGATGGCAAAGAAGCCTCAGCCCCGCCCACCTGGCCTTCACTTCACCTACCTGGCCCTCTGACCCTCACTCAGACCTCTGTGTTGATAAAAATCAATGTCCGCCAGTGCCCAGGTGTCAGCATCTGGGATAAAGGATTCGGGACCTTGCCTGGGGCAGAAGGCAGCCTAGGTCAGCGGGTAGCTGGAAGTCTAGTGACTTGTGACACTGCTGCCAGTGACAAATGGTGACTCCCACACTCACATATCCCCTGGTGGCAGAATGCTAGTGATGGGTGGAGAAAGATCGCTCCGGAGCACACGTTTAATGGGGCACCAGCCAAAGCAAAGGCCAGGGCCAGTAGTGGACGTCGTGGAGCTGAATGGCGAGCCAGTGAAGGGCCCAAGGATCCCTCCTGTATGTGGCGAACAGGTCATCCGTGTCCCCACGTCCATCAACCATTGCACTGCTGGGGCCCAGGCTGCCAGGATTTCGGCCTTGCCTTCGGAGCCCGGCCACATAGGCAGCCTTGCACCGGAGGCGGGGACGTGTAGACAGCAAAAATTTGGAAACTGGCAGTGTTTCCTCGATTTCCCTGGCATCGGCCTCTTTGAGCGGCTTGCTTTTTTTCCTGGTAGGATAGGGCCCTGACGGAGAAAGGCAGGATTACGTGTGCAGGAAAGGTGTGTGTTGAGAGGGTGACGACGTTGAGACCACGTTGGGATCTTTAGTCCCAGGAAAGGCCCCTGGCGGGTGTGGGTCAATGTTCTCTACCCATCCCCCTTGGCGGGGGGAGGTTTTCACCATACAAAGCAGCAGCGCAATTATTCGTCGCCGGAGAGGTTGCATCTGCCCACAAGCTCCCCCTGGCCAGGGTCCGCCCCTACTGTATTGCGCGTGTCAGTCAACAGAAGCTAAGACCTTCCAGAGAGACTACCTGCTATTCTGTCCCCACGGGGAAGCAGTACAGCCAGAAGCCTCCCCCGTTCCATCTCTAGGCTCTCTCTCAGGCCCCTCATACTTGTGATGTGTCTCAGGGGTAGAATGAAGAGATTCCTCTGAGTGAACACATACGTGAGAGGCCACAGATGCTGAGGAAGGGCGCCTTGCCTAGTGATATCCTAGCGTAAGTGGAAAAGAGGTACCTGCCTGCTGTCCCAGTGTGTCGAACGTGTTCACATCAGGGGTTGCCTACTGTGAAGTTATTCCCTGGGTGCCCTGGATTTTGTGGCCAAAGACGCAAGGGGCCGTTGTCTGTCCATGGGTAAAATGGAGGGCTCTGCGGAACTGGCCGGTTAGGCTGGACCTCTCCTATTGGCTGAGTGTTTGTGACTCGTCCCCGTCCGAAGTTCCGCCCAGCCTTCCGGTGGCTGTCACCATGGTGATTGGGAAAGAAGCCTTAGGCCCCACACTCAGCCCTCACCTGGCCTACCTGGCCTCTTTCCCCTCATCTAGACCGCTGCGTGGATGAAAGTACAGATGTCGGCCAGTGAGCACGTGTCCTGATTTCCTTGGAAGGATTAGGTTCCTTGCCTGGGCAGAAGACAGCCAAGGTCAGCCTGAGCCTAGACACCTAGTGACCTGTGACACTGCAGCCAGTGATAGATGTTGATGTCCACGCTCAGGTATCCGCAGGTGGCGGATTCAGTGTGGTGGGAAGAGAAGTGGAAGTAGAGATGACACAATCACGAGGGCACAGGCCAAAGGTCAGGGAAAATAGCTGAGGTCGTGGAGCTCTAGCGGAGCCAGTCTAGGGCCCAGGCCTCCCTGCTGTACGAGGCAAAGAGGTGATCCATATGCCGCCATCCGTAGATTCTGGACGGCTGGGGCCCTGGATGCCCGGATTTCGGCCTCGTCTACCGAGAAGTGACGCACATGCAGTGTGCCACCGGAGGCTGTGGAGCAGCAGAGGGCAAAATCTTGAAAATGGGGGCTTCAGTTGACTTGGCCTGTGCTCTCCTTTGGCTGAGTGACATCGTGTGTTTCCTAGCAGGTGAAGACATTCGTGGAGAGAGGCGGTTTCCATGCGTGCAGGCAAAGTGTGTGCTGAGATGATGAGTTGCAGGGGAGACCAGAGTGGACTCTCCAGACCCAGAATAGGCCTCTGGCAGGTATGTGTCAATGTTTTCTGCCCATGGCACTCAGCCGGTTATTTGCATAGAATGTTAGGAGCGGAATTAGTAGTCTCCGGAGAGGCTGCCACTTGTCAGCGAGCTTCACCTGGCCAGGTCCCACGGTGATGTCAAGCTTCACCTGGCCAGGTCCGCCCGTGATGTAGCTCCCCAATCAATCACTACTCTCTAGACCTTCCAGATAGACTCCCAGAACTTCTGTCCCCATGGGCAAGCAGTAGAGCCAGAGGCCTTTCCCCTTTGCTCTTTGGTCTCTAGGCCCTCTGTCAGGCACTCCAAGGTGTGAAGTGACAAGGGGGAGAAGGAAGAGATTTCAGAGAACGAAGACAAGCAGAGAGAGACAGAGAGAGGCAAGAGATGCTGAGTGGGGATGCCTTGCCTACTGATATCCTCAGGAAAGTGGGAAAGAGGTACCTGGCGTGCTCTGCCAATGCCCTGAAGCAGTCCGCACCAGGGGCTCCCTTGTGCCTGCGTAGCCTTTCCCGGGGCGTGCTCAAATCCTGTGGCCACTAGGGGTCATAGGTCCCAATGGAGGGCCCTGTGTCATCTGCCTGGCGGGCCGGATCTCTGCCATTGGCTCAGTCTTGTCACCAGGCCCATCCCAAGCTCCGCCCACTCTTGCGGTGGGGGGACTGTCTCTATGGTGATGGCAAAGAAGCCTCAGCCCCGCCCACCTGGCCTTGACTTCACCTACCTGGCCCTCTGACCCTCACTCAGACCTCTGTGTTGATAAAAATCAATGTCCGCCAGTGCCCAGGTGTCAGCATCTGGGATAAAGGATTCGGGACCTTGCCTGGGGCAGAAGGCAGCCTAGGTCAGCGGGTAGCTGGAAGTCTAGTGACTTGTGACACTGCTGCCAGTGACAAATGGTGACTCCCACACTCACATATCCCCTGGTGGCAGAATGCTAGTGATGGGTGGAGAAAGATCGCTCCGGAGCACACGTTTAATGGGGCACCAGCCAAAGCAAAGGCCAGGGCCAGTAGTGGACGTCGTGGAGCTGAATGGCGAGCCAGTGAAGGGCCCAAGGATCCCTCCTGTATGTGGCGAACAGGTCATCCGTGTCCCCACGTCCATCAACCATTGCACTGCTGGGGCCCAGGCTGCCAGGATTTCGGCCTTGCCTTCGGAGCCCGGCCACATAGGCAGCCTTGCACCGGAGGCGGGGACGTGTAGACAGCAAAAATTTGGAAACTGGCAGTGTTTCCTCGATTTCCCTGGCATCGGCCTCTTTGAGCGGCTTGCTTTTTTTCCTGGTAGGATAGGGCCCTGACGGAGAAAGGCAGGATTACGTGTGCAGGAAAGGTGTGTGTTGAGAGGGTGACGACGTTGAGACCACGTTGGGATCTTTAGTCCCAGGAAAGGCCCCTGGCGGGTGTGGGTCAATGTTCTCTACCCATCCCCCTTGGCGGGGGGAGGTTTTCACCATACAAAGCAGCAGCGCAATTATTCGTCGCCGGAGAGGTTGCATCTGCCCACAAGCTCCCCCTGGCCAGGGTCCGCCCCTACTGTATTGCGCGTGTCAGTCAACAGAAGCTAAGACCTTCCAGAGAGACTACCTGCTATTCTGTCCCCACGGGGAAGCAGTACAGCCAGAAGCCTCCCCCGTTCCATCTCTAGGCTCTCTCTCAGGCCCCTCATACTTGTGATGTGTCTCAGGGGTAGAATGAAGAGATTCCTCTGAGTGAACACATACGTGAGAGGCCACAGATGCTGAGGAAGGGCGCCTTGCCTAGTGATATCCTAGCGTAAGTGGAAAAGAGGTACCTGCCTGCTGTCCCAGTGTGTCGAACGTGTTCACATCAGGGGTTGCCTACTGTGAAGTTATTCCCTGGGTGCCCTGGATTTTGTGGCCAAAGACGCAAGGGGCCGTTGTCTGTCCATGGGTAAAATGGAGGGCTCTGCGGAACTGGCCGGTTAGGCTGGACCTCTCCTATTGGCTGAGTGTTTGTGACTCGTCCCCGTCCGAAGTTCCGCCCAGCCTTCCGGTGGCTGTCACCATAGTGATTGGGAAAGAAGCCTTAGGCCCCACACTCAGCCCTCACCTGGCCTACCTGGCCTCTTTCCCCTCATCTAGACCGCTGTGTAGATGAAAGAAAGGATGTCGGCCAGTGAGCACGTGTCCTGATTTCCTTGGAAGGATTAGGTTCCTTGCCTGGGCAGAAGACAGCCAAGGTCAGCCTGAGCCTAGACACCTAGTGACCTGTGACACTGCAGCCAGTGATAGATGTTGATGTCCACGCTCAGGTATCCGCAGGTGGCGGATTCAGTGTGGTGGGAAGAGAAGTGGAAGTAGAGATGACACACTCACGAGGGCACAGGCCAAAGGTCAGGGAAAATAGCTGAGGTCGTGGAGCTCTAGCGGAGCCAGTCTAGGGCCCAGGCCTCCCTGCTGTACGAGGCAAAGAGGTGATCCATATGCCGCCATCCGTAGATTCTGGACGGCTGGGGCCCTGGATGCCCGGATTTCGGCCTCGTCTACCGAGAAGTGACGCACATGCAGTGTGCCACCGGAGGCTGTGGAGCAGCAGAGGGCAAAATCTTGAAAATGGGGGCTTCAGTTGACTTGGCCTGTGCTCTCCTTTGGCTGAGTGACATCGTGTGTTTCCTAGCAGGTGAAGACATTCGTGGAGAGAGGCGGTTTCCATGCGTGCAGGCAAAGTGTGTGCTGAGATGATGAGTTGCAGGGGAGACCAGGGTGGACTCTCCAGACCCAGAATAGGCCTCTGGCAGGTATGTGTCAATGTTTTCTGCCCATGGCACTCAGCCGGTTATTTGCATAGAATGTTAGGAGCGGAATTAGTAGTCTCCGGAGAGGCTGCCACTTGTCAGCGAGCTTCACCTGGCCAGGTCCCACGGTGATGTCAAGCTTCACCTGGCCAGGTCCGCCCGTGATGTAGCTCCCCAATCAATCACTACTCTCTAGACCTTCCAGATAGACTCCCAGAACTTCTGTCCCCATGGGCAAGCAGTAGAGCCAGAGGCCTTTCCCCTTTGCTCTTTGGTCTCTAGGCCCTCTGTCAGGCACTCCAAGGTGTGAAGTGACAAGGGGGAGAAGGAAGAGATTTCAGAGAACGAAGACAAGCAGAGAGAGACAGAGAGAGGCAAGAGATGCTGAGTGGGGATGCCTTGCCTACTGATATCCTCAGGAAAGTGGGAAAGAGGTACCTGGCGTGCTCTGCCAATGCCCTGAAGCAGTCCGCACCAGGGGCTCCCTTGTGCCTGCGTAGCCTTTCCCGGGGCGTGCTCAAATCCTGTGGCCACTAGGGGTCATAGGTCCCAATGGAGGGCCCTGTGTCATCTGCCTGGCGGGCCGGATCTCTGCCATTGGCTCAGTCTTGTCACCAGGCCCATCCCAAGCTCCGCCCACTCTTGCGGTGGGGGGACTGTCTCTATGGTGATGGCAAAGAAGCCTCAGCCCCGCCCACCTGGCCTTGACTTCACCTACCTGGCCCTCTGACCCTCACTCAGACCTCTGTGTTGATAAAAATCAATGTCCGCCAGTGCCCAGGTGTCAGCATCTGGGATAAAGGATTCGGGACCTTGCCTGGGGCAGAAGGCAGCCTAGGTCAGCGGGTAGCTGGAAGTCTAGTGACTTGTGACACTGCTGCCAGTGACAAATGGTGACTCCCACACTCACATATCCCCTGGTGGCAGAATGCTAGTGATGGGTGGAGAAAGATCGCTCCGGAGCACACGTTTAATGGGGCACCAGCCAAAGCAAAGGCCAGGGCCAGTAGTGGACGTCGTGGAGCTGAATGGCGAGCCAGTGAAGGGCCCAAGGATCCCTCCTGTATGTGGCGAACAGGTCATCCGTGTCCCCACGTCCATCAACCATTGCACTGCTGGGGCCCAGGCTGCCAGGATTTCGGCCTTGCCTTCGGAGCCCGGCCACATAGGCAGCCTTGCACCGGAGGCGGGGACGTGTAGACAGCAAAAATTTGGAAACTGGCAGTGTTTCCTCGATTTCCCTGGCATCGGCCTCTTTGAGCGGCTTGCTTTTTTTCCTGGTAGGATACGGCCCTGACGGAGAAAGGCAGGATTACGTGTGCAGGAAAGGTGTGTGTTGAGAGGGTGACGACGTTGAGACCACGTTGGGATCTTTAGTCCCAGGAAAGGCCCCTGGCGGGTGTGGGTCAATGTTCTCTACCCATCCCCCTTGGCGGGGGGAGGTTTTCACCATACAAAGCAGCAGCGCAATTATTCGTCGCCGGAGAGGTTGCATCTGCCCACAAGCTCCCCCTGGCCAGGGTCCGCCCCTACTGTATTGCGCGTGTCAGTCAACAGAAGCTAAGACCTTCCAGAGAGACTACCTGCTATTCTGTCCCCACGGGGAAGCAGTACAGCCAGAAGCCTCCCCCGTTCCATCTCTAGGCTCTCTCTCAGGCCCCTCATACTTGTGATGTGTCTCAGGGGTAGAATGAAGAGATTCCTCTGAGTGAACACATACGTGAGAGGCCACAGATGCTGAGGAAGGGCGCCTTGCCTAGTGATATCCTAGCGTAAGTGGAAAAGAGGTACCTGCCTGCTGTCCCAGTGTGTCGAACGTGTTCACATCAGGGGTTGCCTACTGTGAAGTTATTCCCTGGGTGCCCTGGATTTTGTGGCCAAAGACGCAAGGGGCCGTTGTCTGTCCATGGGTAAAATGGAGGGCTCTGCGGAACTGGCCGGTTAGGCTGGACCTCTCCTATTGGCTGAGTGTTTGTGACTCGTCCCCGTCCGAAGTTCCGCCCAGCCTTCCGGTGGCTGTCACCATAGTGATTGGGAAAGAAGCCTTAGGCCCCACACTCAGCCCTCACCTGGCCTACCTGGCCTCTTTCCCCTCATCTAGACCGCTGTGTAGATGAAAGAAAGGATGTCGGCCAGTGAGCACGTGTCCTGATTTCCTTGGAAGGATTAGGTTCCTTGCCTGGGCAGAAGACAGCCAAGGTCAGCCTGAGCCTAGACACCTAGTGACCTGTGACACTGCAGCCAGTGATAGATGTTGATGTCCACGCTCAGGTATCCGCAGGTGGCGGATTCAGTGTGGTGGGAAGAGAAGTGGAAGTAGAGATGACACACTCACGAGGGCACAGGCCAAAGGTCAGGGAAAATAGCTGAGGTCGTGGAGCTCTAGCGGAGCCAGTCTAGGGCCCAGGCCTCCCTGCTGTACGAGGCAAAGAGGTGATCCATATGCCGCCATCCGTAGATTCTGGACGGCTGGGGCCCTGGATGCCCGGATTTCGGCCTCGTCTACCGAGAAGTGACGCACATGCAGTGTGCCACCGGAGGCTGTGGAGCAGCAGAGGGCAAAATCTTGAAAATGGGGGCTTCAGTTGACTTGGCCTGTGCTCTCCTTTGGCTGAGTGACATCGTGTGTTTCCTAGCAGGTGAAGACATTCGTGGAGAGAGGCGGTTTCCATGCGTGCAGGCAAAGTGTGTGCTGAGATGATGAGTTGCAGGGGAGACCAGGGTGGACTCTCCAGACCCAGAATAGGCCTCTGGCAGGTATGTGTCAATGTTTTCTGCCCATGGCACTCAGCCGGTTATTTGCATAGAATGTTAGGAGCGGAATTAGTAGTCTCCGGAGAGGCTGCCACTTGTCAGCGAGCTTCACCTGGCCAGGTCCCACGGTGATGTCAAGCTTCACCTGGCCAGGTCCGCCCGTGATGTAGCTCCCCAATCAATCACTACTCTCTAGACCTTCCAGATAGACTCCCAGAACTTCTGTCCCCATGGGCAAGCAGTAGAGCCAGAGGCCTTCCCCCTTTGCTCTTTGGTCTCTAGGCCCTCTGTCAGGCACTCCAAGGTGTGAAGTGACAAGGGGGAGAAGGAAGAGATTTCAGAGAACGAAGACAAGCAGAGAGAGACAGAGAGAGGCAAGAGATGCTGAGTGGGGATGCCTTGCCTACTGATATCCTCAGGAAAGTGGGAAAGAGGTACCTGGCGTGCTCTGCCAATGCCCTGAAGCAGTCCGCACCAGGGGCTCCCTTGTGCCTGCGTAGCCTTTCCCGGGGCGTGCTCAAATCCTGTGGCCACTAGGGGTCATAGGTCCCAATGGAGGGCCCTGTGTCATCTGCCTGGCGGGCCGGATCTCTGCCATTGGCTCAGTCTTGTCACCAGGCCCATCCCAAGCTCCGCCCACTCTTGCGGTGGGGGGACTGTCTCTATGGTGATGGCAAAGAAGCCTCAGCCCCGCCCACCTGGCCTTCACTTCACCTACCTGGCCCTCTGACCCTCACTCAGACCTCTGTGTTGATAAAAATCAATGTCCGCCAGTGCCCAGGTGTCAGCATCTGGGATAAAGGATTCGGGACCTTGCCTGGGGCAGAAGGCAGCCTAGGTCAGCGGGTAGCTGGAAGTCTAGTGACTTGTGACACTGCTGCCAGTGACAAATGGTGACTCCCACACTCACATATCCCCTGGTGGCAGAATGCTAGTGATGGGTGGAGAAACATCGCTCCGGAGCACACGTTTAATGGGGCACCAGCCAAAGCAAAGGCCAGGGCCAGTAGTGGACGTCGTGGAGCTGAATGGCGAGCCAGTGAAGGGCCCAAGGATCCCTCCTGTATGTGGCGAACAGGTCATCCGTGTCCCCACGTCCATCAACCATTGCACTGCTGGGGCCCAGGCTGCCAGGATTTCGGCCTTGCCTTCGGAGCCCGGCCACATAGGCAGCCTTGCACCGGAGGCGGGGACGTGTAGACAGCAAAAATTTGGAAACTGGCAGTGTTTCCTCGATTTCCCTGGCATCGGCCTCTTTGAGCGGCTTGCTTTTTTTCCTGGTAGGATAGGGCCCTGACGGAGAAAGGCAGGATTACGTGTGCAGGAAAGGTGTGTGTTGAGAGGGTGACGACGTTGAGACCACGTTGGGATCTTTAGTCCCAGGAAAGGCCCCTGGCGGGTGTGGGTCAATGTTCTCTACCCATCCCCCTTGGCGGGGGGAGGTTTTCACCATACAAAGCAGCAGCGCAATTATTCGTCGCCGGAGAGGTTGCATCTGCCCACAAGCTCCCCCTGGCCAGGGTCCGCCCCTACTGTATTGCGCGTGTCAGTCAACAGAAGCTAAGACCTTCCAGAGAGACTACCTGCTATTCTGTCCCCACGGGGAAGCAGTACAGCCAGAAGCCTCCCCCGTTCCATCTCTAGGCTCTCTCTCAGGCCCCTCATACTTGTGATGTGTCTCAGGGGTAGAATGAAGAGATTCCTCTGAGTGAACACATACGTGAGAGGCCACAGATGCTGAGGAAGGGCGCCTTGCCTAGTGATATCCTAGCGTAAGTGGAAAAGAGGTACTTGCCTGCTGTCCCAGTGTGTCGAACGTGTTCACATCAGGGGTTGCCTACTGTGAAGTTATTCCCTGGGTGCCCTGGATTTTGTGGCCAAAGACGCAAGGGGCCGTTGTCTGTCCATGGGTAAAATGGAGGGCTCTGCGGAACTGGCCGGTTAGGCTGGACCTCTCCTATTGGCTGAGTGTTTGTGACTCGTCCCCGTCCGAAGTTCCGCCCAGCCTTCCGGTGGCTGTCACCATGGTGATTGGGAAAGAAGCCTTAGGCCCCACACTCAGCCCTCACCTGGCCTACCTGGCCTCTTTCCCCTCATCTAGACCGCTGCGTGGATGAAAGTAAGGATGTCGGCCAGTGAGCACGTGTCCTGATTTCCTTGGAAGGATTAGGTTCCTTGCCTGGGCAGAAGACAGCCAAGGTCAGCCTGAGCCTAGACACCTAGTGACCTGTGACACTGCAGCCAGTGATAGATGTTGATGTCCACGCTCAGGTACCCGCAGGTGGCGGATTCAGTGTGGTGGGAAGAGAAGTGGAAGTAGAGATGACACACTCACGAGGGCACAGGCCAAAGGTCAGGGAAAATAGCTGAGGTCGTGGAGCTCTAGCGGAGCCAGTCTAGGGCCCAGGCCTCCCTGCTGTACGAGGCAAAGAGGTGATCCATATGCCGCCATCCGTAGATTCTGGACGGCTGGGGCCCTGGATGCCCGGATTTCGGCCTCATCTACCGAGAAGTGACGCACATGCAGTGTGCCACCGGAGGCTGTGGAGCAGCAGAGGGCAAAATCTTGAAAATGGGGGCTTCAGTTGACTTGGCCTGTGCTCTCCTTTGGCTGAGTGACATCGTGTGTTTCCTAGCAGGTGAAGACATTCGTGGAGAGAGGCGGTTTCCATGCGTGCAGGCAAAGTGTGTGCTGAGATGATGAGTTGTAGGGGAGACCAGAGTGGACTCTCCAGACCCAGAATAGGCCTCTGGCAGGTATGTGTCAATGTTTTCTGCCCATGGCACTCAGCCGGTTATTTGCATAGAATGTTAGGAGCGGAATTAGTAGTCTCCGGAGAGGCTGCCACTTGTCAGCGAGCTTCACCTGGCCAGGTCCCACGGTGATGTCAAGCTTCACCTGGCCAGGTCCGCCCGTGATGTAGCTCCCCAATCAATCACTACTCTCTAGACCTTCCAGATAGACTCCCAGAACTTCTGTCCCCATGGGCAAGCAGTAGAGCCAGAGGCCTTCCCCCTTTGCTCTTTGGTCTCTAGGCCCTCTGTCAGGCACTCCAAGGTGTGAAGTGACAAGGGGGAGAAGGAAGAGATTTCAGAGAACGAAGACAAGCAGAGAGAGACAGAGAGAGGCAAGAGATGCTGAGTGGGGATGCCTTGCCTACTGATATCCTCAGGAAAGTGGGAAAGAGGTACCTGGCGTGCTCTGCCAATGCCCTGAAGCAGTCCGCACCAGGGGCTCCCTTGTGCCTGCGTAGCCTTTCCCGGGGCGTGCTCAAATCCTATGGCCACTAGGGGTCATAGGTCACAATGGAGGGCCCTGTGTCATCTGCCTGGCGGGCCGGATCTCTGCCATTGGCTCAGTCTTGTCACCAGGCCCATCCCAAGCTCCGCCCACCCTTGCGGTGGGGGGACTGTCTCTATGGTGATGGCAAAGAAGCCTCAGCCCCACCCACCTGGCCTTGACTTCACCTACCTGGCCCTCTGACCCTCACTCAGACCTCTGTGTTGATAAAAATCAATGTCCGCCAGTGCCCAGGTGTCAGCATCTGGGATAAAGGATTCGGGACCTTGCCTGGGGCAGAAGGCAGCCTAGGTCAGCGGGTAGCTGGAAGTCTAGTGACTTGTGACACTGCTGCCAGTGACAAATGGTGACTCCCACACTCACATATCCCCTGGTGGCAGAATGCTAGTGATGGGTGGAGAAACATCGCTCCGGAGCACACGTTTAATGGGGCACCAGCCAAAGCAAAGGCCAGGGCCAGTAGTGGACGTGGTGGAGCTGAATGGCGAGCCAGTGAAGGGCCCAAGGATCCCTCCTGTATGTGGCGAACAGGTCATCCGTGTCCCCACGTCCATCAACCATTGCACTGCTGGGGCCCAGGCTGCCAGGATTTCGGCCTTGCCTTCGGAGCCCGGCCACATAGGCAGCCTTGCACCGGAGGCGGGGACGTGTAGACAGCAAAAATTTGGAAACTGGCAGTGTTTCCTCGATTTCCCTGGCATCGGCCTCTTTGTGCGGCTTGCTTTTTTTCCTGGTAGGATAGGGCCCTGACGGAGAAAGGCAGGATTACGTGTGCAGGAAAGGTGTGTGTTGAGAGGGTGACGACGTTGAGACCACGTTGGGATCTTTAGTCCCAGGAAAGGCCCCTGGCGGGTGTGGGTCAATGTTCTCTACCCATCCCCCTTGGCGGGGGGAGGTTTTCACCATACAAAGCAGCAGCGCAATTATTCGTCGCCGGAGAGGTTGCATCTGCCCACAAGCTCCCCCTGGCCAGGGTCCGCCCCTACTGTATTGCGCGTGTCAGTCAACAGAAGCTAAGACCTTCCAGAGAGACTACCTGCTATTCTGTGCCCACGGGGAAGCAGTACAGCCAGAAGCCTCCCCCGTTCCATCTCTAGGCTCTCTCTCAGGCCCCTCATACTTGTGATGTGTCTCAGGGGTAGAATGAAGAGATTCCTCTGAGTGAACACATACGTGAGAGGCCACAGATGCTGAGGAAGGGCGCCTTGCCTAGTGATATCCTAGCGTAAGTGGAAAAGAGGTACCTGCCGTCTGTCCCAGTGTGTCGAACGTGTTCACATCAGGGGTTGCCTACTGTGAAGTTATTCCCTGGGTGCCCTGGATTTTGTGGCCAAAGACGCAAGGGGCCGTTGTCTGTCCATGGGTAAAATGGAGGGCTCTGCGGAACTGGCCGGTTAGGCTGGACCTCTCCTATTGGCTGAGTGTTTGTGACTCGTCCCCGTCCGAAGTTCCGCCCAGCCTTCCGGTGGCTGTCACCATAGTGATTGGGAAAGAAGCCTTAGGCCCCACACTCAGCCCTCACCTGGCCTACCTGGCCTCTTTCCCCTCATCTAGACCGCTGTGTGGATGAAAGAAAGGATGTCGGCCAGTGAGCACGTGTCCTGATTTCCTTGGAAGGATTAGGTTCCTTGCCTGGGCAGAAGACAGCCAAGGTCAGCCTGAGCCTAGACACCTAGTGACCTGTGACACTGCAGCCAGTGATAGATGTTGATGTCCACGCTCAGGTATCCGCAGGTGGCGGATTCAGTGTGGTGGGAAGAGAAGTGGAAGTAGAGATGACACACTCACGAGGGCACGGTCCAAAGGTCAGGGAAAATAGCTGAGGTCGTGGAGCTCTAGCGGAGCCAGTCTAGGGCCCAGGCCTCCCTGCTGTACGAGGCAAAGAGGTGATCCATATGCCGCCATCCGTAGATTCTGGACGGCTGGGGCCCTGGATGCCCGGATTTCGGCCTCGTCTACCGAGAAGTGACGCACATGCAGTGTGCCACCGGAGGCTGTGGAGCAGCAGAGGGCAAAATCTTGAAAATGGGGGCTTCAGTTGACTTGGCCTGTGCTCTCCTTTGGCTGAGTGACATCGTGTGTTTCCTAGCAGGTGAAGACATTCGTGGAGAGAGGCGGTTTCCATGCGTGCAGGCAAAGTGTGTGCTGAGATGATGAGTTGCAGGGGAGACCAGGGTGGACTCTCCAGACCCAGAATAGGCCTCTGGCAGGTATGTGTCAATGTTTTCTGCCCATGGCACTCAGCCGGTTATTTGCATAGAATGTTAGGAGCGGAATTAGTAGTCTCCGGAGAGGCTGCCACTTGTCAGCGAGCTTCACCTGGCCAGGTCCCACGGTGATGTCAAGCTTCACCTGGCCAGGTCCGCCCGTGATGTAGCTCCCCAATCAATCACTACTCTCTAGACCTTCCAGATAGACTCCCAGAACTTCTGTCCCCATGGGCAAGCAGTAGAGCCAGAGGCCTTCCCCCTTTGCTCTTTGGTCTCTAGGCCCTCTGTCAGGCACTCCAAGGTGTGAAGTGACAAGGGGGAGAAGGAAGAGATTTCAGAGAACGAAGACAAGCAGAGAGAGACAGAGAGAGGCAAGAGATGCTGAGTGGGGATGCCTTGCCTACTGATATCCTCAGGAAAGTGGGAAAGAGGTACCTGGCGTGCTCTGCCAATGCCCTGAAGCAGTCCGCACCAGGGGCTCCCTTGTGCCTGCGTAGCCTTTCCCGGGGCGTGCTCAAATCCTGTGGCCACTAGGGGTCATAGGTCCCAATGGAGGGCCCTGTGTCATCTGCCTCGCGGGCCGGATCTCTGCCATTGGCTCAGTCTTGTCACCAGGCCCATCCCAAGCTCCGCCCACTCTTGCGGTGGGGGGACTGTCTCTATGGTGATGGCAAAGAAGCCTCAGCCCCGCCCACCTGGCCTTCACTTCACCTACCTGGCCCTCTGACCCTCACTCAGACCTCTGTGTTGATAAAAATCAATGTCCGCCAGTGCCCAGGTGTCAGCATCTGGGATAAAGGATTCGGGACCTTGCCTGGGGCAGAAGGCAGCCTAGGTCAGCGGGTAGCTGGAAGTCTAGTGACTTGTGACACTGCTGCCAGTGACAAATGGTGACTCCCACACTCACATATCCCCTGGTGGCAGAATGCTAGTGATGGGTGGAGAAACATCGCTCCGGAGCACACGTTTAATGGGGCACCAGCCAAAGCAAAGGTCAGGGCCAGTAGTGGACGTGGTGGAGCTGAATGGCGAGCCAGTGAAGGGCCCACGGATCCCTCCTGTGTGTGGTGAACAGGTCATCCGTGTCCCCACGTCCATCAACCATTGCACTGCTGGGGCCCAGGCTGCCAGGATTTCGGCCTTGCCTTCGGAGCCCGACCACATAGGCAGCCTTGCACCGGAGGCGGGGACGTGTAGACAGCAAAAATTTGGAAACTGGCAGTGTTTCCTCGATTTCCCTGGCATCGGCCTCTTTGAGTGCCTTCCTTTTTTTCCTGGTAGGATGGGGCCCTGACGGAGAAAGGCAGGATTACGTGTGCAGGAAAGGTGTGTGTTGAGAGGGTGACGACGTTGAGACCACGTTGGGATCTTTAGTCCCAGGAAAGGCCCCTGGCGGGTGTGGGTCAATGTTCTCTACCCATCCCCCTTGGCGGGGGGAGGTTTTCACCATACAAAGCAGCAGCGCAATTATTCGTCGCCGGAGAGGTTGCATCTGCCCACAAGCTCCACCTGGCCAGGGTCCGCCCCTACTGTATTGCGCGTGTCAGTCAACAGAAGCTAAGACCTTCCAGAGAGACTACCTGCTATTCTGTCCCCACGGGGAAGCAGTACAGCCAGAAGCCTCCCCCGTTCCATCTCTAGGCTCTCTCTCAGGCCCCTCATACTTGTGATGTGTCTCAGGGGTAGAATGAAGAGATTCCTCTGAGTGAACACATACGTGAGAGGCCACAGATGCTGAGGAAGGGCGCCTTGCCTAGTGATATCCTAGCGTAAGTGGAAAAGAGGTACCTGCCTGCTGTCCCAGTGTGTCGAACGTGTTCACATCAGGGGTTGCCTACTGTGAAGTTATTCCCTGGGTGCCCTGGATTTTGTGGCCAAAGACGCAAGGGGCCGTTGTCTGTCCATGGGTAAAATGGAGGGCTCTGCGGAACTGGCCGGTTAGGCTGGACCTCTCCTATTGGCTGAGTGTTTGTGACTCGTCCCCGTCCGAAGTTCCGCCCAGCCTTCCGGTGGCTGTCACCATGGAGATTGGGAAAGAAGCCTTAGGCCCCACACTCAGCCCTCACCTGGCCTACCTGGCCTCTTTCCCCTCATCTAGACCGCTGCGTGGATGAAAGTAAGGATGTCGACCAGTGAGCACGTGTCCTGATTTCCTTGGAAGGATTAGGTTCCTTGCCTGGGCAGAAGACAGCCAAGGTCAGCCTGAGCCTAGACACCTAGTGACCTGTGACACTGCAGCCAGTGATAGATGTTGATGTCCACGCTCAGGTATCCGCAGGTGGCGGATTCAGTGTGGTGGGAAGAGAAGTGGAAGTAGAGATGACACACTCAGGAGGGCACAGGCCAAAGGTCAGGGAAAATAGCTGAGGTCGTGGAGCTCTAGCGGAGCCAGTCTAGGGCCCAGGCCTCCCTGCTGTACGAGGCAAAGAGGTGATCCATATGCCGCCATCCGTAGATTCTGGACGGCTGGGGCCCTGGATGCCCGGATTTCGGCCTCGTCTACCGAGAAGTGACGCACATGCAGTGTGCCACCGGAGCCTGTGGAGCAGCAGAGGGCAAAATCTTGAAAATGGGGGCTTCAGTTGACTTGGCCTGTGCTCTCCTTTGGCTGAGTGACATCGTGTGTTTCCTAGCAGGTGAAGACATTCGTGGAGAGAGGCGGTTTCCATGCGTGCAGGCAAAGTGTGTGCTGAGATGATGAGTTGCAGGGGAGACCAGGGTGGACTCTCCAGACCCAGAATAGGCCTCTGGCAGGT
Organism: Loxodonta africana; assembly: GCF_030014295.1. NCBI lineage: Eukaryota > Metazoa > Chordata > Mammalia > Proboscidea > Elephantidae > Loxodonta > Loxodonta africana. The sequence goes on along the minus strand of NW_026974875.1, from coordinate 112,691 downwards.
ATGTGTCAATGTTTTCTGCCCATGGCACTCAGCCGGTTATTTGCATAGAATGTTAGGAGCGGAATTAGTAGTCTCCGGAGAGGCTGCCACTTGTCAGCGAGCTTCACCTGGCCAGGTCCCACGGTGATGTCAAGCTTCACCTGGCCAGGTCCGCCCGTGATGTAGCTCCCCAATCAATCACTACTCTCTAGACCTTCCAGATAGACTCCCAGAACTTCTGTCCCCATGGGCAAGCAGTAGAGCCAGAGGCCTTCCCCCTTTGCTCTTTGGTCTCTAGGCCCTCTGTCAGGCACTCCAAGGTGTGAAGTGACAAGGGGGAGAAGGAAGAGATTTCAGAGAACGAAGACAAGCAGAGAGAGAGAGAGAGAGGCAAGAGATGCTGAGTGGGGATGCCTTGCCTACTGATATCCTCAGGAAAGTGGGAAAGAGGTACCTGGCGTGCTCTGCCAATGCCCTGAAGCAGTCCGCACCAGGGGCTCCCTTGTGCCTGCGTAGCCTTTCCCGGGGCGTGCTCAAATCCTGTGGCCACTAGGGGTCATAGGTCACAATGGAGGGCCCTGTGTCATCTGCCTGGCGGGCCGGATCTCTGCCATTGGCTCAGTCTTGTCACCAGGCCCATCCCAAGCTCCGCCCACTCTTGCGGTGGGGGGACTGTCTCTATGGTGATGGCAAAGAAGCCTCAGCCCCGCCCACCTGGCCTTCACTTCACCTACCTGGCCCTCTGACCCTCACTCAGACCTCTGTGTTGATAAAAATCAATGTCCGCCAGTGCCCAGGTGTCAGCATCTGGGATAAAGGATTCGGGACCTTGCCTGGGGCAGAAGGCAGCCTAGGTCAGCGGGTAGCTGGAAGTCTAGTGACTTGTGACACTGCTGCCAGTGACAAATGGTGACTCCCACACTCACATATCCCCTGGTGGCAGAATGCTAGTGATGGGTGGAGAAACATCGCTCCGGAGCACACGTTTAATGGGGCACCAGCCAAAGCAAAGGCCAGGGACAGTAGTGGACGTGGTGGAGCTGAATGGCGAGCCAGTGAAAAGCCCAAGGATCCCTCCTGTATGTGGCGAACAGGTCATCCGTGTCCCCACGTCCATCAACCATTGGACTGCTGGGGCCCAAGCTGCCAGGATTTCGGCCTTGCCTTCGAAGCCCGGCCACATAGGCAGCCTTGCACCGGAGGCGGGGACGTGTAGACAGTAAAAATTTGGAAACTGGCAGTGTTTCCTCGATTTCCCTGGCATCGGCCTCTTTGAGCGGCTTGCTTTTTTTCCTGGTAGGATAGGGCCCTGACGGAGAAAGGCAGGATTACGTGTGCAGGAAAGGTGTGTGTTGAGAGGGTGACGACGTTGGGACCACGTTGGGATCTTTAGTCCCAGGAAAGGCCCCTGGCGGGTGTGGGTCAATGTTCTCTACCCATCCCCCTTGGCGGGGGGAGGTTTTCACCATACAAAGCAGCAGCGCAATTATTCGTCGCCGGAGAGGTTGCATCTGCCCACAAGCTCCACCTGGCCAGAGTCCGCCCCTACTGTATTGCGCGTGTCAGTCAACAGAAGCTAAGACCTTCCAGAGAGACTACCTGCTATTCTGTCCCCACGGGGAAGCAGTACAGCCAGAAGCCTCCCCCGTTCCATCTCTAGGCTCTCTCTCAGGCCCCTCATACTTGTGATGTGTCTCAGGGGTAGAATGAAGAGATTCCTCTGAGTGAACACATACGTGAGAGGCCACAGATGCTGAGGAAGGGCGCCTTGCCTAGTGATATCCTAGCGTAAGTGGAAAAGAGGTACCTGCCTGCTGTCCCAGTGTGTCGAACGTGTTCACATCAGGGGTTGCCTACTGTGAAGTTATTCCCTGGGTGCCCTGGATTTTGTGGCCAAAGACGCAAGGGGGCGTTGTCTGTCCATGGGTAAAATGGAGGGCTCTGCGGAACTGGCCGGTTAGGCTGGACCTCTCCTATTGGCTGAGTGTTTGTGACTCGTCCCCGTCCGAAGTTCCGCCCAGCCTTCCGGTGGCTGTCAGCATGGTGATTGGGAAAGAAGCCTTAGGCCCCACACTCAGCCCTCACCTGGCCTACCTGGCCTCTTTCCCCTCATCTAGACCGCTGTGTGGATGAAAGAAAGGATGTCGGCCAGTGAGCACGTGTCCTGATTTCCTTGGAAGGATTAGGTTCCTTGCCTGGGCAGAAGACAGCCAAGGTCAGCCTGAGCCTAGACACCTAGTGACCTGTGACACTGCAGCCAGTGATAGATGTTGATGTCCACGCTCAGGTATCCGCAGGTGGCGGATTCAGTGTGGTGGGAAGAGAAGTGGAAGTAGAGATGACACACTCAGGAGGGCACAGGCCAAAGGTCAGGGAAAATAGCTGAGGTCGTGGAGCTCTAGCGGAGCCAGTCTAGGGCCCAGGCCTCCCTGCTGTACGAGGCAAAGAGGTGATCCATATGCCGCCATCCGTAGATTCTGGACGGCTGGGGCCCTGGATGCCCGGATTTCGGCCTCGTCTACCGAGAAGTGACGCACATGCAGTGTGCCACCGGAGGCTGTGGAGCAGCAGAGGGCAAAATCTTGAAAATGGGGGCTTCAGTTGACTTGGCCTGTGCTCTCCTTTGGCTGAGTGACATCGTGTGTTTCCTAGCAGGTGAAGACATTCGTGGAGAGAGGCGGTTTCCATGCGTGCAGGCAAAGTGTGTGCTGAGATGATGAGTTGCAGGGGAGACCAGGGTGGACTCTCCAGACCCAGAATAGGCCCCTGAGGTATGTGTCAATGTTTTCTGCCCATGGCACTCAGCCGGTTATTTGCATAGAATGTTAGGAGCGGAATTAGTAGTCTCCGGAGAGGCTGCCACTTGTCAGCGAGCTTCACCTGGCCAGGTCCCACGGTGATGTCAAGCTTCACCTGGCCAGGTCCGCCCGTGATGTAGCTCCCCAATCAATCACTACTCTCTAGACCTTCCAGATAGACTCCCAGAACTTCTCTCCCCATGGGCAAGCAGTAGAGCCAGAGGCCTTCCCCCTTTGCTCTTTGGTCTCTAGGCCCTCTGTCAGGCACTCCAAGGTGTGAAGTGACAAGGGGGAGAAGGAAGAGATTTCAGAGAACGAAGACAAGCAGAGAGAGAGAGAGAGAGGCAAGAGATGCTGAGTGGGGATGCCTTGCCTACTGATATCCTCAGGAAAGTGGGAAAGAGGTACCTGGCGTGCTCTGCCAATGCCCTGAAGCAGTCCGCACCAGGGGCTCCCTTGTGCCTGCGTAGCCTTTCCCGGGGCGTGCTCAAATCCTGTGGCCACTAGGGGTCATAGGTCACAATGGAGGGCCCTGTGTCATCTGCCTGGCGGGCCGGATCTCTGCCATTGGCTCAGTCTTGTCACCAGGCCCATCCCAAGCTCCGCCCACTCTTGCGGTGGGGGGACTGTCTCTATGGTGATGGCAAAGAAGCCTCAGCCCCGCCCACCTGGCCTTCACTTCACCTACCTGGCCCTCTGACCCTCACTCAGACCTCTGTGTTGATAAAAATCAATGTCCGCCAGTGCCCAGGTGTCAGCATCTGGGATAAAGGATTCGGGACCTTGCCTGGGGCAGAAGGCAGCCTAGGTCAGCGGGTAGCTGGAAGTCTAGTGACTTGTGACACTGCTGCCAGTGACAAATGGTGACTCCCACACTCACATATCCCCTGGTGGCAGAATGCTAGTGATGGGTGGAGAAACATCGCTCCGGAGCACACGTTTAATGGGGCACCAGCCAAAGCAAAGGCCAGGGCCAGTAGTGGACGTCGTGGAGCTGAATGGCGAGCCAGTGAAGGGCCCAAGGATCCCTCCTGTATGTGGCGAACAGGTCATCCGTGTCCCCACGTCCATCAACCATTGCACTGCTGGGGCCCAGGCTGCCAGGATTTCGGCCTTGCCTTCGGAGCCCGGCCACATAGGCAGCCTTGCACCGGAGGCGGGGACGTGTAGACAGCAAAAATTTGGAAACTGGCAGTGTTTCCTCGATTTCCCTGGCATCGGCCTCTTTGAGCGGCTTGCTTTTTTTCCTGGTAGCATAGGGCCCTGACGGAGAAAGGCGGGATTACGTGTGCAGGAAAGGTGTGTGTTGAGAGGGTGACGACGTTGAGACCACGTTGGGATCTTTAGTCCCAGGAAAGGCCCCTGGCGGGTGTGGGTCAATGTTCTCTACCCATCCCCCTTGGCGGGGGGAGGTTTTCACCATACAAAGCAGCAGCGCAATTATTCGTCGCCGGAGAGGTTGCATCTGCCCACAAGCTCCCCCTGGCCAGGGTCCGCCCCTACTGTATTGCGCGTGTCAGTCAACAGAAGCTAAGACCTTCCAGAGAGACTACCTGCTATTCTGTCCCCACGGGGAAGCAGTACAGCCAGAAGCCTCCCCCGTTCCATCTCTAGGCTCTCTCTCAGGCCCCTCATACTTGTGATGTGTCTCAGGGGTAGAATGAAGAGATTCCTCTGAGTGAACACATACGTGAGAGGCCACAGATGCTGAGGAAGGGCGCCTTGCCTAGTGATATCCTAGCGTAAGTGGAAAAGAGGTACCTGCCTGCTGTCCCAGTGTGTCGAACGTGTTCACATCAGGGGTTGCCTACTGTGAAGTTATTCCCTGGGTGCCCTGGATTTTGTGGCCAAAGACGCAAGGGGCCGTTGTCTGTCCATGGGTAAAATGGAGGGCTCTGCGGAACTGGCCGGTTAGGCTGGACCTCTCCTATTGGCTGAGTGTTTGTGACTCGTCCCCGTCCGAAGTTCCGCCCAGCCTTCCGGTGGCTGTCACCATGGTGATTGGGAAAGAAGCCTTAGGCCCCACACTCAGCCCTCACCTGGCCTACCTGGCCTCTTTCCCCTCATCTAGACCGCTGTGTGGATGAAAGAAAGGATGTCGGCCAGTGAGCACGTGTCCTGATTTCCTTGGAAGGATTAGGTTCCTTGCCTGGGCAGAAGACAGCCAAGGTCAGCCTGAGTCTAGACACCTAGTGACCTGTGACACTGCAGCCAGTGATAGATGTTGATGTCCACGCTCAGGTATCCGCAGGTGGCGGATTCAGTGTGGTGGGAAGAGAAGTGGAAGTAGAGATGACACACTCACGAGGGCACGGTCCAAAGGTCAGGGAAAATAGCTGAGGTCGTGGAGCTCTAGCGGAGCCAGTCTAGGGCCCAGGCCTCCCTGCTGTACGAGGCAAAGAGGTGATCCATATGCCGCCATCCGTAGATTCTGGACGGCTGGGGCCCTGGATGCCCGGATTTCGGCCTCGTCTACCGAGAAGTGACGCACATGCAGTGTGCCACCGGAGGCTGTGGAGCAGCAGAGGGCAAAATCTTGAAAATGGGGGCTTCAGTTGACTTGGCCTGTGCTCTCCTTTGGCTGAGTGACATCGTGTGTTTCCTAGCAGGTGAAGACATTCGTGGAGAGAGGCGGTTTCCATGCGTGCAGGCAAAGTGTGTGCTGAGATGATGAGTTGCAGGGGAGACCAGGGTGGACTCTCCAGACCCAGAATAGGCCTCTGGCAGGTATGTGTCAATGTTTTCTGCCCATGGCACTCAGCCGGTTATTTGCATAGAATGTTAGGAGCGGAATTAGTAGTCTCCGGAGAGGCTGCCACTTGTCAGCGAGCTTCACCTGGCCAGGTCCCACGGTGATGTCAAGCTTCACCTGGCCAGGTCCGCCCGTGATGTAGCTCCCCAATCAATCACTACTCTCTAGACCTTCCAGATAGACTCCCAGAACTTCTGTCCCCATGGGCAAGCAGTAGAGCCAGAGGCCTTCCCCCTTTGCTCTTTGGTCTCTAGGCCCTCTGTCAGGCACTCCAAGGTGTGAAGTGACAAGGGGGAGAAGGAAGAGATTTCAGAGAACGAAGACAAGCAGAGAGAGAGGCAAGAGATGCTGAGTGGGGATGCCTTGCCTACTGATATCCTCAGGAAAGTGGGAAAGAGGTACCTGGCGTGCTCTGCCAATGCCCTGAAGCAGTCCGCACCAGGGGCTCCCTTGTGCCTGCGTAGCCTTTCCCGGGGCGTGCTCAAATCCTGTGGCCACTAGGGGTCATAGGTCACAATGGAGGGCCCTGTGTCATCTGCCTGGCGGGCCGGATCTCTGCCATTGGCTCAGTCTTGTCACCAGGCCCATCCCAAGCTCCGCCCACTCTTGCGGTGGGGGGACTGTCTCTATGGTGATGGCAAAGAAGCCTCAGCCCCACCCACCTGGCCTTCACTTCACCTACCTGGCCCTCTGACCCTCACTCAGACCTCTGTGTTGATAAAAATCAATGTCCGCCAGTGCCCAGGTGTCAGCATCTGGGATAAAGGATTCGGGACCTTGCCTGGGGCAGAAGGCAGCCTAGGTCAGCGGGTAGCTGGAAGTCTAGTGACTTGTGACACTGCTGCCAGTGACAAATGGTGACTCCCACACTCACATATCCCCTGGTGGCAGAATGCTAGTGATGGGTGGAGATAGATCGCTCCGGAGCACACGTTTAATGGGGCACCAGCCAAAGCAAAGGCCAGGGCCAGTAGTGGACGTCGTGGAGCTGAATGGCGAGCCAGTGAAGGGCCCAAGGATCCCTCCTGTATGTGGCGAACAGGTCATCCGTGTCCCCACGTCCATCAACCATTGCACTGCTGGGGCCCAGGCTGCCAGGATTTCGGCCTTGCCTTCGGAGCCCGGCCACATAGGCAGCCTTGCACCGGAGGCGGGGACGTGTAGACAGCAAAAATTTGGAAACTGGCAGTGTTTCCTCGATTTCCCTGGCATCGGCCTCTTTGAGCGGCTTGCTTTTTTTCCTGGTAGCATAGGGCCCTGACGGAGAAAGGCGGGATTACGTGTGCAGGAAAGGTGTGTGTTGAGAGGGTGACGACGTTGAGACCACGTTGGGATCTTTAGTCCCAGGAAAGGCCCCTGGCGGGTGTGGGTCAATGTTCTCTACCCATCCCCCTTGGCGGGGGGAGGTTTTCACCATACAAAGCAGCAGCGCAATTATTCGTCGCCGGAGAGGTTGCATCTGCCCACAAGCTCCCCCTGGCCAGGGTCCGCCCCTACTGTATTGCGCGTGTCAGTCAACAGAAGCTAAGACCTTCCAGAGAGACTACCTGCTATTCTGTCCCCACGGGGAAGCAGTACAGCCAGAAGCCTCCCCCGTTCCATCTCTAGGCTCTCTCTCAGGCCCCTCATACTTGTGATGTGTCTCAGGGGTAGAATGAAGAGATTCCTCTGAGTGAACACATACGTGAGAGGCCACAGATGCTGAGGAAGGGCGCCTTGCCTAGTGATATCCTAGCGTAAGTGGAAAAGAGGTACCTGCCTGCTGTCCCAGTGTGTCGAACGTGTTCACATCAGGGGTTGCCTACTGTGAAGTTATTCCCTGGGTGCCCTGGATTTTGTGGCCAAAGACGCAAGGGGCCGTTGTCTGTCCATGGGTAAAATGGAGGGCTCTGCGGAACTGGCCGGTTAGGCTGGACCTCTCCTATTGGCTGAGTGTTTGTGACTCGTCCCCGTCCGAAGTTCCGCCCAGCCTTCCGGTGGCTGTCACCATGGTGATTGGGAAAGAAGCCTTAGGCCCCACACTCAGCCCTCACCTGGCCTACCTGGCCTCTTTCCCCTCATCTAGACCGCTGTGTGGATGAAAGAAAGGATGTCGGCCAGTGAGCACGTGTCCTGATTTCCTTGGAAGGATTAGGTTCCTTGCCTGGGCAGAAGACAGCCAAGGTCAGCCTGAGTCTAGACACCTAGTGACCTGTGACACTGCAGCCAGTGATAGATGTTGATGTCCACGCTCAGGTATCCGCAGGTGGCGGATTCAGTGTGGTGGGAAGAGAAGTGGAAGTAGAGATGACACACTCACGAGGGCACGGTCCAAAGGTCAGGGAAAATAGCTGAGGTCGTGGAGCTCTAGCGGAGCCAGTCTAGGGCCCAGGCCTCCCTGCTGTACGAGGCAAAGAGGTGATCCATATGCCGCCATCCGTAGATTCTGGACGGCTGGGGCCCTGGATGCCCGGATTTCGGCCTCGTCTACCGAGAAGTGACGCACATGCAGTGTGCCACCGGAGGCTGTGGAGCAGCAGAGGGCAAAATCTTGAAAATGGGGGCTTCAGTTGACTTGGCCTGTGCTCTCCTTTGGCTGAGTGACATCGTGTGTTTCCTAGCAGGTGAAGACATTCGTGGAGAGAGGCGGTTTCCATGCGTGCAGGCAAAGTGTGTGCTGAGATGATGAGTTGCAGGGGAGACCAGGGTGGACTCTCCAGACCCAGAATAGGCCTCTGGCAGGTATGTGTCAATGTTTTCTGCCCATGGCACTCAGCCGGTTATTTGCATAGAATGTTAGGAGCGGAATTAGTAGTCTCCGGAGAGGCTGCCACTTGTCAGCGAGCTTCACCTGGCCAGGTCCCACGGTGATGTGAAGCTTCACCTGGCCAGGTCCGCCCGTGATGTAGCTCCCCAATCAATCACTACTCTCTAGACCTTCCAGATAGACTCCCAGAACTTCTGTCCCCATGGGCAAGCAGTAGAGCCAGAGGCCTTCCCCCTTTGCTCTTTGGTCTCTAGGCCCTCTGTCAGGCACTCCAAGGTGTGAAGTGACAAGGGGGAGAAGGAAGAGATTTCAGAGAACGAAGACAAGCAGAGAGAGAGGCAAGAGATGCTGAGTGGGGATGCCTTGCCTACTGATATCCTCAGGAAAGTGGGAAAGAGGTACCTGGCGTGCTCTGCCAATGCCCTGAAGCAGTCCGCACCAGGGGCTCCCTTGTGCCTGCGTAGCCTTTCCCGGGGCGTGCTCAAATCCTGTGGCCACTAGGGGTCATAGGTCACAATGGAGGGCCCTGTGTCATCTGCCTGGCGGGCCGGATCTCTGCCATTGGCTCAGTCTTGTCACCAGGCCCATCCCAAGCTCCGCCCACTCTTGCGGTGGGGGGACTGTCTCTATGGTGATGGCAAAGAAGCCTCAGCCCCACCCACCTGGCCTTCACTTCACCTACCTGGCCCTCTGACCCTCACTCAGACCTCTGTGTTGATAAAAATCAATGTCCGCCAGTGCCCAGGTGTCAGCATCTGGGATAAAGGATTCGGGACCTTGCCTGGGGCAGAAGGCAGCCTAGGTCAGCGGGTAGCTGGAAGTCTAGTGACTTGTGACACTGCTGCCAGTGACAAATGGTGACTCCCACACTCACATATCCCCTGGTGGCAGAATGCTAGTGATGGGTGGAGAAACATCGCTCCGGAGCACACGTTTAATGGGGCACCAGCCAAAGCAAAGGCCAGGGACAGTAGTGGACGTGGTGGAGCTGAATGGCGAGCCAGTTAAGGGCCCAAGGATCCCTCCTGTATGTGGCGAACAGGTCATCCGTGTCCCCACGTCCATCAACCATTGGACTGCTGGGGCCCAAGCTGCCAGGATTTCGGCCTTGCCTTCGGAGCCCGGCCACATAGGCAGCCTTGCACCGGAGGCGGGGACGTGTAGACAGTAAAAATTTGGAAACTGGCAGTGTTTCCTCGATTTCCCTGGCATCGGCCTCTTTGAGCGGCTTGCTTTTTTTCCTGGTAGGATAGGGCCCTGACGGAGAAAGGCAGGATTACGTGTGCAGGAAAGGTGTGTGTTGAGAGGGTGACGACGTTGGGACCACGTTGGGATCTTTAGTCCCAGGAAAGGCCCCTGGCGGGTGTGGGTCAATGTTCTCTACCCATCCCCCTTGGCGGGGGGAGGTTTTCACCATACAAAGCAGCAGCGCAATTATTCGTCGCCGGAGAGGTTGCATCTGCCCACAAGCTCCCCCTGGCCAGGGTCCGCCCCTACTGTATTGCGCGTGTCAGTCAACAGAAGCTAAGACCTTCCAGAGAGACTACCTGCTATTCTGTCCCCACGGGGAAGCAGTACAGCCAGAAGCCTCCCCCGTTCCATCTCTAGGCTCTCTCTCAGGCCCCTCATACTTGTGATGTGTCTCAGGGGTAGAATGAAGAGATTCCTCTGAGTGAACACATACGTGAGAGGCCACAGATGCTGAGGAAGGGCGCCTTGCCTAGTGATATCCTAGCGTAAGTGGAAAAGAGGTACCTGCCTGCTGTCCCAGTGTGTCGAACGTGTTCACATCAGGGGTTGCCTACTGTGAAGTTATTCCCTGGGTGCCCTGGATTTTGTGGCCAAAGACGCAAGGGGGCGTTGTCTGTCCATGGGTAAAATGGAGGGCTCTGCGGAACTGGCCGGTTAGGCTGGACCTCTCCTATTGGCTGAGTGTTTGTGACTCGTCCCCGTCCGAAGTTCCGCCCAGCCTTCCGGTGGCTGTCAGCATGGTGATTGGGAAAGAAGCCTTAGGCCCCACACTCAGCCCTCCCCTGGCCTACCTGGCCTCTTTCCCCTCATCTAGACCGCTGTGTGGATGAAAGAAAGGATGTCGGCCAGTGAGCACGTGTCCTGATTTCCTTGGAAGGATTAGGTTCCTTGCCTGGGCAGAAGACAGCCAAGGTCAGCCTGAGCCTAGACACCTAGTGACCTGTGACACTGCAGCCAGTGATAGATGTTGATGTCCACGCTCAGGTATCCGCAGGTGGCGGATTCAGTGTGGTGGGAAGAGAAGTGGAAGTAGAGATGACACACTCAGGAGGGCACAGGCCAAAGGTCAGGGAAAATAGCTGAGGTCGTGGAGCTCTAGCGGAGCCAGTCTAGGGCCCAGGCCTCCCTGCTGTACGAGGCAAAGAGGTGATCCATATGCCGCCATCCGTAGATTCTGGACGGCTGGGGCCCTGGATGCCCGGATTTCGGCCTCGTCTACCGAGAAGTGACGCACATGCAGTGTGCCACCGGAGGCTGTGGAGCAGCAGAGGGCAAAATCTTGAAAATGGGGGCTTCAGTTGACTTGGCCTGTGCTCTCCTTTGGCTGAGTGACATCGTGTGTTTCCTAGCAGGTGAAGACATTCGTGGAGAGAGGCGGTTTCCATGCGTGCAGGCAAAGTGTGTGCTGAGATGATGAGTTGCAGGGGAGACCAGGGTGGACTCTCCAGACCCAGAATAGGCCTCTGGCAGGTATGTGTCAATGTTTTCTGCCCATGGCACTCAGCCGGTTATTTGCATAGAATGTTAGGAGCGGAATTAGTAGTCTCCGGAGAGGCTGCCACTTGTCAGCGAGCTTCACCTGGCCAGGTCCCACGGTGATGTCAAGCTTCACCTGGCCAGGTCCGCCCGTGATGTAGCTCCCCAATCAATCACAACTCTCTAAACCTTCCAGATAGACTCCCAGAACTTCTGTCCCCATGGGCAAGCAGTAGAGCCAGAGGCCTTCCCCCTTTGCTCTTTGGTCTCTAGGCCCTCTGTCAGGCACTCCAAGGTGTGAAGTGACAAGGGGGAGAAGGAAGAGATTTCAGAGAACGAAGACAAGCAGAGAGAGAGAGAGAGAGGCAAGAGATGCTGAGTGGGGATGCCTTGCCTACTGATATCCTCAGGAAAGTGGGAAAGAGGTACCTGGCGTGCTCTGCCAATGCCCTGAAGCAGTCCGCACCAGGGGCTCCCTTGTGCCTGCGTAGCCTTTCCCGGGGCGTGCTCAAATCCTGTGGCCACTAGGGGTCATAGGTCACAATGGAGGGCCCTGTGTCATCTGCCTGGCGGGCCGGATCTCTGCCATTGGCTCAGTCTTGTCACCAGGCCCATCCCAAGCTCCGCCCACTCTTGCGGTGGGGGGACTGTCTCTATGGTGATGGCAAAGAAGCCTCAGCCCCGCCCACCTGGCCTTCACTTCACCTACCTGGCCCTCTGACCCTCACTCAGACCTCTGTGTTGATAAAAATCAATGTCCGCCAGTGCCCAGGTGTCAGCATCTGGGATAAAGGATTCGGGACCTTGCCTGGGGCAGAAGGCAGCCTAGGTCAGCGGGTAGCTGGAAGTCTAGTGACTTGTGACACTGCTGCCAGTGACAAATGGTGACTCCCACACTCACATATCCCCTGGTGGCAGAATGCTAGTGATGGGTGGAGATAGATCGCTCCGGAGCACACGTTTAATGGGGCACCAGCCAAAGCAAAGGCCAGGGCCAGTAGTGGACGTCGTGGAGCTGAATGGCGAGCCAGTGAAGGACCCAAGGATCCCTCCTGTATGTGGCGAACAGGTCATCCGTGTCCCCACGTCCATCAACCATTGCACTGCTGGGGCCCAGGCTGCCAGGATTTCGGCCTTGCCTTCGGAGCCCGGCCACATAGGCAGCCTTGCACCGGAGGCGGGGACGTGTAGACAGCAAAAATTTGGAAACTGGCAGTGTTTCCTCGATTTCCCTGGCATGGGCCTCTTTGAGCGGCTTGCTTTTTTTCCTGGTAGCATAGGGCCCTGACGGAGAAAGGCGGGATTACGTGTGCAGGAAAGGTGTGTGTTGAGAGGGTGACGACGTTGAGACCACGTTGGGATCTTTAGTCCCAGGAAAGGCCCCTGGCGGGTGTGGGTCAATGTTCTCTACCCATCCCCCTTGGCGGGGGGAGGTTTTCACCATACAAAGCAGCAGCGCAATTATTCGTCGCCGGAGAGGTTGCATCTGCCCACAAGCTCCCCCTGGCCAGGGTCCGCCCCTACTGTATTGCGCGTGTCAGTCAACAGAAGCTAAGACCTTCCAGAGAGACTACCTGCTATTCTGTCCCCACGGGGAAGCAGTACAGCCAGAAGCCTCCCCCGTTCCATCTCTAGGCTCTCTCTCAGGCCCCTCATACTTGTGATGTGTCTCAGGGGTAGAATGAAGAGATTCCTCTGAGTGAACACATACGTGAGAGGCCACAGATGCTGAGGAAGGGCGCCTTGCCTAGTGATATCCTAGCGTAAGTGGAAAAGAGGTACCTGCCTGCTGTCCCAGTGTGTCGAACGTGTTCACATCAGGGGTTGCCTACTGTGAAGTTATTCCCTGGGTGCCCTGGATTTTGTGGCCAAAGACGCAAGGGGCCGTTGTCTGTCCATGGGTAAAATGGAGGGCTCTGCGGAACTGGCCGGTTAGGCTGGACCTCTCCTATTGGCTGAGTGTTTGTGACTCGTCCCCGTCCGAAGTTCCGCCCAGCCTTCCGGTGGCTGTCACCATGGTGATTGGGAAAGAAGCCTTAGGCCCCACACTCAGCCCTCACCTGGCCTACCTGGCCTCTTTCCCCTCATCTAGACCGCTGTGTGGATGAAAGAAAGGATGTCGGCCAGTGAGCACGTGTCCTGATTTCCTTGGAAGGATTAGGTTCCTTGCCTGGGCAGAAGACAGCCAAGGTCAGCCTGAGCCTAGACACCTAGTGACCTGTGACACTGCAGCCAGTGATAGATGTTGATGTCCACGCTCAGGTATCCGCAGGTGGCGGATTCAGTGTGGTGGGAAGAGAAGTGGAAGTAGAGATGACACACTCACGAGGGCACGGTCCAAAGGTCAGGGAAAATAGCTGAGGTCGTGGAGCTCTAGCGGAGCCAGTCTAGGGCCCAGGCCTCCCTGCTGTACGAGGCAAAGAGGTGATCCATATGCCGCCATCCGTAGATTCTGGACGGCTGGGGCCCTGGATGCCCGGATTTCGGCCTCGTCTACCGAGAAGTGACGCACATGCAGTGTGCCACCGGAGGCTGTGGAGCAGCAGAGGGCAAAATCTTGAAAATGGGGGCTTCAGTTGACTTGGCCTGTGCTCTCCTTTGGCTGAGTGACATCGTGTGTTTCCTAGCAGGTGAAGACATTCGTGGAGAGAGGCGGTTTCCATGCGTGCAGGCAAAGTGTGTGCTGAGATGATGAGTTGCAGGGGAGACCAGGGTGGACTCTCCAGACCCAGAATAGGCCTCTGGCAGGTATGTGTCAATGTTTTCTGCCCATGGCACTCAGCCGGTTATTTGCATAGAATGTTAGGAGCGGAATTAGTAGTCTCCGGAGAGGCTGCCACTTGTCAGCGAGCTTCACCTGGCCAGGTCCCACGGTGATGTCAAGCTTCACCTGGCCAGGTCCGCCCGTGATGTAGCTCCCCAATCAATCACTACTCTCTAGACCTTCCAGATAGACTCCCAGAACTTCTGTCCCCATGGGCAAGCAGTAGAGCCAGAGGCCTTCCCCCTTTGCTCTTTGGTCTCTAGGCCCTCTGTCAGGCACTCCAAGGTGTGAAGTGACAAGGGGGAGAAGGAAGAGATTTCAGAGAACGAAGACAAGCAGAGAGAGAGGCAAGAGATGCTGAGTGGGGATGCCTTGCCTACTGATATCCTCAGGAAAGTGGGAAAGAGGTACCTGGCGTGCTCTGCCAATGCCCTGAAGCAGTCCGCACCAGGGGCTCCCTTGTGCCTGCGTAGCCTTTCCCGGGGCGTGCTCAAATCCTGTGGCCACTAGGGGTCATAGGTCACAATGGAGGGCCCTGTGTCATCTGCCTGGCGGGCCGGATCTCTGCCATTGGCTCAGTCTTGTCACCAGGCCCATCCCAAGCTCCGCCCACTCTTGCGGTGGGGGGACTGTCTCTATGGTGATGGCAAAGAAGCCTCAGCCCCACCCACCTGGCCTTCACTTCACCTACCTGGCCCTCTGACCCTCACTCAGACCTCTGTGTTGATAAAAATCAATGTCCGCCAGTGCCCAGGTGTCAGCATCTGGGATAAAGGATTCGGGACCTTGCCTGGGGCAGAAGGCAGCCTAGGTCAGCGGGTAGCTGGAAGTCTAGTGACTTGTGACACTGCTGCCAGTGACAAATGGTGACTCCCACACTCACATATCCCCTGGTGGCAGAATGCTAGTGATGGGTGGAGATAGATCGCTCCGGAGCACACGTTTAATGGGGCACCAGCCAAAGCAAAGGCCAGGGCCAGTAGTGGACGTCGTGGAGCTGAATGGCGAGCCAGTGAAGGGCCCAAGGATCCCTCCTGTATGTGGCGAACAGGTCATCCGTGTCCCCACGTCCATCAACCATTGCACTGCTGGGGCCCAGGCTGCCAGGATTTCGGCCTTGCCTTCGGAGCCCGGCCACATAGGCAGCCTTGCACCGGAGGCGGGGACGTGTAGACAGCAAAAATTTGGAAACTGGCAGTGTTTCCTCGATTTCCCTGGCATCGGCCTCTTTGAGCGGCTTGCTTTTTTTCCTGGTAGCATAGGGCCCTGACGGAGAAAGGCGGGATTACGTGTGCAGGAAAGGTGTGTGTTGAGAGGGTGACGACGTTGAGACCACGTTGGGATCTTTAGTCCCAGGAAAGGCCCCTGGCGGGTGTGGGTCAATGTTCTCTACCCATCCCCCTTGGCGGGGGGAGGTTTTCACCATACAAAGCAGCAGCGCAATTATTCGTCGCCGGAGAGGTTGCATCTGCCCACAAGCTCCCCCTGGCCAGGGTCCGCCCCTACTGTATTGCGCGTGTCAGTCAACAGAAGCTAAGACCTTCCAGAGAGACTACCTGCTATTCTGTCCCCACGGGGAAGCAGTACAGCCAGAAGCCTCCCCCGTTCCATCTCTAGGCTCTCTCTCAGGCCCCTCATACTTGTGATGTGTCTCAGGGGTAGAATGAAGAGATTCCTCTGAGTGAACACATACGTGAGAGGCCACAGATGCTGAGGAAGGGCGCCTTGCCTAGTGATATCCTAGCGTAAGTGGAAAAGAGGTACCTGCCTGCTGTCCCAGTGTGTCGAACGTGTTCACATCAGGGGTTGCCTACTGTGAAGTTATTCCCTGGGTGCCCTGGATTTTGTGGCCAAAGACGCAAGGGGCCGTTGTCTGTCCATGGGTAAAATGGAGGGCTCTGCGGAACTGGCCGGTTAGGCTGGACCTCTCCTATTGGCTGAGTGTTTGTGACTCGTCCCCGTCCGAAGTTCCGCCCAGCCTTCCGGTGGCTGTCACCATGGTGATTGGGAAAGAAGCCTTAGGCCCCACACTCAGCCCTCACCTGGCCTACCTGGCCTCTTTCCCCTCATCTAGACCGCTGTGTGGATGAAAGAAAGGATGTCGGCCAGTGAGCACGTGTCCTGATTTCCTTGGAAGGATTAGGTTCCTTGCCTGGGCAGAAGACAGCCAAGGTCAGCCTGAGTCTAGACACCTAGTGACCTGTGACACTGCAGCCAGTGATAGATGTTGATGTCCACGCTCAGGTATCCGCAGGTGGCGGATTCAGTGTGGTGGGAAGAGAAGTGGAAGTAGAGATGACACACTCACGAGGGCACGGTCCAAAGGTCAGGGAAAATAGCTGAGGTCGTGGAGCTCTAGCGGAGCCAGTCTAGGGCCCAGGCCTCCCTGCTGTACGAGGCAAAGAGGTGATCCATATGCCGCCATCCGTAGATTCTGGACGGCTGGGGCCCTGGATGCCCGGATTTCGGCCTCGTCTACCGAGAAGTGACGCACATGCAGTGTGCCACCGGAGGCTGTGGAGCAGCAGAGGGCAAAATCTTGAAAATGGGGGCTTCAGTTGACTTGGCCTGTGCTCTCCTTTGGCTGAGTGACATCGTGTGTTTCCTAGCAGGTGAAGACATTCGTGGAGAGAGGCGGTTTCCATGCGTGCAGGCAAAGTGTGTGCTGAGATGATGAGTTGCAGGGGAGACCAGGGTGGACTCTCCAGACCCAGAATAGGCCTCTGGCAGGTATGTGTCAATGTTTTCTGCCCATGGCACTCAGCCGGTTATTTGCATAGAATGTTAGGAGCGGAATTAGTAGTCTCCGGAGAGGCTGCCACTTGTCAGCGAGCTTCACCTGGCCAGGTCCCACGGTGATGTGAAGCTTCACCTGGCCAGGTCCGCCCGTGATGTAGCTCCCCAATCAATCACTACTCTCTAGACCTTCCAGATAGACTCCCAGAACTTCTGTCCCCATGGGCAAGCAGTAGAGCCAGAGGCCTTCCCCCTTTGCTCTTTGGTCTCTAGGCCCTCTGTCAGGCACTCCAAGGTGTGAAGTGACAAGGGGGAGAAGGAAGAGATTTCAGAGAACGAAGACAAGCAGAGAGAGAGGCAAGAGATGCTGAGTGGGGATGCCTTGCCTACTGATATCCTCAGGAAAGTGGGAAAGAGGTACCTGGCGTGCTCTGCCAATGCCCTGAAGCAGTCCGCACCAGGGGCTCCCTTGTGCCTGCGTAGCCTTTCCCGGGGCGTGCTCAAATCCTGTGGCCACTAGGGGTCATAGGTCACAATGGAGGGCCCTGTGTCATCTGCCTGGCGGGCCGGATCTCTGCCATTGGCTCAGTCTTGTCACCAGGCCCATCCCAAGCTCCGCCCACTCTTGCGGTGGGGGGACTGTCTCTATGGTGATGGCAAAGAAGCCTCAGCCCCACCCACCTGGCCTTCACTTCACCTACCTGGCCCTCTGACCCTCACTCAGACCTCTGTGTTGATAAAAATCAATGTCCGCCAGTGCCCAGGTGTCAGCATCTGGGATAAAGGATTCGGGACCTTGCCTGGGGCAGAAGGCAGCCTAGGTCAGCGGGTAGCTGGAAGTCTAGTGACTTGTGACACTGCTGCCAGTGACAAATGGTGACTCCCACACTCACATATCCCCTGGTGGCAGAATGCTAGTGATGGGTGGAGAAACATCGCTCCGGAGCACACGTTTAATGGGGCACCAGCCAAAGCAAAGGCCAGGGACAGTAGTGGACGTGGTGGAGCTGAATGGCGAGCCAGTTAAGGGCCCAAGGATCCCTCCTGTATGTGGCGAACAGGTCATCCGTGTCCCCACGTCCATCAACCATTGGACTGCTGGGGCCCAAGCTGCCAGGATTTCGGCCTTGCCTTCGGAGCCCGGCCACATAGGCAGCCTTGCACCGGAGGCGGGGACGTGTAGACAGTAAAAATTTGGAAACTGGCAGTGTTTCCTCGATTTCCCTGGCATCGGCCTCTTTGAGCGGCTTGCTTTTTTTCCTGGTAGGATAGGGCCCTGACGGAGAAAGGCAGGATTACGTGTGCAGGAAAGGTGTGTGTTGAGAGGGTGACGACGTTGGGACCACGTTGGGATCTTTAGTCCCAGGAAAGGCCCCTGGCGGGTGTGGGTCAATGTTCTCTACCCATCCCCCTTGGCGGGGGGAGGTTTTCACCATACAAAGCAGCAGCGCAATTATTCGTCGCCGGAGAGGTTGCATCTGCCCACAAG
Organism: Loxodonta africana; assembly: GCF_030014295.1. Classification (NCBI taxonomy): domain Eukaryota; kingdom Metazoa; phylum Chordata; class Mammalia; order Proboscidea; family Elephantidae; genus Loxodonta; species Loxodonta africana. The sequence goes on along the minus strand of NW_026974875.1, from coordinate 94,700 downwards.
CTCCCCCTGGCCAGGGTCCGCCCCTACTGTATTGCGCGTGTCAGTCAACAGAAGCTAAGACCTTCCAGAGAGACTACCTGCTATTCTGTCCCCACGGGGAAGCAGTACAGCCAGAAGCCTCCCCCGTTCCATCTCTAGGCTCTCTCTCAGGCCCCTCATACTTGTGATGTGTCTCAGGGGTAGAATGAAGAGATTCCTCTGAGTGAACACATACGTGAGAGGCCACAGATGCTGAGGAAGGGCGCCTTGCCTAGTGATATCCTAGCGTAAGTGGAAAAGAGGTACCTGCCTGCTGTCCCAGTGTGTCGAACGTGTTCACATCAGGGGTTGCCTACTGTGAAGTTATTCCCTGGGTGCCCTGGATTTTGTGGCCAAAGACGCAAGGGGGCGTTGTCTGTCCATGGGTAAAATGGAGGGCTCTGCGGAACTGGCCGGTTAGGCTGGACCTCTCCTATTGGCTGAGTGTTTGTGACTCGTCCCCGTCCGAAGTTCCGCCCAGCCTTCCGGTGGCTGTCAGCATGGTGATTGGGAAAGAAGCCTTAGGCCCCACACTCAGCCCTCCCCTGGCCTACCTGGCCTCTTTCCCCTCATCTAGACCGCTGTGTGGATGAAAGAAAGGATGTCGGCCAGTGAGCACGTGTCCTGATTTCCTTGGAAGGATTAGGTTCCTTGCCTGGGCAGAAGACAGCCAAGGTCAGCCTGAGCCTAGACACCTAGTGACCTGTGACACTGCAGCCAGTGATAGATGTTGATGTCCACGCTCAGGTATCCGCAGGTGGCGGATTCAGTGTGGTGGGAAGAGAAGTGGAAGTAGAGATGACACACTCAGGAGGGCACAGGCCAAAGGTCAGGGAAAATAGCTGAGGTCGTGGAGCTCTAGCGGAGCCAGTCTAGGGCCCAGGCCTCCCTGCTGTACGAGGCAAAGAGGTGATCCATATGCCGCCATCCGTAGATTCTGGACGGCTGGGGCCCTGGATGCCCGGATTTCGGCCTCGTCTACCGAGAAGTGACGCACATGCAGTGTGCCACCGGAGGCTGTGGAGCAGCAGAGGGCAAAATCTTGAAAATGGGGGCTTCAGTTGACTTGGCCTGTGCTCTCCTTTGGCTGAGTGACATCGTGTGTTTCCTAGCAGGTGAAGACATTCGTGGAGAGAGGCGGTTTCCATGCGTGCAGGCAAAGTGTGTGCTGAGATGATGAGTTGCAGGGGAGACCAGGGTGGACTCTCCAGACCCAGAATAGGCCTCTGGCAGGTATGTGTCAATGTTTTCTGCCCATGGCACTCAGCCGGTTATTTGCATAGAATGTTAGGAGCGGAATTAGTAGTCTCCGGAGAGGCTGCCACTTGTCAGCGAGCTTCACCTGGCCAGGTCCCACGGTGATGTCAAGCTTCACCTGGCCAGGTCCGCCCGTGATGTAGCTCCCCAATCAATCACAACTCTCTAAACCTTCCAGATAGACTCCCAGAACTTCTGTCCCCATGGGCAAGCAGTAGAGCCAGAGGCCTTCCCCCTTTGCTCTTTGGTCTCTAGGCCCTCTGTCAGGCACTCCAAGGTGTGAAGTGACAAGGGGGAGAAGGAAGAGATTTCAGAGAACGAAGACAAGCAGAGAGAGAGAGAGAGAGGCAAGAGATGCTGAGTGGGGATGCCTTGCCTACTGATATCCTCAGGAAAGTGGGAAAGAGGTACCTGGCGTGCTCTGCCAATGCCCTGAAGCAGTCCGCACCAGGGGCTCCCTTGTGCCTGCGTAGCCTTTCCCGGGGCGTGCTCAAATCCTGTGGCCACTAGGGGTCATAGGTCACAATGGAGGGCCCTGTGTCATCTGCCTGGCGGGCCGGATCTCTGCCATTGGCTCAGTCTTGTCACCAGGCCCATCCCAAGCTCCGCCCACTCTTGCGGTGGGGGGACTGTCTCTATGGTGATGGCAAAGAAGCCTCAGCCCCGCCCACCTGGCCTTCACTTCACCTACCTGGCCCTCTGACCCTCACTCAGACCTCTGTGTTGATAAAAATCAATGTCCGCCAGTGCCCAGGTGTCAGCATCTGGGATAAAGGATTCGGGACCTTGCCTGGGGCAGAAGGCAGCCTAGGTCAGCGGGTAGCTGGAAGTCTAGTGACTTGTGACACTGCTGCCAGTGACAAATGGTGACTCCCACACTCACATATCCCCTGGTGGCAGAATGCTAGTGATGGGTGGAGATAGATCGCTCCGGAGCACACGTTTAATGGGGCACCAGCCAAAGCAAAGGCCAGGGCCAGTAGTGGACGTCGTGGAGCTGAATGGCGAGCCAGTGAAGGGCCCAAGGATCCCTCCTGTATGTGGCGAACAGGTCATCCGTGTCCCCACGTCCATCAACCATTGCACTGCTGGGGCCCAGGCTGCCAGGATTTCGGCCTTGCCTTCGGAGCCCGGCCACATAGGCAGCCTTGCACCGGAGGCGGGGACGTGTAGACAGCAAAAATTTGGAAACTGGCAGTGTTTCCTCGATTTCCCTGGCATGGGCCTCTTTGAGCGGCTTGCTTTTTTTCCTGGTAGCATAGGGCCCTGACGGAGAAAGGCGGGATTACGTGTGCAGGAAAGGTGTGTGTTGAGAGGGTGACGACGTTGAGACCACGTTGGGATCTTTAGTCCCAGGAAAGGCCCCTGGCGGGTGTGGGTCAATGTTCTCTACCCATCCCCCTTGGCGGGGGGAGGTTTTCACCATACAAAGCAGCAGCGCAATTATTCGTCGCCGGAGAGGTTGCATCTGCCCACAAGCTCCCCCTGGCCAGGGTCCGCCCCTACTGTATTGCGCGTGTCAGTCAACAGAAGCTAAGACCTTCCAGAGAGACTACCTGCTATTCTGTCCCCACGGGGAAGCAGTACAGCCAGAAGCCTCCCCCGTTCCATCTCTAGGCTCTCTCTCAGGCCCCTCATACTTGTGATGTGTCTCAGGGGTAGAATGAAGAGATTCCTCTGAGTGAACACATACGTGAGAGGCCACAGATGCTGAGGAAGGGCGCCTTGCCTAGTGATATCCTAGCGTAAGTGGAAAAGAGGTACCTGCCTGCTGTCCCAGTGTGTCGAACGTGTTCACATCAGGGGTTGCCTACTGTGAAGTTATTCCCTGGGTGCCCTGGATTTTGTGGCCAAAGACGCAAGGGGCCGTTGTCTGTCCATGGGTAAAATGGAGGGCTCTGCGGAACTGGCCGGTTAGGCTGGACCTCTCCTATTGGCTGAGTGTTTGTGACTCGTCCCCGTCCGAAGTTCCGCCCAGCCTTCCGGTGGCTGTCACCATGGTGATTGGGAAAGAAGCCTTAGGCCCCACACTCAGCCCTCACCTGGCCTACCTGGCCTCTTTCCCCTCATCTAGACCGCTGTGTGGATGAAAGAAAGGATGTCGGCCAGTGAGCACGTGTCCTGATTTCCTTGGAAGGATTAGGTTCCTTGCCTGGGCAGAAGACAGCCAAGGTCAGCCTGAGCCTAGACACCTAGTGACCTGTGACACTGCAGCCAGTGATAGATGTTGATGTCCACGCTCAGGTATCCGCAGGTGGCGGATTCAGTGTGGTGGGAAGAGAAGTGGAAGTAGAGATGACACACTCACGAGGGCACGGTCCAAAGGTCAGGGAAAATAGCTGAGGTCGTGGAGCTCTAGCGGAGCCAGTCTAGGGCCCAGGCCTCCCTGCTGTACGAGGCAAAGAGGTGATCCATATGCCGCCATCCGTAGATTCTGGACGGCTGGGGCCCTGGATGCCCGGATTTCGGCCTCGTCTACCGAGAAGTGACGCACATGCAGTGTGCCACCGGAGGCTGTGGAGCAGCAGAGGGCAAAATCTTGAAAATGGGGGCTTCAGTTGACTTGGCCTGTGCTCTCCTTTGGCTGAGTGACATCGTGTGTTTCCTAGCAGGTGAAGACATTCGTGGAGAGAGGCGGTTTCCATGCGTGCAGGCAAAGTGTGTGCTGAGATGATGAGTTGCAGGGGAGACCAGGGTGGACTCTCCAGACCCAGAATAGGCCTCTGGAAGGTATGTGTCAATGTTTTCTGCCCATGGCACTCAGCCGGTTATTTGCATAGAATGTTAGGAGCGGAATTAGTAGTCTCCGGAGAGGCTGCCACTTGTCAGCGAGCTTCACCTGGCCAGGTCCCACGGTGATGTCAAGCTTCACCTGGCCAGGTCCGCCCGTGATGTAGCTCCCCAATCAATCACAACTCTCTAAACCTTCCAGATAGACTCCCAGAACTTCTGTCCCCATGGGCAAGCAGTAGAGCCAGAGGCCTTCCCCCTTTGCTCTTTGGTCTCTAGGCCCTCTGTCAGGCACTCCAAGGTGTGAAGTGACAAGGGGGAGAAGGAAGAGATTTCAGAGAACGAAGACAAGCAGAGAGAGAGAGAGAGAGGCAAGAGATGCTGAGTGGGGATGCCTTGCCTACTGATATCCTCAGGAAAGTGGGAAAGAGGTACCTGGCGTGCTCTGCCAATGCCCTGAAGCAGTCCGCACCAGGGGCTCCCTTGTGCCTGCGTAGCCTTTCCCGGGGCGTGCTCAAATCCTGTGGCCACTAGGGGTCATAGGTCACAATGGAGGGCCCTGTGTCATCTGCCTGGCGGGCCGGATCTCTGCCATTGGCTCAGTCTTGTCACCAGGCCCATCCCAAGCTCCGCCCACTCTTGCGGTGGGGGGACTGTCTCTATGGTGATGGCAAAGAAGCCTCAGCCCCGCCCACCTGGCCTTCACTTCACCTACCTGGCCCTCTGACCCTCACTCAGACCTCTGTGTTGATAAAAATCAATGTCCGCCAGTGCCCAGGTGTCAGCATCTGGGATAAAGGATTCGGGACCTTGCCTGGGGCAGAAGGCAGCCTAGGTCAGCGGGTAGCTGGAAGTCTAGTGACTTGTGACACTGCTGCCAGTGACAAATGGTGACTCCCACACTCACATATCCCCTGGTGGCAGAATGCTAGTGATGGGTGGAGATAGATCGCTCCGGAGCACACGTTTAATGGGGCACCAGCCAAAGCAAAGGCCAGGGCCAGTAGTGGACGTGGTGGAGCTGAATGGCGAGCCAGTGAAGGGCCCAAGGATCCCTCCTGTATGTGGCGAACAGGTCATCCGTGTCCCCACGTCCATCAACCATTGCACTGCTGGGGCCCAGGCTGCCAGGATTTCGGCCTTGCCTTCGGAGCCCGGCCACATAGGCAGCCTTGCACCGGAGGCGGGGACGTGTAGACAGCAAAAATTTGGAAACTGGCAGTGTTTCCTCGATTTCCCTGGCATGGGCCTCTTTGAGCGGCTTGCTTTTTTTCCTGGTAGCATAGGGCCCTGACGGAGAAAGGCGGGATTACGTGTGCAGGAAAGGTGTGTGTTGAGAGGGTGACGACGTTGAGACCACGTTGGGATCTTTAGTCCCAGGAAAGGCCCCTGGCGGGTGTGGGTCAATGTTCTCTACCCATCCCCCTTGGCGGGGGGAGGTTTTCACCATACAAAGCAGCAGCGCAATTATTCGTCGCCGGAGAGGTTGCATCTGCCCACAAGCTCCCCCTGGCCAGGGTCCGCCCCTACTGTATTGCGCGTGTCAGTCAACAGAAGCTAAGACCTTCCAGAGAGACTACCTGCTATTCTGTCCCCACGGGGAAGCAGTACAGCCAGAAGCCTCCCCCGTTCCATCTCTAGGCTCTCTCTCAGGCCCCTCATACTTGTGATGTGTCTCAGGGGTAGAATGAAGAGATTCCTCTGAGTGAACACATACGTGAGAGGCCACAGATGCTGAGGAAGGGCGCCTTGCCTAGTGATATCCTAGCGTAAGTGGAAAAGAGGTACCTGCCTGCTGTCCCAGTGTGTCGAACGTGTTCACATCAGGGGTTGCCTACTGTGAAGTTATTCCCTGGGTGCCCTGGATTTTGTGGCCAAAGACGCAAGGGGCCGTTGTCTGTCCATGGGTAAAATGGAGGGCTCTGCGGAACTGGCCGGTTAGGCTGGACCTCTCCTATTGGCTGAGTGTTTGTGACTCGTCCCCGTCCGAAGTTCCGCCCAGCCTTCCGGTGGCTGTCACCATGGTGATTGGGAAAGAAGCCTTAGGCCCCACACTCAGCCCTCACCTGGCCTACCTGGCCTCTTTCCCCTCATCTAGACCGCTGTGTGGATGAAAGAAAGGATGTCGGCCAGTGAGCACGTGTCCTGATTTCCTTGGAAGGATTAGGTTCCTTGCCTGGGCAGAAGACAGCCAAGGTCAGCCTGAGCCTAGACACCTAGTGACCTGTGACACTGCAGCCAGTGATAGATGTTGATGTCCACGCTCAGGTATCCGCAGGTGGCGGATTCAGTGTGGTGGGAAGAGAAGTGGAAGTAGAGATGACACACTCACGAGGGCACGGTCCAAAGGTCAGGGAAAATAGCTGAGGTCGTGGAGCTCTAGCGGAGCCAGTCTAGGGCCCAGGCCTCCCTGCTGTACGAGGCAAAGAGGTGATCCATATGCCGCCATCCGTAGATTCTGGACGGCTGGGGCCCTGGATGCCCGGATTTCGGCCTCGTCTACCGAGAAGTGACGCACATGCAGTGTGCCACCGGAGGCTGTGGAGCAGCAGAGGGCAAAATCTTGAAAATGGGGGCTTCAGTTGACTTGGCCTGTGCTCTCCTTTGGCTGAGTGACATCGTGTGTTTCCTAGCAGGTGAAGACATTCGTGGAGAGAGGCGGTTTCCATGCGTGCAGGCAAAGTGTGTGCTGAGATGATGAGTTGCAGGGGAGACCAGGGTGGACTCTCCAGACCCAGAATAGGCCTCTGGCAGGTATGTGTCAATGTTTTCTGCCCATGGCACTCAGCCGGTTATTTGCATAGAATGTTAGGAGCGGAATTAGTAGTCTCCGGAGAGGCTGCCACTTGTCAGCGAGCTTCACCTGGCCAGGTCCCACGGTGATGTGAAGCTTCACCTGGCCAGGTCCGCCCGTGATGTAGCTCCCCAATCAATCACTACTCTCTAGACCTTCCAGATAGACTCCCAGAACTTCTGTCCCCATGGGCAAGCAGTAGAGCCAGAGGCCTTCCCCCTTTGCTCTTTGGTCTCTAGGCCCTCTGTCAGGCACTCCAAGGTGTGAAGTGACAAGGGGGAGAAGGAAGAGATTTCAGAGAACGAAGACAAGCAGAGAGAGAGGCAAGAGATGCTGAGTGGGGATGCCTTGCCTACTGATATCCTCAGGAAAGTGGGAAAGAGGTACCTGGCGTGCTCTGCCAATGCCCTGAAGCAGTCCGCACCAGGGGCTCCCTTGTGCCTGCGTAGCCTTTCCCGGGGCGTGCTCAAATCCTGTGGCCACTAGGGGTCATAGGTCACAATGGAGGGCCCTGTGTCATCTGCCTGGCGGGCCGGATCTCTGCCATTGGCTCAGTCTTGTCACCAGGCCCATCCCAAGCTCCGCCCACTCTTGCGGTGGGGGGACTGTCTCTATGGTGATGGCAAAGAAGCCTCAGCCCCACCCACCTGGCCTTCACTTCACCTACCTGGCCCTCTGACCCTCACTCAGACCTCTGTGTTGATAAAAATCAATGTCCGCCAGTGCCCAGGTGTCAGCATCTGGGATAAAGGATTCGGGACCTTGCCTGGGGCAGAAGGCAGCCTAGGTCAGCGGGTAGCTGGAAGTCTAGTGACTTGTGACACTGCTGCCAGTGACAAATGGTGACTCCCACACTCACATATCCCCTGGTGGCAGAATGCTAGTGATGGGTGGAGAAACATCGCTCCGGAGCACACGTTTAATGGGGCACCAGCCAAAGCAAAGGCCAGGGACAGTAGTGGACGTGGTGGAGCTGAATGGCGAGCCAGTTAAGGGCCCAAGGATCCCTCCTGTATGTGGCGAACAGGTCATCCGTGTCCCCACGTCCATCAACCATTGGACTGCTGGGGCCCAAGCTGCCAGGATTTCGGCCTTGCCTTCGGAGCCCGGCCACATAGGCAGCCTTGCACCGGAGGCGGGGACGTGTAGACAGTAAAAATTTGGAAACTGGCAGTGTTTCCTCGATTTCCCTGGCATCGGCCTCTTTGAGCGGCTTGCTTTTTTTCCTGGTAGGATAGGGCCCTGACGGAGAAAGGCAGGATTACGTGTGCAGGAAAGGTGTGTGTTGAGAGGGTGACGACGTTGGGACCACGTTGGGATCTTTAGTCCCAGGAAAGGCCCCTGGCGGGTGTGGGTCAATGTTCTCTACCCATCCCCCTTGGCGGGGGGAGGTTTTCACCATACAAAGCAGCAGCGCAATTATTCGTCGCCGGAGAGGTTGCATCTGCCCACAAGCTCCCCCTGGCCAGGGTCCGCCCCTACTGTATTGCGCGTGTCAGTCAACAGAAGCTAAGACCTTCCAGAGAGACTACCTGCTATTCTGTCCCCACGGGGAAGCAGTACAGCCAGAAGCCTCCCCCGTTCCATCTCTAGGCTCTCTCTCAGGCCCCTCATACTTGTGATGTGTCTCAGGGGTAGAATGAAGAGATTCCTCTGAGTGAACACATACGTGAGAGGCCACAGATGCTGAGGAAGGGCGCCTTGCCTAGTGATATCCTAGCGTAAGTGGAAAAGAGGTACCTGCCTGCTGTCCCAGTGTGTCGAACGTGTTCACATCAGGGGTTGCCTACTGTGAAGTTATTCCCTGGGTGCCCTGGATTTTGTGGCCAAAGACGCAAGGGGCCGTTGTCTGTCCATGGGTAAAATGGAGGGCTCTGCGGAACTGGCCGGTTAGGCTGGACCTCTCCTATTGGCTGAGTGTTTGTGACTCGTCCCCGTCCGAAGTTCCGCCCAGTCTTCCGGTGGCTGTCACCATGGTGATTGGGAAAGAAGCCTTAGGCCCCACACTCAGCCCTCACCTGGCCTACCTGGCCTCTTTCCCCTCATCTAGACCGCTGTGTAGATGAAAGAAAGGATGTCGGCCAGTGAGCACGTGTCCTGATTTCCTTGGAAGGATTAGGTTCCTTGCCTGGGCAGAAGACAGCCAAGGTCAGCCTGAGCCTAGACACCTAGTGACCTGTGACACTGCAGCCAGTGATAGATGTTGATGTCCACGCTCAGGTATCCGCAGGTGGCGCATTCAGTGTGGTGGGAGGAGAAGTGGAAGTAGAGATGACACACTCACGAGGGCACAGGCCAAAGGTCAGCGAAAATAGCTGAGGTCGTGGAGCTCTAGCGGAGCCAGTCTAGGGCCCAGGCCTCCCTGCTGTACGAGGCAAAGAGGTGATCCATATGCCGCCATCCGTAGATTCTGGACGGCTGGGGCCCTGGATGCCCGGATTTCGGCCTCGTCTACCGAGAAGTGACGCACATGCAGTGTGCCACCGGAGGCTGTGGAGCAGCAGAGGGCAAAATCTTGAAAATGGGGGCTTCAGTTGACTTGGCCTGTGCTCCTCCTTTGGCTGAGTGACATCGTGTGTTTCCTAGCAGGTGAAGACATTCGTGGAGAGAGGCGGTTTCCATGCGTGCAGGCAAAGTGTGTGCTGAGATGATGAGTTGCAGGGGAGACCAGGGTGGACTCTCCAGACCCAGAATAGGCCTCTGGCAGGTATGTGTCAATGTTTTCTGCCCATGGCACTCAGCCGGTTATTTGCATAGAATGTTAGGAGCGGAATTAGTAGTCTCCGGAGAGGCTGCCACTTGTTAGCGAGCTTCACCTGGCCAGGTCCCACGGTGATGTCAAGCTTCACCTGGCCAGGTCCGCCCGTGATGTAGCTCCCCAATCAATCACTACTCTCTAGACCTTCCAGATAGACTCCCAGAACTTCTCTCCCCATGGGCAAGCAGTAGAGCCAGAGGCCTTCCCCCTTTGCTCTTTGGTCTCTAGGCCCTCTGTCAGGCACTCCAAGGTGTGAAGTGACAAGGGGAGAAGGAAGAGATTTCAGAGAACGAAGACAAGCAGAGAGAGAGAGAGAGAGGCAAGAGATGCTGAGTGGGGATGCCTTGCCTACTGATATCCTCAGGAAAGTGGGAAAGAGGTACCTGGCGTGCTCTGCCAATGCCCTGAAGCAGTCCGCACCAGGGGCTCCCTTGTGCCTGCGTAGCCTTTCCCGGGGGCGTGCTCAAATCCTGTGGCCACTAGGGGTCATAGGTCACAATGGAGGGCCCTGTGTCATCTGCCTGGCGGGCCGGATCTCTGCCATTGGCTCAGTCTTGTCACCAGGCCCATCCCAAGCTCCGCCCACTCTTGCGGTGGGGGGACTGTCTCTATGGTGATGGCAAAGAAGCCTCAGCCCCGCCCACCTGGCCTTCACTTCACCTACCTGGCCCTCTGACCCTCACTCAGACCTCTGTGTTGATAAAAATCAATGTCCGCCAGTGCCCAGGTGTCAGCATCTGGGATAAAGGATTCGGGACCTTGCCTGGGGCAGAAGGCAGCCTAGGTCAGCGGGTAGCTGGAAGTCTAGTGACTTGTGACACTGCTGCCAGTGACAAATGGTGACTCCCACACTCACATATCCCCTGGTGGCAGAATGCTAGTGATGGGTGGAGAAAGATCGCTCCGGAGCACACGTTTAATGGGGCACCAGCCAAAGCAAAGGCCAGGGCCAGTAGTGGACGTCGTGCAGCTGAATGGCGAGCCAGTGAAGGGCCCAAGGATCCCTTCTGTATGTGGCGAACAGGTCATCCGTGTCCCCACGTCCATCAACCATTGCACTGCTGGGGCCCAGGCTGCCAGGATTTCGGCCTTGCCTTCGGAGCCCGGCCACATAGGCAGCCTTGCACCGGAGGCGGGGACGTGTAGACAGCAAAAATTTGGAAACTGGCAGTGTTTCCTCGATTTCCCTGGCATCGGCCTTTTTGAGCGGCTTGCTTTTTTCCTGGTAGGATAGGGCCCTGACGGAGAAAGGCAGGATTACGTGTGCAGGAAAGGTGTGTGTTGAGAGGGTGACGACGTTGAGACCACGTTGGGATCTTTAGTCCCAGGAAAGGTCCCTGGCGGGTGTGGGTCAATGTTCTCTACCCATGCCCCTTGGCGGGGGAGGTTTTCACCATACAAAGCAGCAGCGCAATTATTCGTCGCCGGAGAGGTTGCATCTGCCCACAAGCTCCACCTGGCCAGAGTCCGCCCCTACTGTATTGCGCGTGTCAGTCAACAGAAGCTAAGACCTTCCAGAGAGACTACCTGCTATTCTGTCCCCACGGGGAAGCAGTACAGCCAGAAGCCTCCCCCGTTCCATCTCTAGGCTCTCTCTCAGGCCCCTCATACTTGTGATGTGTCTCAGGGGTAGAATGAAGAGATTCCTCTGAGTGAACACATACGTGAGAGGCCACAGATGCTGAGGAAGGGCGCCTTGCCTAGTGATATCCTAGCGTAAGTGGAAAAGAGGTACCTGCCTGCTGTCCCAGTGTGTCGAACGTGTTCACATCAGGGGTTGCCTACTGTGAAGTTATTCCCTGGGTGCCCTGGATTTTGTGGCCAAAGACGCAAGGGGCCGTTGTCTGTCCATGGGTAAAATGGAGGGCTCCGCGGAACTGGCCGGTTAGGCTGGACCTCTCCTATTGGCTGAGTGTTTGTGACTCGTCCCCGTCCGAAGTTCCGCCCAGCCTTCCGGTGGCTGTCACCATGGTGATTGGGAAAGAAGCCTTAGGCCCCACACTCAGCCCTCACCTGGCCTACCTGGCCTCTTTCCCCTCATCTAGACCGCTGTGTGGATGAAAGAAAGGATGTCGGCCAGTGAGCACGTGTCCTGATTCCTTGGAAGGATTAGGTTCCTTGCCTGGGCAGAAGACAGCCAAGGTCAGCCTGAGCCTAGACACCTAGTGACCTGTGACACTGCAGCCAGTGATAGATGTTGATGTCCACGCTCAGGTATCCGCAGGTGGCGGATTCAGTGTGGTGGGAAGAGAAGTGGAAGTAGAGATGACACACTCACGAGGGCACGGTCCAAAGGTCAGGGAAAATAGCTGAGGTCGTGGAGCTCTAGCGGAGCCAGTCTAGGGCCCAGGCCTCCCTGCTGTACGAGGCAAAGAGGTGATCCATATGCCGCCATCCGTAGATTCTGGACGGCTGGGGCCCTGGATGCCCGGATTTCGGCCTCGTCTACCGAGAAGTGACGCACATGCAGTGTGCCACCGGAGGCTGTGGAGCAGCAGAGGGCAAAATCTTGAAAATGGGGGCTTCAGTTGACTTGGCCTGTGCTCTCCTTTGGCTGAGTGACATCGTGTGTTTCCATAGCAGGTGAAGACATTCGTGGAGAGAGGCGGTTTCCATGCGTGCAGGCAAAGTGTGTGCTGAGATGATGAGTTGCAGGGGGAGACCAGGGTGGACTCTCCAGACCCAGAATAGGCCTCTGGCAGGTATGTGTCAATGTTTTCTGCCCATGGCACTCAGCCGGTTATTTGCATAGAATGTTAGGAGCGGAATTAGTAGTCTCCGGAGAGGCTGCCACTTGTCAGCGAGCTTCACCTGGCCAGGTCCCACGGTGATGTCAAGCTTCACCTGCCAGGTCCGCCCGTGATGTAGCTCCCCAATCAATCACTACTCTCTAGACCTTCCAGATAGACTCCAGAACTTCTCTCCCCATGGGCAAGCAGTAGAGCCAGAGGCCTTCCCCCTTTGCTCTTTGGTCTCTAGGCCCTCTGTCAGGCACTCCAAGGTGTGAAGTGACAAGGGGGAGAAGGAAGAGATTTCAGAGAACGAAGACAAGCAGAGAGAGAGGCAAGAGATGCTGAGTGGGGATGCCTTGCCTACTGATATCCTCAGGAAAGTGGGAAAGAGGTACCTGGCGTGCTCTGCCAATGCCCTGAAGCAGTCCGCACCAGGGCTCCCTTGTGCCTGCGTAGCCTTTCCCGGGCGTGCTCAAATCTGTGGCCACTAGGGGTCATAGGTCACAATGGAGGGCCCTGTGTCATCTGCTGGCGGGCCGGATCTCTGCCATTGGCTCAGTCTTGTCACCAGGCCCATCCCAAGCTCCGCCCACTCTTGCGGTGGGGGGACTGTCTCTATGGTGATGGCAAAGAAGCCTCAGCCCCACCCACCTGGCCTTCACTTCACCTACCTGGCCCTCTGACCCTCACTCAGACCTCTGTGTTGATAAAAATCAATGTCCGCCAGTGCCCAGGTGTCAGCATCTGGGATAAAGGATTCGGGACCTTGCCTGGGGCAGAAGGCAGCCTAGGTCAGCGGGTAGCTGGAAGTCTAGTGACTTGTGGACACTGCTGCCAGTGACAAATGGTGACTCCCACACTCACATATCCCCTGGTGGCAGAATGCTAGTGATGGGTGGAGAAACATCGCTCCGGAGCACAACGTTTAATGGGGCACCAATACTATCTCTCTATGCCAGGGACAGTAGTGGACGTGGTGGAGCTGAATGGCGAGCCAGTTAAGGGCCCAAGGATCCCTCCTGTATGTGGCGAACAGGTCATCCGTGTCCCCACGTCCATCAACCATTGGACTGCTGGGGCCCAAGCTGCCAGGATTTCGGCCTTGCCTTCGGAGCCCGGCCACATAGGCAGCCTTGCACCGGAGGCGGGGACGTGTAGACAGTAAAAATTTGGAAACTGGCAGTGTTTCCTCGATTTCCCTGGCATCGGCCTCTTTGAGCGGCTTGCTTTTTTTCCTGGTAGGATAGGGCCCTGACGGAGAAAGGCAGGATTACGTGTGCAGGAAAGGTGTGTGTTGAGAGGGTGACGACGTTGGGACCACGTTGGGATCTTTAGTCCCAGGAAAGGCCCCTGGCGGGTGTGGGTCAATGTTCTCTACCCATCCCCCTTGGCGGGGGGAGGTTTTCACCATACAAAGCAGCAGCGCAATTATTCGTCGCCGGAGAGGTTGCATCTGCCCACAAGCTCCCCCTGGCCAGGGTCCGCCCCTACTGTATTGCGCGTGTCAGTCAACAGAAGCTAAGACCTTCCAGAGAGACTACCTGCTATTCTGTCCCCACGGGGAAGCAGTACAGCCAGAAGCCTCCCCCGTTCCATCTCTAGGCTCTCTCTCAGGCCCCTCATACTTGTGATGTGTCTCAGGGGTAGAATGAAGAGATTCCTCTGAGTGAACACATACGTGAGAGGCCACAGATGCTGAGGAAGGGCGCCTTGCCTAGTGATATCCTAGCGTAAGTGGAAAAGAGGTACCTGCCTGCTGTCCCAGTGTGTCGAACGTGTTCACATCAGGGGTTGCCTACTGTGAAGTTATTCCCTGGGTGCCCTGGATTTTGTGGCCAAAGACGCAAGGGGCCGTTGTCTGTCCATGGGTAAAATGGAGGGCTCTGCGGAACTGGCCGGTTAGGCTGGACCTCTCCTATTGGCTGAGTGTTTGTGACTCGTCCCCGTCCGAAGTTCCGCCCAGTCTTCCGGTGGCTGTCACCATGGTGATTGGGAAAGAAGCCTTAGGCCCCACACTCAGCCCTCACCTGGCCTACCTGGCCTCTTTCCCCTCATCTAGACCGCTGTGTAGATGAAAGAAAGGATGTCGGCCAGTGAGCACGTGTCCTGATTTCCTTGGAAGGATTAGGTTCCTTGCCTGGGCAGAAGACAGCCAAGGTCAGCCTGAGCCTAGACACCTAGTGACCTGTGACACTGCAGCCAGTGATAGATGTTGATGTCCACGCTCAGGTATCCGCAGGTGGCGCATTCAGTGTGGTGGGAGGAGAAGTGGAAGTAGAGATGACACACTCACGAGGGCACAGGCCAAAGGTCAGCGAAAATAGCTGAGGTCGTGGAGCTCTAGCGGAACCAGTCTAGGGCCCAGGCCTCCCTGCTGTACGAGGCAAAGAGGTGATCCATATGCCGCCATCCGTAGATTCTGGACGGCTGGGGCCCTGGATGCCCGGATTTCGGCCTCGTCTACCGAGAAGTGACGCACATGCAGTGTGCCACCGGAGGCTGTGGAGCAGCAGAGGGCAAAATCTTGAAAATGGGGGCTTCAGTTGACTTGGCCTGTGCTCTCCTTTGGCTGAGTGACATCGTGTGTTTCCTAGCAGGTGAAGACATTCGTGGAGAGAGGCGGTTTCCATGCGTGCAGGCAAAGTGTGTGCTGAGATGATGAGTTGCAGGGGAGACCAGGGTGGACTCTCCAGACCCAGAATAGGCCTCTGGCAGGTATGTGTCAATGTTTTCTGCCCATGGCACTCAGCCGGTTATTTGCATAGAATGTTAGGAGCGGAATTAGTAGTCTCCGGAGAGGCTGCCACTTGTCAGCGAGCTTCACCTGGCCAGGTCCCACGGTGATGTCAAGCTTCACCTGGCCAGGTCCGCCCGTGATGTAGCTCCCCAATCAATCACTACTCTCTAGACCTTCCAGATAGACTCCCAGAACTTCTGTCCCCATGGGCAAGCAGTAGAGCCAGAGGCCTTCCCCCTTTGCTCTTTGGTCTCTAGGCCCTCTGTCAGGCACTCCAAGGTGTGAAGTGACAAGGGGGAGAAGGAAGAGATTTCAGAGAACGAAGACAAGCAGAGAGAGAGAGAGAGAGGCAAGAGATGCTGAGTGGGGATGCCTTGCCTACTGATATCCTCAGGAAAGTGGGAAAGAGGTACCTGGCGTGCTCTGCCAATGCCCTGAAGCAGTCCGCACCAGGGGCTCCCTTGTGCCTGCGTAGCCTTTCCCGGGGCGTGCTCAAATCCTGTGGCCACTAGGGGTCATAGGTCACAATGGAGGGCCCTGTGTCATCTGCCTGGCGGGCCGGATCTCTGCCATTGGCTCAGTCTTGTCACCAGGCCCATCCCAAGCTCCGCCCACTCTTGCGGTGGGGGGACTGTCTCTATGGTGATGGCAAAGAAGCCTCAGCCCCGCCCACCTGGCCTTCACTTCACCTACCTGGCCCTCTGACCCTCACTCAGACCTCTGTGTTGATAAAAATCAATGTCCGCCAGTGCCCAGGTGTCAGCATCTGGGATAAAGGATTCGGGACCTTGCCTGGGGCAGAAGGCAGCCTAGGTCAGCGGGTAGCTGGAAGTCTAGTGACTTGTGACACTGCTGCCAGTGACAAATGGTGACTCCCACACTCACATATCCCCTGGTGGCAGAATGCTAGTGATGGGTGGAGAAACATCGCTCCGGAGCACACGTTTAATGGGGCACCAGCCAAAGCAAAGGCCAGGGCCAGTAGTGGACGTCGTGGAGCTGAATGGCGAGCCAGTGAAGGGCCCAAGGATCCCTCCTGTATGTGGCGAACAGGTCATCCGTGTCCCCAGGTCCATCAACCATTGCACTGCTGGGGCCCAAGCTGCCAGGATTTCGGCCTTGCCTTCGGAGCCCGGCCACATAGGCAGCCTTGCACCGGAGGCGGGGACGTGTAGACAGCAAAAATTTGGAAACTGGCAGTGTTTCCTCGATTTCCCTGGCATCGGCCTTTTTGAGCGGCTTGCTTTTTTTCCTGGTAGGATAGGGCCCTGACGGAGAAAGGCAGGATTACGTGTGCAGGAAAGGTGTGTGTTGAGAGGGTGACGACGTTGAGACCACGTTGGGATCTTTAGTCCCAGGAAAGGCCCCTGGCGGGTGTGGGTCAATGTTCTCTACCCATCCCCCTTGGCGGGGGGAGGTTTTCACCATACAAAGCAGCAGCGCAATTATTCGTCGCCGGAGAGGTTGCATCTGCCCACAAGCTCCCCCTGGCCAGGGTCCGCCCCTACTGTATTGCGCGTGTCAGTCAACAGAAGCTAAGACCTTCCAGAGAGACTACCTGCTATTCTGTCCCCACGGGGAAGCAGTACAGCCAGAAGCCTCCCCCGTTCCATCTCTAGGCTCTCTCTCAGGCCCCTCATACTTGTGATGTGTCTCAGGGGTAGAATGAAGAGATTCCTCTGAGTGAACACATACGTGAGAGGCCACAGATGCTGAGGAAGGGCGCCTTGCCTAGTGATATCCTAGCGTAAGTGGAAAAGAGGTACCTGCCTGCTGTCCCAGTGTGTCGAACGTGTTCACATCAGGGGTTGCCTACTGTGAAGTTATTCCCTGGGTGCCCTGGATTTTGTGGCCAAAGACGCAAGGGGCCGTTGTCTGTCCATGGGTAAAATGGAGGGCTCTGCGGAACTGGCCGGTTAGGCTGGACCTCTCCTATTGGCTGAGTGTTTGTGACTCGTCCCCGTCCGAAGTTCCGCCCAGCCTTCCGGTGGCTGTCACCATGGTGATTGGGAAAGAAGCCTTAGGCCCCACACTCAGCCCTCACCTGGCCTACCTGGCCTCTTTCCCCTCATCTAGACCGCTGTGTAGATGAAAGAAAGGATGTCGGCCAGTGAGCACGTGTCCTGATTTCCTTGGAAGGATTAGGTTCCTTGCCTGGGCAGAAGACAGCCAAGGTCAGCCTGAGCCTAGACACCTAGTGACCTGTGACACTGCAGCCAGTGATAGATGTTGATGTCCACGCTCAGGTATCCGCAGGTGGCGGATTCAGTGTGGTGGGAAGAGAAGTGGAAGTAGAGATGACACACTCACGAGGGCACAGGCCAAAGGTCAGGGAAAATAGCTGAGGTCGTGGAGCTCTAGCGGAGCCAGTCTAGGGCCCAGGCCTCCCTGCTGTACGAGGCAAAGAGGTGATCCATATGCCGCCATCCGTAGATTCTGGACGGCTGGGGCCCTGGATGCCCGGATTTCGGCCTCGTCTACCGAGAAGTGACGCACATGCAGTGTGCCACCGGAGGCTGTGGAGCAGCAGAGGGCAAAATCTTGAAAATGGGGGCTTCAGTTGACTTGGCCTGTGCTCTCCTTTGGCTGAGTGACATCGTGTGTTTCCTAGCAGGTGAAGACATTCGTGGAGAGAGGCGGTTTCCATGCGTGCAGGCAAAGTGTGTGCTGAGATGATGAGTTGCAGGGGAGACCAGGGTGGACTCTCCAGACCCAGAATAGGCCTCTGGCAGGTATGTGTCAATGTTTTCTGCCCATGGCACTCAGCCGGTTATTTGCATAGAATGTTAGGAGCGGAATTAGTAGTCTCCGGAGAGGCTGCCACTTGTCAGCGAGCTTCACCTGGCCAGGTCCCACGGTGATGTCAAGCTTCACCTGGCCAGGTCCGCCCGTGATGTAGCTCCCCAATCAATCACTACTCTCTAGACCTTCCAGATAGACTCCCAGAACTTCTGTCCCCATGGGCAAGCAGTAGAGCCAGAGGCCTTCCCCCTTTGCTCTTTGGTCTCTAGGCCCTCTGTCAGGCACTCCAAGGTGTGAAGTGACAAGGGGGAGAAGGAAGAGATTTCAGAGAACGAAGACAAGCAGAGAGAGAGAGAGAGAGGCAAGAGATGCTGAGTGGGGATGCCTTGCCTACTGATATCCTCAGGAAAGTGGGAAAGAGGTACCTGGCGTGCTCTGCCAATGCCCTGAAGCAGTCCGCACCAGGGGCTCCCTTGTGCCTGCGTAGCCTTTCCCGGGGCGTGCTCAAATCCTGTGGCCACTAGGGGTCATAGGTCACAATGGAGGGCCCTGTGTCATCTGCCTGGCGGGCCGGATCTCTGCCATTGGCTCAGTCTTGTCACCAGGCCCATCTCAAGCTCCGCCCACTCTTGCGGTGGGGGGACTGTCTCTATGGTGATGGCAAAGAAGCCTCAGCCCCGCCCACCTGGCCTTCACTTCACCTACCTGGCCCTCTGACCCTCACTCAGACCTCTGTGTTGATAAAAATCAATGTCCGCCAGTGCCCAGGTGTCAGCATCTGGGATAAAGGATTCGGGACCTTGCCTGGGGCAGAAGGCAGCCTAGGTCAGCGGGTAGCTGGAAGTCTAGTGACTTGTGACACTGCTGCCAGTGACAAATGGTGACTCCCACACTCACATATCCCCTGGTGGCAGAATGCTAGTGATGGGTGGAGAAACATCGCTCCGGAGCACACGTTTAATGGGGCACCAGCCAAAGCAAAGGCCAGGGCCAGTAGTGGACGTGGTGGAGCTGAATGGCGAGCCAGTGAAGGGCCCAAGGATCCCTCCTGTATGTGGCGAACAGGTCATCCGTGTCCCCAGGTCCATCAACCATTGCACTGCTGGGGCCCAGGCTGCCAGGATTTCGGCCTTGCCTTCGGAGCCCGGCCACATAGGCAGCCTTGCACCGGAGGCGGGGACGTGTAGACAGCAAAAATTTGGAAACTGGCAGTGTTTCCTCGATTTCCCTGGCATCGGCCTCTTTGAGCGGCTTGCTTTTTTTCCTGGTAGGATAGGGCCCTGACGGAGAAAGGCAGGATTACGTGTGCAGGAAAGGTGTGTGTTGAGAGGGTGACGACGTTGGGACCACGTTGGGATCTTTAGTCCCAGGAAAGGCCCCTGGCGGGTGTGGGTCAATGTTTTCTACCCATCCCCCTTGGCGGGGGGAGGTTTTCACCATACAAAGCAGCAGCGCAATTATTCGTCGCCGGAGAGGTTGCATCTGCCCACAAGCTCCCCCTGGCCAGGGTCCGCCCCTACTGTATTGCGCGTGTCAGTCAACAGAAGCTAAGACCTTCCAGAGAGACTACCTGCTATTCTGTCCCCACGGGGAAGCAGTACAGCCAGAAGCCTCCCCCGTTCCATCTCTAGGCTCTCTCTCAGGCCCCTCATACTTGTGATGTGTCTCAGGGGTAGAATGAAGAGATTCCTCTGAGTGAACACATACGTGAGAGGCCACAGATGCTGAGGAAGGGCGCCTTGCCTAGTGATATCCTAGCGTAAGTGGAAAAGAGGTACCTGCCTGCTGTCCCAGTGTGTCGAACGTGTTCACATCAGGGGTTGCCTACTGTGAAGTTATTCCCTGGGTGCCCTGGATTTTGTGGCCAAAGACGCAAGGGGCCGTTGTCTGTCCATGGGTAAAATGGAGGGCTCTGCGGAACTGGCCGGTTAGGCTGGACCTCTCCTATTGGCTGAGTGTTTGTGACTCGTCCCCGTCCGAAGTTCCGCCCAGCCTTCCGGTGGCTGTCACCATGGTGATTGGGAAAGAAGCCTTAGGCCCCACACTCAGCCCTCACCTGGCCTACCTGGCCTCTTTCCCCTCATCTAGACCGCTGTGTGGATGAAAGAAAGGATGTCGGCCAGTGAGCACGTGTCCTGATTTCCTTGGAAGGATTAGGTTCCTTGCCTGGGCAGAAGACAGCCAAGGTCAGCCTGAGCCTAGACACCTAGTGACCTGTGACACTGCAGCCAGTGATAGATGTTGATGTCCACGCTCAGGTATCCGCAGGTGGCGGATTCAGTGTGGTGGGAAGAGAAGTGGAAGTAGAGATGACACACTCACGAGGGCACGGTCCAAAGGTCAGGGAAAATAGCTGAGGTCGTGGAGCTCTAGCGGAGCCAGTCTAGGGCCCAGGCCTCCCTGCTGTACGAGGCAAAGAGGTGATCCATATGCCGCCATCCGTAGATTCTGGACGGCTGGGGTCCTGGATGCCCGGATTTCGGCCTCGTCTACCGAGAAGTGACGCACATGCAGTGTGCCACCGGAGGCTGTGGAGCAGCAGAGGGCAAAATCTTGAAAATGGGGGCTTCAGTTGACTTGGCCTGTGCTCTCCTTTGGCTGAGTGACATCGTGTGTTTCCTAGCAGGTGAAGACATTCGTGGAGAGAGGCGGTTTCCATGCGTGCAGGCAAAGTGTGTGCTGAGATGATGAGTTGCAGGGGAGACCAGGGTGGACTCTCCAGACCCAGAATAGGCCTCTGGCAGGTATGTGTCAATGTTTTCTGCCCATGGCACTCAGCCGGTTATTTGCATGGAATGTTAGGAGCGGAATTAGTAGTCTCCGGAGAGGCTGCCACTTGTCAGCGAGCTTCACCTGGCCAGGTCCCACGGTGATGTCAAGCTTCACCTGGCCAGGTCCGCCCATGATGTAGCTCCCCAATCAATCACTACTCTCTAGACCTTCCAGATAGACTCCCAGAACTTCTCTCCCCATGGGCAAGCAGTAGAGCCAGAGGCCTTCCCCCTTTGCTCTTTGGTCTCTAGGCCCTCTGTCAGGCACTCCAAGGTGTGAAGTGACAAGGGGGAGAAGGAAGAGATTTCAGAGAACGAAGACAAGCAGAGAGAGACAGAGAGAGGCAAGAGATGCTGAGTGGGGATGCCTTGCCTACTGATATCCTCAGGAATGTGGGAAAGAGGTACCTGGCGTGCTCTGCCAATGCCCTGAAGCAGTCCGCACCAGGGGCTCCCTTGTGCCTGCGTAGCCTTTCCCGGGGCGTGCTCAAATCCTGTGGCCACTAGGGGTCATAGGTCACAATGGAGGGCCCTGTGTCATCTGCCTGGCGGGCCGGATCTCTGCCATTGGCTCAGTCTTGTCACCAGGCCCATCCCAAGCTCCGCCCACTCTTGCGGTGGGGGGACTGTCTCTATGGTGATGGCAAAGAAGCCTCAGCCCCGCCCACCTGGCCTTCACTTCACCTACCTGGCCCTCTGACCCTCACTCAGACCTCTGTGTTGATAAAAATCAATGTCCGCCAGTGCCCAGGTGTCAGCATCTGGGATAAAGGATTCGGGACCTTGCCTGGGGCAGAAGGCAGCCTAGGTCAGCGGGTAGCTGGAAGTCTAGTGACTTGTGACACTGCTGCCAGTGACAAATGGTGACTCCCACACTCACATATCCCCTGGTGGCAGAATGCTAGTGATGGGTGGAGAAACATCGCTCCGGAGCACACGTTTAATGGGGCACCAGCCAAAGCAAAG
This sequence comes from Loxodonta africana, assembly GCF_030014295.1. Taxonomy (NCBI): domain Eukaryota; kingdom Metazoa; phylum Chordata; class Mammalia; order Proboscidea; family Elephantidae; genus Loxodonta; species Loxodonta africana. The sequence continues at coordinate 73,195 of NW_026974875.1, read as the reverse complement.
GCCAGGGCCAGTAGTGGACGTCGTGGAGCTGAATGGCGAGCCAGTGAAGGGCCCAAGGATCCCTCCTGTATGTGGCGAACAGGTCATCCGTGTCCCCAGGTCCATCAACCATTGCACTGCTGGGGCCCAGGCTGCCAGGATTTCGGCCTTGCCTTCGGAGCCCGGCCACATAGGCAGCCTTGCACCGGAGGCGGGGACGTGTAGACAGCAAAAATTTGGAAACTGGCAGTGTTTCCTCGATTTCCCTGGCATGGGCCTTTTTGAGCGGCTTGCTTTTTTTCCTGGTAGGATAGGGCCCTGACGGAGAAAGGCAGGATTACGTGTGCAGGAAAGGTGTGTGTTGAGAGGGTGACGACGTTGAGACCACGTTGGGATCTTTAGTCCCAGGAAAGGCCCCTGGCGGGTGTGGGTCAATGTTCTCTACCCATCCCCCTTGGCGGGGGGAGGTTTTCACCATACAAAGCAGCAGCGCAATTATTCGTCGCCGGAGAGGTTGCATCTGCCCACAAGCTCCCCCTGGCCAGGGTCCGCCCCTACTGTATTGCGCGTGTCAGTCAACAGAAGCTAAGACCTTCCAGAGAGACTACCTGCTATTCTGTCCCCACGGGGAAGCAGTACAGCCAGAAGCCTCCCCCGTTCCATCTCTAGGCTCTCTCTCAGGCCCCTCATACTTGTGATGTGTCTCAGGGGTAGAATGAAGAGATTCCTCTGAGTGAACACATACGTGAGAGGCCACAGATGCTGAGGAAGGGCGCCTTGCCTAGTGATATCCTAGCGTAAGTGGAAAAGAGGTACCTGCCTGCTGTCCCAGTGTGTCGAACGTGTTCACATCAGGGGTTGCCTACTGTGAAGTTATTCCCTGGGTGCCCTGGATTTTGTGGCCAAAGACGCAAGGGGCCGTTGTCTGTCCATGGGTAAAATGGAGGGCTCTGCGGAACTGGCCGGTTAGGCTGGACCTCTCCTATTGGCTGAGTGTTTGTGACTCGTCCCCGTCCGAAGTTCCGCCCAGCCTTCCGGTGGCTGTCACCATGGTGATTGGGAAAGAAGCCTTAGGCCCCACACTCAGCCCTCACCTGGCCTACCTGGCCTCTTTCCCCTCATCTAGACCGCTGTGTAGATGAAAGAAAGGATGTCGGCCAGTGAGCACGTGTCCTGATTTCCTTGGAAGGATTAGGTTCCTTGCCTGGGCAGAAGACAGCCAAGGTCAGCCTGAGCCTAGACACCTAGTGACCTGTGACACTGCAGCCAGTGATAGATGTTGATGTCCACGCTCAGGTATCCGCAGGTGGTGGATTCAGTGTGGTGGGAAGAGAAGTGGAAGTAGAGATGACACACTCAGGAGGGCACAGGCCAAAGGTCAGGGAAAATAGCTGAGGTCGTGGAGCTCTAGCGGAGCCAGTCTAGGGCCCAGGCCTCCCTGCTGTACGAGGCAAAGAGGTGATCCATATGCCGCCATCCGTAGATTCTGGACGGCTGGGGCCCTGGATGCCCGGATTTCGGCCTCGTCTACCGAGAAGTGACGCACATGCAGTGTGCCACCGGAGGCTGTGGAGCAGCAGAGGGCAAAATCTTGAAAATGGGGGCTTCAGTTGACTTGGCCTGTGCTCTCCTTTGGCTGAGTGACATCGTGTGTTTCCTAGCAGGTGAAGACATTCGTGGAGAGAGGCGGTTTCCATGCGTGCAGGCAAAGTGTGTGCTGAGATGATGAGTTGCAGGGGAGACCAGGGTGGACTCTCCAGACCCAGAATAGGCCTCTGGCAGGTATGTGTCAATGTTTTCTGCCCATGGCACTCAGCCGGTTATTTGCATAGAATGTTAGGAGCGGAATTAGTAGTCTCCGGAGAGGCTGCCACTTGTCAGCGAGCTTCACCTGGCCAGGTCCCACGGTGATGTCAAGCTTCACCTGGCCAGGTCCGCCCGTGATGTAGCTCCCCAATCAATCACTACTCTCTAGACCTTCCAGATAGACTCCCAGAACTTCTCTCCCCATGGGCAAGCAGTAGAGCCAGAGGCCTTTCCCCTTTGCTCTTTGGTCTCTAGGCCCTCTGTCAGGCACTCCAAGGTGTGAAGTGACAAGGGGGAGAAGGAAGAGATTTCAGAGAACGAAGACAAGCAGAGAGAGACAGAGAGAGGCAAGAGATGCTGAGTGGGGATGCCTTGCCTACTGATATCCTCAGGAAAGTGGGAAAGAGGTACCTGGCGTGCTCTGCCAATGCCCTGAAGCAGTCCGCACCAGGGGCTCCCTTGTGCCTGCGTAGCCTTTCCCGGGGCGTGCTCAAATCCTGTGGCCACTAGGGGTCATAGGTCACAATGGAGGGCCCTGTGTCATCTGCCTGGCGGGCCGGATCTCTGCCATTGGCTCAGTCTTGTCACCAGGCCCATCCCAAGCTCCGCCCACTCTTGCGGTGGGGGGACTGTCTCTATGGTGATGGCAAAGAAGCCTCAGCCCCGCCCACCTGGCCTTGACTTCACCTACCTGGCCCTCTGACCCTCACTCAGACCTCTGTGTTGATAAAAATCAATGTCCGCCAGTGCCCAGGTGTCAGCATCTGGGATAAAGGATTCGGGACCTTGCCTGGGGCAGAAGGCAGCCTAGGTCAGCGGGTAGCTGGAAGTCTAGTGACTTGTGACACTGCTGCCAGTGACAAATGGTGACTCCCACACTCACATATCCCCTGGTGGCAGAATGCTAGTGATGGGTGGAGAAACATCGCTCCGGAGCACACGTTTAATGGGGCACCAGCCAAAGCAAAGGCCAGGGCCAGTAGTGGACGTGGTGGAGCTGAATGGCGAGCCAGTGAAGGGCCCAAGGATCCCTCCTGTATGTGGCGAACAGGTCATCCGTGTCCCCACGTCCATCAACCATTGCACTGCTGGGGCCCCGGCTGCCAGGATTTCGGCCTTGCCTTCGGAGCCCGGCCACATAGGCAGCCTTGCACCGGAGGCGGGGACGTGTAGACAGCAAAAATTTGGAAACTGGCAGTGTTTCCTCGATTTCCCTGGCATGGGCCTTTTTGAGCGGCTTGCTTTTTTTCCTGGTAGGATAGGGCCCTGACGGAGAAAGGCAGGATTACGTGTGCAGGAAAGGTGTGTGTTGAGAGGGTGACGACGTTGAGACCACGTTGGGATCTTTAGTCCCAGGAAAGGCCCCTGGCGGGTGTGGGTCAATGTTCTCTACCCATCCCCCTTGGCGGGGGGAGGTTTTCACCATACAAAGCAGCAGCGCAATTATTCGTCGCCGGAGAGGTTGCATCTGCCCACAAGCTCCCCCTGGCCAGGGTCCGCCCCTACTGTATTGCGCGTGTCAGTCAACAGAAGCTAAGACCTTCCAGAGAGACTACCTGCTATTCTGTCCCCACGGGGAAGCAGTACAGCCAGAAGCCTCCCCCGTTCCATCTCTAGGCTCTCTCTCAGGCCCCTCATACTTGTGATGTGTCTCAGGGGTAGAATGAAGAGATTCCTCTGAGTGAACACATACGTGAGAGGCCACAGATGCTGAGGAAGGGCGCCTTGCCTAGTGATATCCTAGCGTAAGTGGAAAAGAGGTACCTGCCTGCTGTCCCAGTGTGTCGAACGTGTTCACATCAGGGGTTGCCTACTGTGAAGTTATTCCCTGGGTGCCCTGGATTTTGTGGCCAAAGACGCAAGGGGCCGTTGTCTGTCCATGGGTAAAATGGAGGGCTCTGCGGAACTGGCCGGTTAGGCTGGACCTCTCCTATTGGCTGAGTGTTTGTGACTCGTCCCCGTCAGAAGTTCCGCCCAGCCTTCCGGTGGCTGTCACCATGGTGATTGGGAAAGAAGCCTTAGGCCCCACACTCAGCCCTCACCTGGCCTACCTGGCCTCTTTCCCCTCATCTAGACCGCTGTGTAGATGAAAGAAAGGATGTCGGCCAGTGAGCACGTGTCCTGATTTCCTTGGAAGGATTAGGTTCCTTGCCTGGGCAGAAGACAGCCAAGGTCAGCCTGAGCCTAGACACCTAGTGACCTGTGACACTGCAGCCAGTGATAGATGTTGATGTCCACGCTCAGGTATCCGCAGGTGGCGGATTCAGTGTGGTGGGAGGAGAAGTGGAAGTAGAGATGACACACTCACGAGGGCACAGGCCAAAGGTCAGGGAAAATAGCTGAGGTCGTGGAGCTCTAGCGGAGCCAGTCTAGGGCCCAGGCCTCCCTGCTGTACGAGGCAAAGAGGTGATCCATATGCCGCCATCCGTAGATTCTGGACGGCTGGGGCCCTGGATGCCCGGATTTCGGCCTCGTCTACCGAGAAGTGACGCACATGCAGTGTGCCACCGGAGGCTGTGGAGCAGCAGAGGGCAAAATCTTGAAAATGGGGGCTTCAGTTGACTTGGCCTGTGCTCTCCTTTGGCTGAGTGACATCGTGTGTTTCCTAGCAGGTGAAGACATTCGTGGAGAGAGGCGGTTTCCATGCGTGCAGGCAAAGTGTGTGCTGAGATGATGAGTTGCAGGGGAGACCAGGGTGGACTCTCCAGACCCAGAATAGGCCTCTGGCAGGTATGTGTCAATGTTTTCTGCCCATGGCACTCAGCCGGTTATTTGCATAGAATGTTAGGAGCGGAATTAGTAGTCTCCGGAGAGGCTGCCACTTGTCAGCGAGCTTCACCTGGCCAGGTCCCACGGTGATGTCAAGCTTCACCTGGCCAGGTCCGCCCGTGATGTAGCTCCCCAATCAATCACTACTCTCTAGACCTTCCAGATAGACTCCCAGAACTTCTCTCCCCATGGGCAAGCAGTAGAGCCAGAGGCCTTCCCCCCTTGCTCTTTGGTCTCTAGGCCCTCTGTCAGGCACTCCAAGGTGTGAAGTGACAAGGGGGAGAAGGAAGAGATTTCAGAGAACGAAGACAAGCAGAGAGAGACAGAGAGAGGCAAGAGATGCTGAGTGGGGATGCCTTGCCTACTGATATCCTCAGGAAAGTGGGAAAGAGGTACCTGGCGTGCTCTGCCAATGCCCTGAAGCAGTCCGCACCAGGGGCTCCCTTGTGCCTGCGTAGCCTTTCCCGGGGCGTGCTCAAATCCTGTGGCCACTAGGGGTCATAGGTCCCAATGGAGGGCCCTGTGTCATCTGCCTGGCGGGCCGGATCTCTGCCATTGGCTCAGTCTTGTCACCAGGCCCATCCCAAGCTCCGCCCACTCTTGCGGTGGGGGGACTGTCTCTATGGTGATGGCAAAGAAGCCTCAGCCCCGCCCACCTGGCCTTCACTTCACCTACCTGGCCCTCTGACCCTCACTCAGACCTCTGTGTTGATAAAAATCAATGTCCGCCAGTGCCCAGGTGTCAGCATCTGGGATAAAGGATTCGGGACCTTGCCTGGGGCAGAAGGCAGCCTAGGTCAGCGGGTAGCTGGAAGTCTAGTGACTTGTGACACTGCTGCCAGTGACAAATGGTGACTCCCACACTCACATATCCCCTGGTGGCAGAATGCTAGTGATGGGTGGAGAAAGATCGCTCCGGAGCACACGTTTAATGGGGCACCAGCCAAAGCAAAGGCCAGGGCCAGTAGTGGACGTCGTGGAGCTGAATGGCGAGCCAGTGAAGGGCCCAAGGATCCCTCCTGTATGTGGCGAACAGGTCATCCGTGTCCCCACGTCCATCAACCATTGCACTGCTGGGGCCCAGGCTGCCAGGATTTCGGCCTTGCCTTCGGAGCCCGGCCACATAGGCAGCCTTGCACCGGAGGCGGGGACGTGTAGACAGCAAAAATTTGGAAACTGGCAGTGTTTCCTCGATTTCCCTGGCATCGGCCTCTTTGAGCGGCTTGCTTTTTTTCCTGGTAGCATAGGGCCCTGACGGAGAAAGGCAGGATTACGTGTGCAGGAAAGGTGTGTGTTGAGAGGGTGACGACGTTGAGACCACGTTGGGATCTTTAGTCCCAGGAAAGGCCCCTGGCGGGTGTGGGTCAATGTTCTCTACCCATCCCCCTTGGCGGGGGGAGGTTTTCACCATACAAAGCAGCAGCGCAATTATTCGTCGCCGGAGAGGTTGCATCTGCCCACAAGCTCCCCCTGGCCAGGGTCCGCCCCTACTGTATTGCGCGTGTCAGTCAACAGAAGCTAAGACCTTCCAGAGAGACTACCTGCTATTCTGTCCCCACGGGGAAGCAGTACAGCCAGAAGCCTCCCCCGTTCCATCTCTAGGCTCTCTCTCAGGCCCCTCATACTTGTGATGTGTCTCAGGGGTAGAATGAAGAGATTCCTCTGAGTGAACACATACGTGAGAGGCCACAGATGCTGAGGAAGGGCGCCTTGCCTAGTGATATCCTAGCGTAAGTGGAAAAGAGGTACCTGCCTGCTGTCCCAGTGTGTCGAACGTGTTCACATCAGGGGTTGCCTACTGTGAAGTTATTCCCTGGGTGCCCTGGATTTTGTGGCCAAAGACGCAAGGGGCCGTTGTCTGTCCATGGGTAAAATGGAGGGCTCTGCGGAACTGGCCGGTTAGGCTGGACCTCTCCTATTGGCTGAGTGTTTGTGACTCGTCCCCGTCCGAAGTTCCGCCCAGCCTTCCGGTGGCTGTCACCATGGTGATTGGGAAAGAAGCCTTAGGCCCCACACTCAGCCCTCACCTGGCCTACCTGGCCTCTTTCCCCTCATCTAGACCGCTGTGTGGATGAAAGTAAGGATGTCGGCCAGTGAGCACGTGTCCTGATTTCCTTGGAAGGATTAGGTTCCTTGCCTGGGCAGAAGACAGCCAAGGTCAGCCTGAGCCTAGACACCTAGTGACCTGTGACACTGCAGCCAGTGATAGATGTTGATGTCCACGCTCAGGTATCCGCAGGTGGCGGATTCAGTGTGGTGGGAAGAGAAGTGGAAGTAGAGATGACACAATCACGAGGGCACAGGCCAAAGGTCAGCGAAAATAGCTGAGGTCGTGGAGCTCTAGCGGAGCCAGTCTAGGGCCCAGGCCTCCCTGCTGTACGAGGCAAAGAGGTGATCCATATGCCGCCATCCGTAGATTCTGGACGGCTGGGGCCCTGGATGCCCGGATTTCGGCCTCGTCTACCGAGAAGTGACGCACATGCAGTGTGCCACCGGAGGCTGTGGAGCAGCAGAGGGCAAAATCTTGAAAATGGGGGCTTCAGTTGACTTGGCCTGTGCTCTCCTTTGGCTGAGTGACATCGTGTGTTTCCTAGCAGGTGAAGACATTCGTGGAGAGAGGCGGTTTCCATGCGTGCAGGCAAAGTGTGTGCTGAGATGATGAGTTGCAGGGGAGACCAGAGTGGACTCTCCAGACCCAGAATAGGCCTCTGGCAGGTATGTGTCAATGTTTTCTGCCCATGGCACTCAGCCGGTTATTTGCATAGAATGTTAGGAGCGGAATTAGTAGTCTCCGGAGAGGCTGCCACTTGTCAGCGAGCTTCACCTGGCCAGGTCCCACGGTGATGTCAAGCTTCACCTGGCCAGGTCTGCCCGTGATGTAGCTCCCCAATCAATCACTACTCTCTAGACCTTCCAGATAGACTCCCAGAACTTCTCTCCCCATGGGCAAGCAGTAGAGCCAGAGGCCTTTCCCCTTTGCTCTTTGGTCTCTAGGCCCTCTGTCAGGCACTCCAAGGTGTGAAGTGACAAGGGGGAGAAGGAAGAGATTTCAGAGAACGAAGACAAGCAGAGAGAGACAGAGAGAGGCAAGAGATGCTGAGTGGGGATGCCTTGCCTACTGATATCCTCAGGAAAGTGGGAAAGAGGTACCTGGCGTGCTCTGCCAATGCCCTGAAGCAGTCCGCACCAGGGGCTCCCTTGTGCCTGCGTAGCCTTTCCCGGGGCGTGCTCAAATCCTGTGGCCACTAGGGGTCATAGGTCACAATGGAGGGCCCTGTGTCATCTGCCTGGCGGGCCGGATCTCTGCCATTGGCTCAGTCTTGTCACCAGGCCCATCCCAAGCTCCGCCCACTCTTGCGGTGGGGGGACTGTCTCTATGGTGATGGCAAAGAAGCCTCAGCCCCGCCCACCTGGCCTTCACTTCACCTACCTGGCCCTCTGACCCTCACTCAGACCTCTGTGTTGATAAAAATCAATGTCCGCCAGTGCCCAGGTGTCAGCATCTGGGATAAAGGATTCGGGACCTTGCCTGGGGCAGAAGGCAGCCTAGGTCAGCGGGTAGCTGGAAGTCTAGTGACTTGTGACACTGCTGCCAGTGACAAATTGTGACTCCCACACTCACATATCCCCTGGTGGCAGAATGCTAGTGATGGGTGGAGAAACATCGCTCCGGAGCACACGTTTAATGGGGCACCAGCCAAAGCAAAGGCCAGGGCCAGTAGTGGACGTCGTGGAGCTGAATGGCGAGCCAGTGAAGGGCCCAAGGATCCCTCCTGTGTGTGGTGAACAGGTCATCCGTGTCCCCACGTCCATCAACCATTGGACTGCTGGGGCCCAGGCTGCCAGGATTTCGGCCTTGCCTTCGGAGCCCGGCCACATAGGCAGCCTTGCACCGGAGGCGGGGACGTGTAGACAGCAAAAATTTGGAAACTGGCAGTGTTTCCTCGATTTCCCTGGCATCGGCCTTTTTGAGCGGCTTGCTTTTTTTCCTGGTAGGATAGGGCCCTGACGGAGAAAGGCAGGATTACGTGTGCAGGAAAGGTGCGTGTTGAGAGGGTGACTACGTTGAGACCACGTTGGGATCTTTAGTCCCAGGAAAGGCCCCTGGCGGGTATGGGTCAATGTTCTCTACCCATCCGCCTTGGCGGGGGGAGGTTTTCACCATACAAAGCAGCAGCGCAATTATTCGTCGCCGGAGAGGTTGCATCTGCCCACAAGCTCCCCCTGGCCAGGGTCCGCCCCTACTGTATTGCGCGTGTCAGTCAACAGAAGCTAAGACCTTCCAGAGAGACTACCTGCTATTCTGTCCCCACGGGGAAGCAGTACAGCCAGAAGCCTCCCCCGTTCCATCTCTAGGCTCTCTCTCAGGCCCCTCATACTTGTGATGTGTCTCAGGGGTAGAATGAAGAGATTCCTCTGAGTGAACACATACCTGAGAGGCCACAGATGCTGAGGAAGGGCGCCTTGCTTGTGATATCCTAGCGTAAGTGGAAAAGAGGTACCTGCCTGCTGTCCCAGTGTGTCGAACGTGTTCACATCAGGGGTTGCCTACTGTGAAGTTATTCCCTGGGTGCCCTGGATTTTGTGGCCAAAGACGCAAGGGGCCGTTGTCTGTCCATGGGTAAAATGGAGGGCTCTGCGGAACTGGCCGGTTAGGCTGGACCTCTCCTATTGGCTGAGTGTTTGTGACTCGTCCCCGTCCGAAGTTCCGCCCAGCCTTCCGGTGGCTGTCACCATGGTGATTGGGAAAGAAGCCTTAGGCCCCACACTCAGCCCTCACCTGGCCTACCTGGCCTCTTTCCCCTCATCTAGACCGCTGCGTGGATGAAAGTAAGGATGTCGGCCAGTGAGCACGTGTCCTCATTTCCTTGGAAGGATTAGGTTCCTTGCCTGGGCAGAAGACAGCCAAGGTCAGCCTGAGCCTAGACACCTAGTGACCTGTGACACTGCAGCCAGTGATAGATGTTGATGTCCACGCTCAGGTATCCGCAGGTGGCGGATTCAGTGTGGTGGGAAGAGAAGTGGAAGTAGAGATGACACACTCAGGAGGGCACAGGCCAAAGGTCAGGGAAAATAGCTGAGGTCGTGGAGCTCTAGCGGAGCCAGTCTAGGGCCCAGGCCTCCCTGCTGTACGAGGCAAAGAGGTGATCCATATGCCGCCATCCGTAGATTCTGGACGGCTGGGGCCCTGGATGCCCGGATTTCGGCCTCGTCTACCGAGAAGTGACGCACATGCAGTGTGCCACCGGAGGCTGTGGAGCAGCAGAGGGCAAAATCTTGAAAATGGGGGCTTCAGTTGACTTGGCCTGTGCTCTCCTTTGGCTGAGTGACATCGTGTGTTTCCTAGCAGGTGAAGACATTCGTGGAGAGAGGCGGTTTCCATGCGTGCAGGCAAAGTGTGTGCTGAGATGATGAGTTGCAGGGGAGACCAGGGTGGACTCTCCAGACCCAGAATAGGCCTCTGGCAGGTATGTGTCAATGTTTTCTGCCCATGGCACTCAGCCGGTTATTTGCATAGAATGTTAGGAGCGGAATTAGTAGTCTCCGGAGAGGCTGCCACTTGTCAGCGAGCTTCACCTGGCCAGGTCCCACGGTGATGTCAAGCTTCACCTGGCCAGGTCCGCCCGTGATGTAGCTCCCCAATCAATCACTACTCTCTAGACCTTCCAGATAGACTCCCAGAACTTCTCTCCCCATGGGCAAGCAGTAGAGCCAGAGGCCTTCCCCCTTTGCTCTTTGGTCTCTAGGCCCTCTGTCAGGCACTCCAAGGTGTGAAGTGACAAGGGGGAGAAGGAAGAGATTTCAGAGAACGAAGACAAGCAGAGAGAGACAGAGAGAGGCAAGAGATGCTGAGTGGGGATGCCTTGCCTACTGATATCCTCAGGAAAGTGGGAAAGAGGTACCTGGCGTGCTCTGCCAATGCCCTGAAGCAGTCCGCACCAGGGGCTCCCTTGTGCCTGCGTAGCCTTTCCCGGGGCGTGCTCAAATCCTGTGGCCACTAGGGGTCATAGGTCCCAATGGAGGGCCCTGTGTCATCTGCCTGGCGGGCCGGATCTCTGCCATTGGCTCAGTCTTGTCACCAGGCCCATCCCAAGCTCCGCCCACTCTTGCGGTGGGGGGACTGTCTCTATGGTGATGGCAAAGAAGCCTCAGCCCCGCCCACCTGGCCTTCACTTCACCTACCTGGCCCTCTGACCCTCACTCAGACCTCTGTGTTGATAAAAATCAATGTCCGCCAGTGCCCAGGTGTCAGCATCTGGGATAAAGGATTCGGGACCTTGCCTGGGGCAGAAGGCAGCCTAGGTCAGCGGGTAGCTGGAAGTCTAGTGACTTGTGACACTGCTGCCAGTGACAAATGGTGACTCCCACACTCACATATCCCCTGGTGGCAGAATGCTAGTGATGGGTGGAGAAACATCGCTCCGGAGCACACGTTTAATGGGGCACCAGCCAAAGCAAAGGCCAGGGCCAGTAGTGGACGTCGTGGAGCTGAATGGCGAGCCAGTGAAAAGCCCAAGGATCCCTCCGGTATGTGTCGAACAGGTGATCCGTGTCCCCACGACCATCAACCATTGCACTGCTGGGGCCCAGGCTGCCAGGATTTCGGCCTTGCCTTCGGAGCCCGGCCACATAGGCAGCCTTGCACCGGAGGCGGGGACGTGTAGACAGCAAAAATTTGGAAACTGGCAGTGTTTCCTCGATTTCCCTGGCATCGGCCTCTTTGAGCGGCTTCCTTTTTTTCCTGGTAGGATAGGGCCCTGACGGAGAAAGGCAGGATTACGTGTGCAGGAAAGGTGTGTGTTGAGAGGGTGACGACGTTGAGACCACGTTGGGATCTTTAGTCCCAGGAAAGGCCCCTGGCGGGTGTGGGTCAATGTTCTCTACCCATCCCCCTTGGCGGGGGGAGGTTTTCACCATACAAAGCAGCAGCGCAATTATTCGTCGCCGGAGAGGTTGCATCTGCCCACAAGCTCCCCCTGGCCTGGGTCCGCCCCTACTGTATTGCGCGTGTCAGTCAACAGAAGCTAAGACCTTCCAGAGAGACTACCTGCTATTCTGTCCCCACGGGGAAGCAGTACAGCCAGAAGCCTCCCCCGTTCCATCTCTAGGCTCTCTCTCAGGCCCCTCATACTTGTGATGTGTCTCAGGGGTAGAATGAAGAGATTCCTCTGAGTGAACACATACGTGAGAGGCCACAGATGCTGAGGAAGGGCGCCTTGCCTAGTGATATCCTAGCGTAAGTGGAAAAGAGGTACCTGCCTGCTGTCCCAGTGTGTCGAACGTGTTCACATCAGGGGTTGCCTACTGTGAAGTTATTCCCTGGGTGCCCTGGATTTTGTGGCCAAAGACGCAAGGGGCCGTTGTCTGTCCATGGGTAAAATGGAGGGCTCTGCGGAACTGGCCGGTTAGGCTGGACCTCTCCTATTGGCTGAGTGTTTGTGACTCGTCCCCGTCCGAAGTTCCGCCCAGCCTTCCGGTGGCTGTCACCATGGTGATTGGGAAAGAAGCCTTAGGCCCCACACTCAGCCCTCACCTGGCCTACCTGGCCTCTTTCCCCTCATCTAGACCGCTGCGTGGATGAAAGTAAGGATGTCGGCCAGTGAGCACGTGTCCTGATTTCCTTGGAAGGATTAGGTTCCTTGCCTGGGCAGAAGACAGCCAAGGTCAGCCTGAGCCTAAACACCTAGTGACCTGTGACACTGCAGCCAGTGATAGATGTTGATGTCCACGCTCAGGTATCCGCAGGTGGCGGATTCAGTGTGGTGGGAAGAGAAGTGGAAGTAGAGATGACACAATCACGAGGGCACAGGCCAAAGGTCAGCGAAAATAGCTGAGGTCGTGGAGCTCTAGCAGAGCCAGTCTAGGGCCCAGGCCTCCCTGCTGTACGAGGCAAAGAGGTGATCCATATGCCGCCATCCGTAGATTCTGGACGGCTGGGGCCCTGGATGCCCGGATTTCGGCCTCGTCTACCGAGAAGTGACGCACATGCAGTGTGCCACCGGAGGCTGTGGAGCAGCAGAGGGCAAAATCTTGAAAATGGGGGCTTCAGTTGACTTGGCCTGTGCTCTCCTTTGGCTGAGTGACATCGTGTGTTTCCTAGCAGGTGAAGACATTCGTGGAGAGAGGCGGTTTCCATGCGTGCAGGCAAAGTGTGTGCTGAGATGATGAGTTGCAGGGGAGACCAGGGTGGACTCTCCAGACCCAGAATAGGCCTCTGGCAGGTATGTGTCAATGTTTTCTGCCCATGGCACTCAGCCGGTTATTTGCATAGAATGTTAGGAGCGGAATTAGTAGTCTCCGGAGAGGCTGCCACTTGTCAGCGAGCTTCACCTGGCCAGGTCCCACGGTGATGTCAAGCTTCACCTGGCCAGGTCCGCCCGTGATGTAGCTCCCCAATCAATCACTACTCTCTAGACCTTCCAGATAGACTCCCAGAACTTCTGTCCCCATGGGCAAGCAGTAGAGCCAGAGGCCTTCCCCCTTTGCTCTTTGGTCTCTAGGCCCTCTGTCAGGCACTCCAAGGTGTGAAGTGACAAGGGGGAGAAGGAAGAGATTTCAGAGAACGAAGACAAGCAGAGAGAGAGAGAGAGAGGCAAGAGATGCTGAGTGGGGATGCCTTGCCTACTGATATCCTCAGGAAAGTGGGAAAGAGGTACCTGGCGTGCTCTGCCAATGCCCTGAAGCAGTCCGCACCAGGGGCTCCCTTGTGCCTGCGTAGCCTTTCCCGGGGCGTGCTCAAATCCTGTGGCCACTAGGGGTCATAGGTCACAATGGAGGGCCCTGTGTCATCTGCCTGGCGGGCCGGATCTCTGCCATTGGCTCAGTCTTGTCACCAGGCCCATCCCAAGCTCCGCCCACTCTTGCGGTGGGGGGACTGTCTCTATGGTGATGGCAAAGAAGCCTCAGCCCCGCCCACCTGGCCTTCACTTCACCTACCTGGCCCTCTGACCCTCACTCAGACCTCTGTGTTGATAAAAATCAATGTCCGCCAGTGCCCAGGTGTCAGCATCTGGGATAAAGGATTCGGGACCTTGCCTGGGGCAGAAGGCAGCCTAGGTCAGCGGGTAGCTGGAAGTCTAGTGACTTGTGACACTGCTGCCAGTGACAAATGGTGACTCCCACACTCACATATCCCCTGGTGGCAGAATGCTAGTGATGGGTGGAGAAACATCGCTCCGGAGCACACGTTTAATGGGGCACCAGCCAAAGCAAAGGCCAGGGCCAGTAGTGGACGTCGTGGAGCTGAATGGCGAGCCAGTGAAGGGCCCAAGGATCCCTCCTGTGTGTGGCGAACAGGTCATCCGTGTCCCCACGTCCATCAACCATTGCACTGCTGGGGCCCAGGCTGCCAGGATTTCGGCCTTGCCTTCGGAGCCCGACCACATAGGCAGCCTTGCACCGGAGGCGGGGACGTGTAGACAGCAAAAATTTGGAAACTGGCAGTGTTTCCTCGATTTCCCTGGCATCGGCCTCTTTGAGCGGCTTCCTTTTTTTCCTGGTAGGATAGGGCCCTGACGGAGAAAGGCAGGATTACGTGTGCAGGAAAGGTGCGTGTTGAGAGGGTGACTACGTTGAGACCACGTTGGGATCTTTAGTCCCAGGAAAGGCCCCTGGCGAGTATGGGTCAATGTTCTCTACCCATCCCCCTTGGCGGGGGGAGGTTTTCACCATACAAAGCAGCAGCGCAATTATTCGTCGCCGGAGAGGTTGCATCTGCCCACAAGCTCCCCCTGGCCTGGGTCCGCCCCTACTGTATTGCGCGTGTCAGTCAACAGAAGCTAAGACCTTCCAGAGAGACTACCTGCTATTCTGTCCCCACGGGGAAGCAGTACAGCCAGAAGCCTCCCCCGTTCCATCTCTAGGCTCTCTCTCAGGCCCCTCATACTTGTGATGTGTCTCAGGGGTAGAATGAAGAGATTCCTCTGAGTGAACACATACGTGAGAGGCCACAGATGCTGAGGAAGGGCGCCTTGCCTAGTGATATCCTAGCGTAAGTGGAAAAGAGGTACCTGCCTGCTGTCCCAGTGTGTCGAACGTGTTCACATCAGGGGTTGCCTACTGTGAAGTTATTCCCTGGGTGCCCTGGATTTTGTGGCCAAAGACGCAAGGGGCCGTTGTCTGTCCATGGGTAAAATGGAGGGCTCTGCGGAACTGGCCGGTTAGGCTGGACCTCTCCTATTGGCTGAGTGTTTGTGACTCGTCCCCGTCCGAAGTTCCGCCCAGCCTTCCGGTGGCTGTCACCATGGTGATTGGGAAAGAAGCCTTAGGCCCCACACTCAGCCCTCACCTGGCCTACCTGGCCTCTTTCCCCTCATCTAGACCGCTGCGTGGATGAAAGTAAGGATGTCGGCCAGTGAGCACGTGTCCTGATTTCCTTGGAAGGATTAGGTTCCTTGCCTGGGCAGAAGACAGCCAAGGTCAGCCTGAGCCTAAACACCTAGTGACCTGTGACACTGCAGCCAGTGATAGATGTTGATGTCCACGCTCAGGTATCCGCAGGTGGCGGATTCAGTGTGGTGGGAAGAGAAGTGGAAGTAGAGATGACACAATCACGAGGGCACAGGCCAAAGGTCAGCGAAAATAGCTGAGGTCGTGGAGCTCTAGCAGAGCCAGTCTAGGGCCCAGGCCTCCCTGCTGTACGAGGCAAAGAGGTGATCCATATGCCGCCATCCGTAGATTCTGGACGGCTGGGGCCCTGGATGCCCGGATTTCGGCCTCGTCTACCGAGAAGTGACGCACATGCAGTGTGCCACCGGAGGCTGTGGAGCAGCAGAGGGCAAAATCTTGAAAATGGGGGCTTCAGTTGACTTGGCCTGTGCTCTCCTTTGGCTGAGTGACATCGTGTGTTTCCTAGCAGGTGAAGACATTCGTGGAGAGAGGCGGTTTCCATGCGTGCAGGCAAAGTGTGTGCTGAGATGATGAGTTGCAGGGGAGACCAGGGTGGACTCTCCAGACCCAGAATAGGCCTCTGGCAGGTATGTGTCAATGTTTTCTGCCCATGGCACTCAGCCGGTTATTTGCATAGAATGTTAGGAGCGGAATTAGTAGTCTCCGGAGAGGCTGCCACTTGTCAGCGAGCTTCACCTGGCCAGGTCCCACGGTGATGTCAAGCTTCACCTGGCCAGGTCCGCCCGTGATGTAGCTCCCCAATCAATCACTACTCTCTAGACCTTTCAGATAGACTCCCAGAACTTCTCTCCCCATGGGCAAGCAGTAGAGCCAGAGGCCTTCCCCCTTTGCTCTTTGGTCTCTAGGCCCTCTGTCAGGCACTCCAAGGTGTGAAGTGACAAGGGGGAGAAGGAAGAGATTTCAGAGAACGAAGACAAGCAGAGAGAGACAGAGAGAGGCAAGAGATGCTGAGTGGGGATGCCTTGCCTACTGATATCCTCAGGAAAGTGGGAAAGAGGTACCTGGCGTGCTCTGCCAATGCCCTGAAGCAGTCCGCACCAGGGGCTCCCTTGTGCCTGCGTAGCCTTTCCCGGGGCGTGCTCAAATCCTGTGGCCACTAGGGGTCATAGGTCACAATGGAGGGCCCTGTGTCATCTGCCTGGCGGGCCGGATCTCTGCCATTGGCTCAGTCTTGTCACCAGGCCCATCCCAAGCTCCGCCCACTCTTGCGGTGGGGGGACTGTCTCTATGGTGATGGCAAAGAAGCCTCAGCCCCGCCCACCTGGCCTTCACTTCACCTACCTGGCCCTCTGACCCTCACTCAGACCTCTGTGTTGATAAAAATCAATGTCCGCCAGTGCCCAGGTGTCAGCATCTGGGATAAAGGATTCGGGACCTTGCCTGGGGCAGAAGGCAGCCTAGGTCAGCGGGTAGCTGGAAGTCTAGTGACTTGTGACACTGCTGCCAGTGACAAATGGTGACTCCCACACTCACATATCCCCTGGTGGCAGAATGCTAGTGATGGGTGGAGAAACATCGCTCCGGAGCACACGTTTAATGGGGCACCAGCCAAAGCAAAGGCCAGGGCCAGTAGTGGACGTCGTGGAGCTGAATGGCGAGCCAGTGAAGGGCCCAAGGATCCCTCCTGTGTGTGGCGAACAGGTCATCCGTGTCCCCACGTCCATCAACCATTTCACTGCTAGGGCCCAGGCTGCCAGGATTTCGGCCTTGCCTTCGGAGCCCGACCACATAGGCAGCCTTGCACCGGAGGCGGGGACGTGTAGACAGCAAAAATTTGGAAACTGGCAGTGTTTCCTCGATTTCCCTGGCATCGGCCTCTTTGAGCGGCTTCCTTTTTTTCCTGGTAGGATAGGGCCCTGACGGAGAAAGGCAGGATTACGTGTGCAGGAAAGGTGCGTGTTGAGAGGGTGACTACGTTGAGACCACGTTGGGATCTTTAGTCCCAGGAAAGGCCCCTGGCGAGTATGGGTCAATGTTCTCTACCCATCCCCCTTGGCGGGGGGAGGTTTTCACCATACAAAGCAGCAGCGCAATTATTCGTCGCCGGAGAGGTTGCATCTGCCCACAAGCTCCCCCTGGCCTGGGTCCGCCCCTACTGTATTGCGCGTGTCAGTCAACAGAAGCTAAGACCTTCCAGAGAGACTACCTGCTATTCTGTCCCCACGGGGAAGCAGTACAGCCAGAAGCCTCCCCCGTTCCATCTCTAGGCTCTCTCTCAGGCCCCTCATACTTGTGATGTGTCTCAGGGGTAGAATGAAGAGATTCCTCTGAGTGAACACATACGTGAGAGGCCACAGATGCTGAGGAAGGGCGCCTTGCCTAGTGATATCCTAGCGTAAGTGGAAAAGAGGTACCTGCCTGCTGTCCCAGTGTGTCGAACGTGTTCACATCAGGGGTTGCCTACTGTGAAGTTATTCCCTGGGTGCCCTGGATTTTGTGGCCAAAGACGCAAGGGGCCGTTGTCTGTCCATGGGTAAAATGGAGGGCTCTGCGGAACTGGCCGGTTAGGCTGGACCTCTCCTATTGGCTGAGTGTTTGTGACTCGTCCCCGTCCGAAGTTCCGCCCAGCCTTCCGGTGGCTGTCAGCATGGTGATTGGGAAAGAAGCCTTAGGCCCCACACTCAGCCCTCACCTGGCCTACCTGGCCTCATTACCCTCATCTAGACCACTGTGTGGATGAAAGAAAGGATGTCGGCCAGTGAGCACGTGTCCTGATTTCCTTGGAAGGATTAGGTTCCTTGCCTGGGCAGAAGACAGCCAAGGTCAGCCTGAGCCTAGACACCTAGTGACCTGTGACACTGCAGCCAGTGATAGATGTTGATGTCCACGCTCAGGTATCCGCAGGTGGCGGATTCAGTGTGGTGGGAAGAGAAGTGGAAGTAGAGATGATACACTCACGAGGGCACAGGCCAAAGGTCAGGGAAAATAGCTGAGGTCGTGGAGCTCTAGCGGAGCCAGTCTAGGGCCCAGGCCTCCCTGCTGTACGAGGCAAAGAGGTGATCCATATGCCGCCATCCGTAGATTCTGGACGGCTGGGGCCCTGGATGCCCGGATTTCGGCCTCGTCTACCGAGAAGTGACGCACATGCAGTGTGCCACCGGAGGCTGTGGAGCAGCAGAGGGCAAAATCTTGAAAATGGGGGCTTCAGTTGACTTGGCCTGTGCTCTCCTTTGGCTGAGTGACATCGTGTGTTTCCTAGCAGGTGAAGACATTCGTGGAGAGAGGCGGTTTCCATGCGTGCAGGCAAAGTGTGTGCTGAGATGATGAGTTGCAGGGGAGACCAGGGTGGACTCTCCAGACCCAGAATAGGCCTCTGGCAGGTATGTGTCAATGTTTTCTGCCCATGGCACTCAGCCGGTTATTTGCATAGAATGTTAGGAGCGGAATTAGTAGTCTCCGGAGAGGCTGCCACTTGTCAGCGAGCTTCACCTGGCCAGGTCCCACGGTGATGTCAAGCTTCACCTGGCCAGGTCCGCCCGTGATGTAGCTCCCCAATCAATCACTACTCTCTAGACCTTCCAGATAGACTCCCAGAACTTCTGTCCCCATGGGCAAGCAGTAGAGCCAGAGGCCTTCCCCCTTTGCTCTTTGGTCTCTAGGCCCTCTGTCAGGCACTCCAAGGTGTGAAGTGACAAGGGGGAGAAGGAAGAGATTTCAGAGAACGAAGACAAGCAGAGAGAGAGAGAGAGAGGCAAGAGATGCTGAGTGGGGATGCCTTGCCTACTGATATCCTCAGGAAAGTGGGAAAGAGGTACCTGGCGTGCTCTGCCAATGCCCTGAAGCAGTCCGCACCAGGGGCTCCCTTGTGCCTGCGTAGCCTTTCCCGGGGCGTGCTCAAATCCTGTGGCCACTAGGGGTCATAGGTCACAATGGAGGGCCCTGTGTCATCTGCCTGGCGGGCCGGATCTCTGCCATTGGCTCAGTCTTGTCACCAGGCCCATCCCAAGCTCCGCCCACTCTTGCGGTGGGGGGACTGTCTCTATGGTGATGGCAAAGAAGCCTCAGCCCCGCCCACCTGGCCTTCACTTCACCTACCTGGCCCTCTGACCCTCACTCAGACCTCTGTGTTGATAAAAATCAATGTCCGCCAGTGCCCAGGTGTCAGCATCTGGGATAAAGGATTCGGGACCTTGCCTGGGGCAGAAGGCAGCCTAGGTCAGCGGGTAGCTGGAAGTCTAGTGACTTGTGACACTGCTGCCAGTGACAAATGGTGACTCCCACACTCACATATCCCCTGGTGGCAGAACGCTAGTGGTGGGTGGAGAAACATCGCTCCGGAGCACACGTTTAATGGGGCACCAGCCAAAGCAAAGGCCAGGGCCAGTAGTGGACGTCGTGGAGCTGAATGGCGAGCCAGTGAAGGGCCCAAGGATCCCTCCTGTATGTGGCGAACAGGTCATCCGTGTCCCCAGGTCCATCAACCATTGGACTGCTGGGGCCCAGGCTGCCAGGATTTCGGCCTTGTCTTCGGAGCCCGGCCACATAGGCAGCCTTGCACCGGAGGCGGGGACGTGTAGACAGCAAAAATTTGGAAACTGGCAGTGTTTCCTCGATTTCCCTGGCATCGGCCTTTTTGAGCGGCTTCCTTTTTTTCCTGGTAGGATAGGGCCCTGACGGAGAAAGGCAGGATTACGTGTGCAAGAAAGGTGCGTGTTGAGAGGGTGACTACGTTGAGACCACGTTGGGATCTTTAGTCCCAGGAAAGGCCCCTGGCGAGTATGGGTCAATGTTCTCTACCCATCCCCCTTGGCGGGGGGAGGTTTTCACCATACAAAGCAGCAGCGCAATTATTCGTCGCCGGAGAGGTTGCATCTGCCCACAAGCTCCCCCTGGCCTGGGTCCGCCCCTACTGTATTGCGCGTGTCAGTCAACAGAAGCTAAGACCTTCCAGAGAGACTACCTGCTATTCTGTCCCCACGGGGAAGCAGTACAGCCAGAAGCCTCCCCCGTTTCATCTCTAGGCTCTCTCTCAGGCCCCTCATACTTGTGATGTGTCTCAGGGGTAGAATGAAGAGATTCCTCTGAGTGAACACATACGTGAGAGGCCACAGATGCTGAGGAAGGGCGCCTTGCCTAGTGATATCCTAGCGTAAGTGGAAAAGAGGTACCTGCCTGCTGTCCCAGTGTGTCGAACGTGTTCACATCAGGGGTTGCCTACTGTGAAGTTATTCCCTGGGTGCCCTGGATTTTGTGGCCAAAGACGCAAGGGGCCGTTGTCTGTCCATGGGTAAAATGGAGGGCTCTGCGGAACTGGCCGGTTAGGCTGGACCTCTCCTATTGGCTGAGTGTTTGTGACTCGTCCCCGTCCGAAGTTCCGCCCAGCCTTCCGGTGGCTGTCAGCATGGTGATTGGGAAAGAAGCCTTAGGCCCCACACTCAGCCCTCACCTGGCCTACCTGGCCTCATTACCCTCATCTAGACCACTGTGTGGATGAAAGAAAGGATGTCGGCCAGTGAGCACGTGTCCTGATTTCCTTGGAAGGATTAGGTTCCTTGCCTGGGCAGAAGACAGCCAAGGTCAGCCTGAGCCTAGACACCTAGTGACCTGTGACACTGCAGCCAGTGATAGATGTTGATGTCCACGCTCAGGTATCCGCAGGTGGCGGATTCAGTGTGGTGGGAAGAGAAGTGGAAGTAGAGATGACACACTCACGAGGGCACAGGCCAAAGGTCAGGGAAAATAGCTGAGGTCGTGGAGCTCTAGCGGAGCCAGTCTAGGGCCCAGGCCTCCCTGCTGTACGAGGCAAAGAGGTGATCCATATGCCGCCATCCGTAGATTCTGGACGGCTGGGGCCCTGGATGCCCGGATTTCGGCCTCGTCTACCGAGAAGTGACGCACATGCAGTGTGCCACCGGAGGCTGTGGAGCAGCAGAGGGCAAAATCTTGAAAATGGGGGCTTCAGTTGACTTGGCCTGTGCTCTCCTTTGGCTGAGTGACATCGTGTGTTTCCTAGCAGGTGAAGACATTCGTGGAGAGAGGCGGTTTCCATGCGTGCAGGCAAAGTGTGTGCTGAGATGATGAGTTGCAGGGGAGACCAGGGTGGACTCTCCAGACCCAGAATAGGCCTCTGGCAGGTATGTGTCAATGTTTTCTGCCCATGGCACTCAGCCGGTTATTTGCATAGAATGTTAGGAGCGGAATTAGTAGTCTCCGGAGAGGCTGCCACTTGTCAGCGAGCTTCACCTGGCCAGGTCCCACGGTGATGTCAAGCTTCACCTGGCCAGGTCCGCCCGTGATGTAGCTCCCCAATCAATCACTACTCTCTAGACCTTCCAGATAGACTCCCAGAACTTCTCTCCCCATGGGCAAGCAGTAGAGCCAGAGGCCTTCCCCCTTT
This sequence comes from Loxodonta africana, assembly GCF_030014295.1. Taxonomy (NCBI): domain Eukaryota; kingdom Metazoa; phylum Chordata; class Mammalia; order Proboscidea; family Elephantidae; genus Loxodonta; species Loxodonta africana. Next base: position 51,894 of record NW_026974875.1, on the reverse strand, counting down.
GCTCTTTGGTCTCTAGGCCCTCTGTCAGGCACTCCAAGGTGTGAAGTGACAAGGAGGAGAAGGAAGAGATTTCAGAGAACGAAGACAAGCAGAGAGAGACAGAGAGAGGCAAGAGATGCTGAGTGGGGATGCCTTGCCTACTGATATCCTCAGGAAAGTGGGAAAGAGGTACCTGGCGTGCTCTGCCAATGCCCTGAAGCAGTCCGCACCAGGGGCTCCCTTGTGCCTGCGTAGCCTTTCCCGGGGCGTGCTCAAATCCTGTGGCCACTAGGGGTCATAGGTCACAATGGAGGGCCCTGTGTCATCTGCCTGGCGGGCCGGATCTCTGCCATTGGCTCAGTCTTGTCACCAGGCCCATCCCAAGCTCCGCCCACTCTTGCGGTGGGGGGACTGTCTCTATGGTGATGGCAAAGAAGCCTCAGCCCCGCCCACCTGGCCTTCACTTCACCTACCTGGCCCTCTGACCCTCACTCAGACCTCTGTGTTGATAAAAATCAATGTCCGCCAGTGCCCAGGTGTCAGCATCTGGGATAAAGGATTCGGGACCTTGCCTGGGGCAGAAGGCAGCCTAGGTCAGCGGGTAGCTGGAAGTCTAGTGACTTGTGACACTGCTGCCAGTGACAAATGGTGACTCCCACACTCACATATCCCCTGGTGGCAGAATGCTAGTGATGGGTGGAGAAACATCGCTCCGGAGCACACGTTTAATGGGGCACCAGCCAAAGCAAAGGCCAGGGCCAGTAGTGGACGTCGTGGAGCTGAATGACGAGCCAGTGAAGGGCCCAAGGATCCCTCCTGTATGTGGCGAACAGGTCATCCGTGTCCCCACGTCCATCAACCATTGGACTGCTGGGGCCCAGGCTGCCAGGATTTCGGCCTTGCCTTCGGAGCCCGGCCACATAGGCAGCCTTGCACCGGAGGCGGGGACGTGTAGACAGCAAAAATTTGGAAACTGGCAGTGTTTCCTCGATTTCCCTGGCGTCGGCCTTTTTGAGCAGCTTGCTTTTTTTCCTGGTAGGATAGGGCCCTGACGGAGAAAGGCAGGATTACGTGTGCAAGAAAGGTGTGTGTTGAGAGGGTGACGACGTTGAGACCACGTTGGGATCTTTAGTCCCAGGAAAGGCCCCTGGCGGGTGTGGGTCAATGTTCTCTACCCATCCCCCTTGGCGGGGGGAGGTTTTCACCATACAAAGCAGCAGCGCAATTATTCGTCGCCGGAGAGGTTGCATCTGCCCACAAGCTCCCCCTGGCCAGGGTCCGCCCCTACTGTATTGCGCGTGTCAGTCAACAGAAGCTAAGACCTTCCAGAGAGACTACCTGCTATTCTGTCCCCACGGGGAAGCAGTACAGCCAGAAGCCTCCCCCGTTCCATCTCTAGGCTCTCTCTCAGGCCCCTCATACTTGTGATGTGTCTCAGGGGTAGAATGAAGAGATTCCTCTGAGTGAACACATACGTGAGAGGCCACAGATGCTGAGGAAGGGCGCCTTGCCTAGTGATATCCTAGCGTAAGTGGAAAAGAGGTACCTGCCTGCTGTCCCAGTGTGTCGAACGTGTTCACATCAGGGGTTGCCTACTGTGAAGTTATTCCCTGGGTGCCCTGGATTTTGTGGCCAAAGACGCAAGGGGCCGTTGTCTGTCCATGGGTAAAATGGAGGGCTCTGCGGAACTGGCCGGTTAGGCTGGACCTCTCCTATTGGCTGAGTGTTTGTGACTCGTCCCCGTCCGAAGTTCCGCCCAGCCTTCCGGTGGCTGTCACCATGGTGATTGGGAAAGAAGCCTTAGGCCCCACACTCAGCCCTCACCTGGCCTACCTGGCCTCTTTCCCCTCATCTAGACCGCTGTGTGGATGAAAGAAAGGATGTCGGCCAGTGAGCACGTGTCCTGATTTCCTTGGAAGGATTAAGTTCCTTGCCTGGGCAGAAGACAGCCAAGGTCAGCCTGAGCCTAGACACCTAGTGACCTGTGACACTGCAGCCAGTGATAGATGTTGATGTCCACGCTCAGGTATCCGCAGGTGGCGGATTCAGTGTGGTGGGAAGAGAAGTGGAAGTAGAGATGACACACTCACGAGGGCACAGGCCAAAGGTCAGGGAAAATAGCTGAGGTCGTGGAGCTCTAGCGGAGCCAGTCTAGGGCCCAGGCCTCCCTGCTGTACGAGGCAAAGAGGTGATCCATATGCCGCCATCCGTAGATTCTGGACGGCTGGGGCCCTGGATGCCCGGATTTCGGCCTCGTCTACCGAGAAGTGACGCACATGCAGTGTGCCACCGGAGGCTGTGGAGCAGCAGAGGGCAAAATCTTGAAAATGGGGGCTTCAGTTGACTTGGCCTGTGCTCTCCTTTGGCTGAGTGACATCGTGTGTTTCCTAGCAGGTGAAGACATTCGTGGAGAGAGGCGGTTTCCATGCGTGCAGGCAAAGTGTGTGCTGAGATGATGAGTTGCAGGGGAGACCAGGGTGGACTCTCCAGACCCAGAATAGGCCTCTGGCAGGTATGTGTCAATGTTTTCTGCCCATGGCACTCAGCCGGTTATTTGCATAGAATGTTAGGAGCGGAATTAGTAGTCTCCGGAGAGGCTGCCACTTGTCAGCGAGCTTCACCTGGCCAGGTCCCACGGTGATGTCAAGCTTCACCTGGCCAGGTCCGCCCGTGATGTAGCTCCCCAATCAATCACTACTCTCTAGACCTTCCAGATAGACTCCCAGAACTTCTCTCCCCATGGGCAAGCAGTAGAGCCAGAGGCCTTCCCCCTTTGCTCTTTGGTCTCTAGGCCCTCTGTCAGGCACTCCAAGGTGTGAAGTGACAATGGGGAGAAGGAAGAGATTTCAGAGAACGAAGACAAGCAGAGAGAGACAGAGAGAGGCAAGAGATGCTGAGTGGGGATGCCTTGCCTATGATATCCTCAGGAAAGTGGGAAAGAGGTACCTGGCGTGCTCTGCCAATGCCCTGAAGCAGTCCGCACCAGGGGCTCCCTTGTGCCTGCGTAGCCTTTCCCGGGGCGTGCTCAAATCCTGTGGCCACTAGGGGTCATAGGTCACAATGGAGGGCCCTGTGTCATCTGCCTGGCGGGCCGGATCTCTGCCATTGGCTCAGTCTTGTCACCAGGCCCATCCCAAGCTCCGCCCACTCTTGCGGTGGGGGGACTGTCTCTATGGTGATGGCAAAGAAGCCTCAGCCCCGCCCACCTGGCCTTGACTTCACCTACCTGGCCCTCTGACCCTCACTCAGACCTCTGTGTTGATAAAAATCAATGTCCGCCAGTGCCCAGGTGTCAGCATCTGGGATAAAGGATTCGGGACCTTGCCTGGGGCAGAAGGCAGCCTAGGTCAGCGGGTAGCTGGAAGTCTAGTGACTTGTGACACTGCTGCCAGTGACAAATGGTGACTCCCACACTCACATATCCCCTGGTGGCAGAATGCTAGTGATGGGTGGAGAAAGATCGCTCCGGAGCACACGTTTAATGGGGCACCAGCCAAAGCAAAGGCCAGGGCCAGTAGTGGACGTCGTGGAGCTGAATGGCGAGCCAGTGAAGGGCCCAAGGATCCCTCCTGTATGTGGCGAACAGGTCATCCGTGTCCCCACGTCCATCAACCATTGCACTGCTGGGGCCCAGGCTGCCAGGATTTCGGCCTTGCCTTCGGAGCCCGGCCACATAGGCAGCCTTGCACCGGAGGCGGGGACGTGTAGACAGCAAAAATTTGGAAACTGGCAGTGTTTCCTCGATTTCCCTGGCATCGGCCTTTTTGAGCGGCTTGCTTTTTTTCCTGGTAGGATAGGGCCCTGACGGAGAAAGGCAGGATTACGTGTGCAGGAAAGGTGTGTGTTGAGAGGGTGACGACGTTGAGACCACGTTGGGATCTTTAGTCCCAGGAAAGGCCCCTGGCGGGTGTGGGTCAATGTTCTCTACCCATCCCCCTTGGCGGGGGGAGGTTTTCACCATACAAAGCAGCAGCGCAATTATTCGTCGCCGGAGAGGTTGCATCTGCCCACAAGCTCCCCCTGGCCAGGGTCCGCCCCTACTGTATTGCGCGTGTCAGTCAACAGAAGCTAAGACCTTCCAGAGAGACTACCTGCTATTCTGTCCCCACGGGGAAGCAGTACAGCCAGAAGCCTCCCCCGTTCCATCTCTAGGCTCTCTCTCAGGCCCCTCATACTTGTGATGTGTCTCAGGGGTAGAATGAAGAGATTCCTCTGAGTGAACACATACGTGAGAGGCCACAGATGCTGAGGAAGGGCGCCTTGCCTAGTGATATCCTAGCGTAAGTGGAAAAGAGGTACCTGCCTGCTGTCCCAGTGTGTCGAACGTGTTCACATCAGGGGTTGCCTACTGTGAAGTTATTCCCTGGGTGCCCTGGATTTTGTGGCCAAAGACGCAAGGGGCCGTTGTCTGTCCGTGGGTAAAATGGAGGGCTCTGCGGAACTGGCCGGTTAGGCTGGACCTCTCCTATTGGCTGAGTGTTTGTGACACGTCCCCGTCCGAAGTTCCGCCCAGCCTTCCGGTGGCTGTCACCATGGTGATTGGGAAAGAAGCCTTAGGCCCCACACTCAGCCCTCACCTGGCCTACCTGGCCTCTTTCCCCTCATCTAGACCGCTGTGTGGATGAAAGAAAGGATGTCGGCCAGTGAGCACGTGTCCTGATTTCCTTGGAAGGATTAGGTTCCTTGCCTGGGCAGAAGACAGCCAAGGTCAGCCTGAGCCTAGACACCTAGTGACCTGTGACACTGCAGCCAGTGATAGATGTTGATGTCCACGCTCAGGTATCCGCAGGTGGCGGATTCAGTGTGGTGGGAAGAGAAGTGGAAGTAGAGATGACACACTCACGAGGGCACGGTCCAAAGGTCAGGGAAAATAGCTGAGGTCGTGGAGCTCTAGCGGAGCCAGTCTAGGGCCCAGGCCTCCCTGCTGTACGAGGCAAAGAGGTGATCCATATGCCGCCATCCGTAGATTCTGGACGGCTGGGGCCCTGGATGCCCGGATTTCGGCCTCGTCTACCGAGAAGTGACGCACATGCAGTGTGCCACCGGAGGCTGTGGAGCAGCAGAGGGCAAAATCTTGAAAATGGGGGCTTCAGTTGACTTGGCCTGTGCTCTCCTTTGGCTGAGTGACATCGTGTGTTTCCTAGCAGGTGAAGACATTCGTGGAGAGAGGCGGTTTCCATGCGTGCAGGCAAAGTGTGTGCTGAGATGATGAGTTGCAGGGGAGACCAGGGTGGACTCTCCAGACCCAGAATAGGCCTCTGGCAGGTATGTGTCAATGTTTTCTGCCCATGGCACTCAGCCGGTTATTTGCATAGAATGTTAGGAGCGGAATTAGTAGTCTCCGGAGAGGCTGCCACTTGTCAGCGAGCTTCACCTGGCCAGGTCCCACGGTGATGTCAAGCTTCACCTGGCCAGGTCCGCCCGTGATGTAGCTCCCCAATCAATCACTGCTCTCTAGACCTTCCAGATAGACTCCCAGAACTTCTCTCCCCATGGGCAAGCAGTAGAGCCAGAGGCCTTCCCCCTTTGCTCTTTGGTCTCTAGGCCCTCTGTCAGGCACTCCAAGGTGTGAAGTGACAAGGGGGAGAAGGAAGAGATTTCAGAGAACGAAGACAAGCAGAGAGAGAGAGAGAGAGGCAAGAGATGCTGAGTGGGGATGCCTTGCCTACTGATATCCTCAGGAAAGTGGGAAAGAGGTACCTGGCGTGCTCTGCCAATGCCCTGAAGCAGTCCGCACCAGGGGCTCCCTTGTGCCTGCGTAGCCTTTCCCGGGGCGTGCTCAAATCCTGTGGCCACTAGGGGTCATAGGTCACAATGGAGGGCCCTGTGTCATCTGCCTGGCGGGCCGGATCTCTGCCATTGGCTCAGTCTTGTCACCAGGCCCATCCCAAGCTCCGCCCACTCTTGCGGTGGGGGGACTGTCTCTATGGTGATGGCAAAGAAGCCTCAGCCCCGCCCACCTGGCCTTGACTTCACCTACCTGGCCCTCTGACCCTCACTCAGACCTCTGTGTTGATAAAAATCAATGTCCGCCAGTGCCCAGGTGTCAGCATCTGGGATAAAGGATTCGGGACCTTGCCTGGGGCAGAAGGCAGCCTAGGTCAGCGGGTAGCTGGAAGTCTAGTGACTTGTGACGCTGCTGCCAGTGACAAATGGTGACTCCCACACTCACATATCCCCTGGTGGCAGAATGCTAGTGATGGGTGGAGAAACATCGCTCCGGAGCACACGTTTAATGGGGCACCAGCCAAAGCAAAGGCCAGGGCCAGTAGTGGACGTCGTGGAGCTGAATGGCGAGCCAGTGAAGGGCCCAAGGATCCCTCCTGTATGTGGCGAACAGGTCATCCGTGTCCCCACGTCCATCAACCATTGCACTGCTGGGGCCCAGGCTGCCAGGATTTCGGCCTTGCCTTCGGAGCCCGGCCACATAGGCAGCCTTGCACCGGAGGCGGGGACGTGTAGACAGCAAAAATTTGGAAACTGGCAGTGTTTCCTCGATTTCCCTGGCATGGGCCTCTTTGAGCGGCTTGCTTTTTTTCCTGGTAGGATAGGGCCCTGACGGAGAAAGGCAGGATTACGTGTGCAGGAAAGGTGTGTGTTGAGAGGGTGACGACGTTGAGACCACGTTGGGATCTTTAGTCCCAGGAAAGGCCCCTGGCGGGTGTGGGTCAATGTTCTCTACCCATCCCCCTTGGCGGGGGGAGGTTTTCACCATACAAAGCAGCAGCGCAATTATTCGTCGCCGGGGAGGTTGCATCTGCCCACAAGCTCCCCCTGGCCTGGGTCCGCCCCTACTGTATTGCGCGTGTCAGTCAACAGAAGCTAAGACCTTCCAGAGAGACTACCTGCTATTCTGTCCCCACGGGGAAGCAGTACAGCCAGAAGCCTCCCCCGTTCCATCTCTAGGCTCTCTCTCAGGCCCCTCATACTTGTGATGTGTCTCAGGGGTAGAATGAAGAGATTCCTCTGAGTGAACACATACGTGAGAGGCCACAGATGCTGAGGAAGGGCGCCTTGCCTAGTGATATCCTAGCGTAAGTGGAAAAGAGGTACCTGCCTGCTGTCCCAGTGTGTCGAACGTGTTCACATCAGGGGTTGCCTACTGTGAAGTTATTCCCTGGGTGCCCTGGATTTTGTGGCCAAAGACGCAAGGGGCCGTTGTCTGTCCATGGGTAAAATGGAGGGCTCTGCGGAACTGGCCGGTTAGGCTGGACCTCTCCTATTGGCTGAGTGTTTGTGACTCGTCCCCGTCCGAAGTTCCGCCCAGCCTTCCGGTGGCTGTCAGCATGGTGATTGGGAAAGAAGCCTTAGGCCCCACACTCAGCCCTCACCTGGCCTACCTGGCCTCATTACCCTCATCTAGACCGCTGTGTGGATGAAAGAAAGGATGTCGGCCAGTGAGCACGTGTCCTGATTTCCTTGGAAGGATTAGGTTCCTTGCCTGGGCAGAAGACAGCCAAGGTCAGCCTGAGCCTAGACACCTAGTGACCTGTGACACTGCAGCCAGTGATAGATGTTGATGTCCACGCTCAGGTATCCGCAGGTGGCGGATTCAGTGTGGTGGGAAGAGAAGTGGAAGTAGAGATGACACACTCACGAGGGCACAGGCCAAAGGTCAGGGAAAATAGCTGAGGTCGTGGAGCTCTAGCGGAGCCAGTCTAAGGCCCAGGCCTCCTTGCTGTACGAGGCAAAGAGGTGTTCCATATGCCGCCATCCGTAGACTGTGGACGGCTGGGGCCCTGGATGCCCTGATTTCGTCCTTGTCTACCGAGAAGTGACGCACATGCAGTGTGCCACCGGAGGCTGTGGAGCAGCAGAGGGCAAAATCCTGAAAATGGGGGCTTCAGTTGACTTGGCCTGTGCTCTCCTTTGGCTGAGTGACATCGTGTGTTTCCTAGCAGGTGAAGACATTCGTGGAGAGAGGCGGTTTCCATCCGTGCAGGCAAAGTGTGTGCTGAGATAATGAGTTCCTGGAGACCAGGGTGGACTCTTCAGACCCAGAATAGGCCTCTGGCAGGTATGTGTCAATGTTTTCTGCCCCTGGCACTCAGCCGGTTATTTGCATAGAATGTTAGGAGCGGAATTAGTAGTCTCCGGAGAGGCTGCCACTTGTCAGCGAGCTTCACCTGGCCAGGTCCCACGGTGATGTCAAGCTTCACCTGGCCAGGTCCGCCCGTGATGTAGCTCCCCAATCAATCACTACTCTCTAGACCTTCCAGATAGACTCCCAGAACTTCTGTCCCCATGGGCAAGCAGTAGAGCCAGAGGCCTTCCCCCTTTGCTCTTTGGTCTCTAGGCCCTCTGTCAGGCACTCCAAGGTGTGAAGTAACAAGGGGGAGAAGGAAGAGATTTCAGAGAACGAAGACAAGCAGAGAGAGAGAGAGAGAGGCAAGAGATGCTGAGTGGGGATGCCTTGCCTACTGATATCCTCAGGAAAGTGGGAAAGAGGTACCTGGCGTGCTCTGCCAATGCCCTGAAGCAGTCCGCACCAGGGGCTCCCTTGTGCCTGCGTAGCCTTTCCCGGGGCGTGCTCAAATCCTGTGGCCACTAGGGGTCATAGGTCACAATGGAGGGCCCTGTGTCATCTGCCTGGCGGGCCGGATCTCTGCCATTGGCTCAGTCTTGTCACCAGGCCCATCCCAAGCTCCGCCCACTCTTGCGGTGGGGGGACTGTCTCTATGGTGATGGCAAAGAAGCCTCAGCCCCGCCCACCTGGCCTTCACTTCACCTACCTGGCCCTCTGACCCTCACTCAGACCTCTGTGTTGATAAAAATCAATGTCCGCCAGTGCCCAGGTGTCAGCATCTGGGATAAAGGATTCGGGACCTTGCCTGGGGCAGAAGGCAGCCTAGGTCAGCGGGTAGTTGGAAGTCTAGTGACTTGTGACGCTGCTGCCAGTGACAAATGGTGACTCCCACACTCACATATCCCCTGGTGGCAGAACGCTAGTGATGGGTGGAGAAACATCGCTCCGGAGCACACGTTTAATGGGGCACCAGCCAAAGCAAAGGCCAGGGCCAGTAGTGGACGTCGTGGAGCTGAATGGCGAGCCAGTGAAGGGCCCAAGGATCCCTCCTGTATGTGGCGAACAGGTCATCCGTGTCCCCACGTCCATCAACCATTGCACTGCTGGGGCCCAGGCTGCCAGGATTTCGGCCTTGCCTTCGGAGCCCGGCCACATAGGCAGCCTTGCACCGGAGGCGGGGACGTGTAGACAGCAAAAATTTGGAAACTGGCAGTGTTTCCTCGATTTCCCTGGCATGGGCCTCTTTGAGCGGCTTGCTTTTTTTCCTGGTAGGATAGGGCCCTGACGGAGAAAGGCAGGATTACGTGTGCAGGAAAGGTGTGTGTTGAGAGGGTGACGACGTTGAGACCACGTTGGGATCTTTAGTCCCAGGAAAGGCCCCTGGCGGGTGTGGGTCAATGTTCTCTACCCATCCCCCTTGGCGGGGGGAGGTTTTCACCATACAAAGCAGCAGCGCAATTATTCGTCGCCGGACAGGTTGCATCTGCCCACAAGCTCCCCCTGGCCAGGGTCCGCCCCTACTGTATTGCGCGTGTCAGTCAACAGAAGCTAAGACCTTCCAGAGAGACTACCTGCTATTCTGTCCCCACGGGGAAGCAGTACAGCCAGAAGCCTCCCCCGTTCCATCTCTAGGCTCTCTCTCAGGCCCCTCATACTTGTGATGTGTCTCAGGGGTAGAATGAAGAGATTCCTCTGAGTGAACACATACGTGAGAGGCCACAGATGCTGAGGAAGGGCGCCTTGCCTAGTGATATCCTAGCGTAAGTGGAAAAGAGGTACCTGCCTGCTGTCCCAGTGTGTCGAACGTGTTCACATCAGGGGTTGCCTACTGTGAAGTTATTCCCTGGGTGCCCTGGATTTTGTGGCCAAAGACGCAAGGGGCCGTTGTCTGTCCATGGGTAAAATGGAGGGCTCTGCGGAACTGGCCGGTTAGGCTGGACCTCTCCTATTGGCTGAGTGTTTGTGACTCGTCCCCGTCCGAAGTTCCGCCCAGCCTTCCGGTGGCTGTCACCATGGTGATTGGGAAAGAAGCCTTAGGCCCCACACTCAGCCCTCACCTGGCCTACCTGGCCTCTTTCCCCTCATCTAGACCGCTGTGTGGATGAAAGAAAGGATGTCGGCCAGTGAGCACGTGTCCTGATTTCCTTGGAAGGATTAAGTTCCTTGCCTGGGCAGAAGACAGCCAAGGTCAGCCTGAGCCTAGACACCTAGTGACCTGTGACACTGCAGCCAGTGATAGATGTTGATGTCCACGCTCAGGTATCCGCAGGTGGCGGATTCAGTGTGGTGGGAAGAGAAGTGGAAGTAGAGATGACACACTCACGAGGGCACAGGCCAAAGGTCAGGGAAAATAGCTGAGGTCGTGGAGCTCTAGCGGAGCCAGTCTAGGGCCCAGGCCTCCCTGCTGTACGAGGCAAAGAGGTGATCCATATGCCGCCATCCGTAGATTCTGGACGGCTGGGGCCCTGGATGCCCGGATTTCGGCCTCGTCTACCGAGAAGTGACGCACATGCAGTGTGCCACCGGAGGCTGTGGAGCAGCAGAGGGCAAAATCTTGAAAATGGGGGCTTCAGTTGACTTGGCCTGTGCTCTCCTTTGGCTGAGTGACATCGTGTGTTTCCTAGCAGGTGAAGACATTCGTGGAGAGAGGCGGTTTCCATGCGTGCAGGCAAAGTGTGTGCTGAGATGATGAGTTGCAGGGGAGACCAGGGTGGACTCTCCAGACCCAGAATAGGCCTCTGGCAGGTATGTGTCAATGTTTTCTGCCCATGGCACTCAGCCGGTTATTTGCATAGAATGTTAGGAGCGGAATTAGTAGTCTCCGGAGAGGCTGCCACTTGTCAGCGAGCTTCACCTGGCCAGGTCCCACGGTGATGTCAAGCTTCACCTGGCCAGGTCCGCCCGTGATGTAGCTCCCCAATCAATCACTACTCTCTAGACCTTCCAGATAGACTCCCAGAACTTCTCTCCCCATGGGCAAGCAGTAGAGCCAGAGGCCTTCCCCCTTTGCTCTTTGGTCTCTAGGCCCTCTGTCAGGCACTCCAAGGTGTGAAGTGACAATGGGGAGAAGGAAGAGATTTCAGAGAACGAAGACAAGCAGAGAGAGACAGAGAGAGGCAAGAGATGCTGAGTGGGGATGCCTTGCCTATGATATCCTCAGGAAAGTGGGAAAGAGGTACCTGGCGTGCTCTGCCAATGCCCTGAAGCAGTCCGCACCAGGGGCTCCCTTGTGCCTGCGTAGCCTTTCCCGGGGCGTGCTCAAATCCTGTGGCCACTAGGGGTCATAGGTCACAATGGAGGGCCCTGTGTCATCTGCCTGGCGGGCCGGATCTCTGCCATTGGCTCAGTCTTGTCACCAGGCCCATCCCAAGCTCCGCCCACTCTTGCGGTGGGGGGACTGTCTCTATGGTGATGGCAAAGAAGCCTCAGCCCCGCCCACCTGGCCTTGACTTCACCTACCTGGCCCTCTGACCCTCACTCAGACCTCTGTGTTGATAAAAATCAATGTCCGCCAGTGCCCAGGTGTCAGCATCTGGGATAAAGGATTCGGGACCTTGCCTGGGGCAGAAGGCAGCCTAGGTCAGCGGGTAGCTGGAAGTCTAGTGACTTGTGACACTGCTGCCAGTGACAAATGGTGACTCCCACACTCACATATCCCCTGGTGGCAGAATGCTAGTGATGGGTGGAGAAAGATCGCTCCGGAGCACACGTTTAATGGGGCACCAGCCAAAGCAAAGGCCAGGGCCAGTAGTGGACGTCGTGGAGCTGAATGGCGAGCCAGTGAAGGGCCCAAGGATCCCTCCTGTATGTGGCGAACAGGTCATCCGTGTCCCCACGTCCATCAACCATTGCACTGCTGGGGCCCAGGCTGCCAGGATTTCGGCCTTGCCTTCGGAGCCCGGCCACATAGGCAGCCTTGCACCGGAGGCGGGGACGTGTAGACAGCAAAAATTTGGAAACTGGCAGTGTTTCCTCGATTTCCCTGGCATCGGCCTTTTTGAGCGGCTTGCTTTTTTTCCTGGTAGGATAGGGCCCTGACGGAGAAAGGCAGGATTACGTGTGCAGGAAAGGTGTGTGTTGAGAGGGTGACGACGTTGAGACCACGTTGGGATCTTTAGTCCCAGGAAAGGCCCCTGGCGGGTGTGGGTCAATGTTCTCTACCCATCCCCCTTGGCGGGGGGAGGTTTTCACCATACAAAGCAGCAGCGCAATTATTCGTCGCCGGAGAGGTTGCATCTGCCCACAAGCTCCCCCTGGCCAGGGTCCGCCCCTACTGTATTGCGCGTGTCAGTCAACAGAAGCTAAGACCTTCCAGAGAGACTACCTGCTATTCTGTCCCCACGGGGAAGCAGTACAGCCAGAAGCCTCCCCCGTTCCATCTCTAGGCTCTCTCTCAGGCCCCTCATACTTGTGATGTGTCTCAGGGGTAGAATGAAGAGATTCCTCTGAGTGAACACATACGTGAGAGGCCACAGATGCTGAGGAAGGGCGCCTTGCCTAGTGATATCCTAGCGTAAGTGGAAAAGAGGTACCTGCCTGCTGTCCCAGTGTGTCGAACGTGTTCACATCAGGGGTTGCCTACTGTGAAGTTATTCCCTGGGTGCCCTGGATTTTGTGGCCAAAGACGCAAGGGGCCGTTGTCTGTCCGTGGGTAAAATGGAGGGCTCTGCGGAACTGGCCGGTTAGGCTGGACCTCTCCTATTGGCTGAGTGTTTGTGACACGTCCCCGTCCGAAGTTCCGCCCAGCCTTCCGGTGGCTGTCACCATGGTGATTGGGAAAGAAGCCTTAGGCCCCACACTCAGCCCTCACCTGGCCTACCTGGCCTCTTTCCCCTCATCTAGACCGCTGTGTGGATGAAAGAAAGGATGTCGGCCAGTGAGCACGTGTCCTGATTTCCTTGGAAGGATTAGGTTCCTTGCCTGGGCAGAAGACAGCCAAGGTCAGCCTGAGCCTAGACACCTAGTGACCTGTGACACTGCAGCCAGTGATAGATGTTGATGTCCACGCTCAGGTATCCGCAGGTGGCGGATTCAGTGTGGTGGGAAGAGAAGTGGAAGTAGAGATGACACACTCACGAGGGCACGGTCCAAAGGTCAGGGAAAATAGCTGAGGTCGTGGAGCTCTAGCGGAGCCAGTCTAGGGCCCAGGCCTCCCTGCTGTACGAGGCAAAGAGGTGATCCATATGCCGCCATCCGTAGATTCTGGACGGCTGGGGCCCTGGATGCCCGGATTTCGGCCTCGTCTACCGAGAAGTGACGCACATGCAGTGTGCCACCGGAGGCTGTGGAGCAGCAGAGGGCAAAATCTTGAAAATGGGGGCTTCAGTTGACTTGGCCTGTGCTCTCCTTTGGCTGAGTGACATCGTGTGTTTCCTAGCAGGTGAAGACATTCGTGGAGAGAGGCGGTTTCCATGCGTGCAGGCAAAGTGTGTGCTGAGATGATGAGTTGCAGGGGAGACCAGGGTGGACTCTCCAGACCCAGAATAGGCCTCTGGCAGGTATGTGTCAATGTTTTCTGCCCATGGCACTCAGCCGGTTATTTGCATAGAATGTTAGGAGCGGAATTAGTAGTCTCCGGAGAGGCTGCCACTTGTCAGCGAGCTTCACCTGGCCAGGTCCCACGGTGATGTCAAGCTTCACCTGGCCAGGTCCGCCCGTGATGTAGCTCCCCAATCAATCACTGCTCTCTAGACCTTCCAGATAGACTCCCAGAACTTCTCTCCCCATGGGCAAGCAGTAGAGCCAGAGGCCTTCCCCCTTTGCTCTTTGGTCTCTAGGCCCTCTGTCAGGCACTCCAAGGTGTGAAGTGACAAGGGGGAGAAGGAAGAGATTTCAGAGAACGAAGACAAGCAGAGAGAGAGAGAGAGAGGCAAGAGATGCTGAGTGGGGATGCCTTGCCTACTGATATCCTCAGGAAAGTGGGAAAGAGGTACCTGGCGTGCTCTGCCAATGCCCTGAAGCAGTCCGCACCAGGGGCTCCCTTGTGCCTGCGTAGCCTTTCCCGGGGCGTGCTCAAATCCTGTGGCCACTAGGGGTCATAGGTCACAATGGAGGGCCCTGTGTCATCTGCCTGGCGGGCCGGATCTCTGCCATTGGCTCAGTCTTGTCACCAGGCCCATCCCAAGCTCCGCCCACTCTTGCGGTGGGGGGACTGTCTCTATGGTGATGGCAAAGAAGCCTCAGCCCCGCCCACCTGGCCTTCACTTCACCTACCTGGCCCTCTGACCCTCACTCAGACCTCTGTGTTGATAAAAATCAATGTCCGCCAGTGCCCAGGTGTCAGCATCTGGGATAAAGGATTCGGGACCTTGCCTGGGGCAGAAGGCAGCCTAGGTCAGCGGGTAGCTGGAAGTCTAGTGACTTGTGACGCTGCTGCCAGTGACAAATGGTGACTCCCACACTCACATATCCCCTGGTGGCAGAATGCTAGTGATGGGTGGAGAAACATCGCTCCGGAGCACACGTTTAATGGGGCACCAGCCAAAGCAAAGGCCAGGGCCAGTAGTGGACGTCGTGGAGCTGAATGGCGAGCCAGTGAAGGGCCCAAGGATCCCTCCTGTATGTGGCGAACAGGTCATCCGTGTCCCCACGTCCATCAACCATTGCACTGCTGGGGCCCAGGCTGCCAGGATTTCGGCCTTGCCTTCGGAGCCCGGCCACATAGGCAGCCTTGCACCGGAGGCGGGGACGTGTAGACAGCAAAAATTTGGAAACTGGCAGTGTTTCCTCGATTTCCCTGGCATCGGCCTTTTTGAGCGGCTTGCTTTTTTTCCTGGTAGGATAGGGCCCTGACGGAGAAAGGCAGGATTACGTGTGCAGGAAAGGTGTGTGTTGAGAGGGTGACGACGTTGAGACCACGTTGGGATCTTTAGTCCCAGGAAAGGCCCCTGGCGGGTGTGGGTCAATGTTCTCTACCCATCCCCCTTGGCGGGGGGAGGTTTTCACCATACAAAGCAGCAGCGCAATTATTCGTCGCCGGAGAGGTTGCATCTGCCCACAAGCTCCCCCTGGCCAGGGTCCGCCCCTACTGTATTGCGCGTGTCAGTCAACAGAAGCTAAGACCTTCCAGAGAGACTACCTGCTATTCTGTCCCCACGGGGAAGCAGTACAGCCAGAAGCCTCCCCCGTTCCATCTCTAGGCTCTCTCTCAGGCCCCTCATACTTGTGATGTGTCTCAGGGGTAGAATGAAGAGATTCCTCTGAGTGAACACATACGTGAGAGGCCACAGATGCTGAGGAAGGGCGCCTTGCCTAGTGATATCCTAGCGTAAGTGGAAAAGAGGTACCTGCCTGCTGTCCCAGTGTGTCGAACGTGTTCACATCAGGGGTTGCCTACTGTGAAGTTATTCCCTGGGTGCCCTGGATTTTGTGGCCAAAGACGCAAGGGGCCGTTGTCTGTCCGTGGGTAAAATGGAGGGCTCTGCGGAACTGGCCGGTTAGGCTGGACCTCTCCTATTGGCTGAGTGTTTGTGACACGTCCCCGTCCGAAGTTCCGCCCAGCCTTCCGGTGGCTGTCACCATGGTGATTGGGAAAGAAGCCTTAGGCCCCACACTCAGCCCTCACCTGGCCTACCTGGCCTCTTTCCCCTCATCTAGACCGCTGTGTGGATGAAAGAAAGGATGTCGGCCAGTGAGCACGTGTCCTGATTTCCTTGGAAGGATTAGGTTCCTTGCCTGGGCAGAAGACAGCCAAGGTCAGCCTGAGCCTAGACACCTAGTGACCTGTGACACTGCAGCCAGTGATAGATGTTGATGTCCACGCTCAGGTATCCGCAGGTGGCGGATTCAGTGTGGTGGGAAGAGAAGTGGAAGTAGAGATGACACACTCACGAGGGCACGGTCCAAAGGTCAGGGAAAATAGCTGAGGTCGTGGAGCTCTAGCGGAGCCAGTCTAGGGCCCAGGCCTCCCTGCTGTACGAGGCAAAGAGGTGATCCATATGCCGCCATCCGTAGATTCTGGACGGCTGGGGCCCTGGATGCCCGGATTTCGGCCTCGTCTACCGAGAAGTGACGCACATGCAGTGTGCCACCGGAGGCTGTGGAGCAGCAGAGGGCAAAATCTTGAAAATGGGGGCTTCAGTTGACTTGGCCTGTGCTCTCCTTTGGCTGAGTGACATCGTGTGTTTCCTAGCAGGTGAAGACATTCGTGGAGAGAGGCGGTTTCCATGCGTGCAGGCAAAGTGTGTGCTGAGATGATGAGTTGCAGGGGAGACCAGGGTGGACTCTCCAGACCCAGAATAGGCCTCTGGCAGGTATGTGTCAATGTTTTCTGCCCATGGCACTCAGCCGGTTATTTGCATAGAATGTTAGGAGCGGAATTAGTAGTCTCCGGAGAGGCTGCCACTTGTCAGCGAGCTTCACCTGGCCAGGTCCCACGGTGATGTCAAGCTTCACCTGGCCAGGTCCGCCCGTGATGTAGCTCCCCAATCAATCACTGCTCTCTAGACCTTCCAGATAGACTCCCAGAACTTCTCTCCCCATGGGCAAGCAGTAGAGCCAGAGGCCTTCCCCCTTTGCTCTTTGGTCTCTAGGCCCTCTGTCAGGCACTCCAAGGTGTGAAGTGACAAGGGGGAGAAGGAAGAGATTTCAGAGAACGAAGACAAGCAGAGAGAGAGAGAGAGAGGCAAGAGATGCTGAGTGGGGATGCCTTGCCTACTGATATCCTCAGGAAAGTGGGAAAGAGGTACCTGGCGTGCTCTGCCAATGCCCTGAAGCAGTCCGCACCAGGGGCTCCCTTGTGCCTGCGTAGCCTTTCCCGGGGCGTGCTCAAATCCTGTGGCCACTAGGGGTCATAGGTCACAATGGAGGGCCCTGTGTCATCTGCCTGGCGGGCCGGATCTCTGCCATTGGCTCAGTCTTGTCACCAGGCCCATCCCAAGCTCCGCCCACTCTTGCGGTGGGGGGACTGTCTCTATGGTGATGGCAAAGAAGCCTCAGCCCCGCCCACCTGGCCTTGACTTCACCTACCTGGCCCTCTGACCCTCACTCAGACCTCTGTGTTGATAAAAATCAATGTCCGCCAGTGCCCAGGTGTCAGCATCTGGGATAAAGGATTCGGGACCTTGCCTGGGGCAGAAGGCAGCCTAGGTCAGCGGGTAGCTGGAAGTCTAGTGACTTGTGACGCTGCTGCCAGTGACAAATGGTGACTCCCACACTCACATATCCCCTGGTGGCAGAATGCTAGTGATGGGTGGAGAAACATCGCTCCGGAGCACACGTTTAATGGGGCACCAGCCAAAGCAAAGGCCAGGGCCAGTAGTGGACGTCGTGGAGCTGAATGTCGAGCCAGTGAAGGGCCCAAGGATCCCTCCTGTATGTGGCGAACAGGTCATCCGTGTCCCCACGTCCATCAACCATTGCACTGCTGGGGCCCAGGCTGCCAGGATTTCGGCCTTGCCTTCGGAGCCCGGCCACATAGGCAGCCTTGCACCGGAGGCGGGGACGTGTAGACAGCAAAAATTTGGAAACTGGCAGTGTTTCCTCGATTTCCCTGGCATGGGCCTCTTTGAGCGGCTTGCTTTTTTTCCTGGTAGGATAGGGCCCTGACGGAGAAAGGCAGGATTACGTGTGCAGGAAAGGTGTGTGTTGAGAGGGTGACGACGTTGAGACCACGTTGGGATCTTTAGTCCCAGGAAAGGCCCCTGGCGGGTGTGGGTCAATGTTCTCTACCCATCCCCCTTGGCGGGGGGAGGTTTTCACCATACAAAGCAGCAGCGCAATTATTCGTCGCCGGGGAGGTTGCATCTGCCCACAAGCTCCCCCTGGCCTGGGTCCGCCCCTACTGTATTGCGCGTGTCAGTCAACAGAAGCTAAGACCTTCCAGAGAGACTACCTGCTATTCTGTCCCCACGGGGAAGCAGTACAGCCAGAAGCCTCCCCCGTTCCATCTCTAGGCTCTCTCTCAGGCCCCTCATACTTGTGATGTGTCTCAGGGGTAGAATGAAGAGATTCCTCTGAGTGAACACATACGTGAGAGGCCACAGATGCTGAGGAAGGGCGCCTTGCCTAGTGATATCCTAGCGTAAGTGGAAAAGAGGTACCTGCCTGCTGTCCCAGTGTGTCGAACGTGTTCACATCAGGGGTTGCCTACTGTGAAGTTATTCCCTGGGTGCCCTGGATTTTGTGGCCAAAGACGCAAGGGGCCGTTGTCTGTCCATGGGTAAAATGGAGGGCTCTGCGGAACTGGCCGGTTAGGCTGGACCTCTCCTATTGGCTGAGTGTTTGTGACTCGTCCCCGTCCGAAGTTCCGCCCAGCCTTCCGGTGGCTGTCAGCATGGTGATTGGGAAAGAAGCCTTAGGCCCCACACTCAGCCCTCACCTGGCCTACCTGGCCTCATTACCCTCATCTAGACCGCTGTGTGGATGAAAGAAAGGATGTCGGCCAGTGAGCACGTGTCCTGATTTCCTTGGAAGGATTAGGTTCCTTGCCTGGGCAGAAGACAGCCAAGGTCAGCCTGAGCCTAGACACCTAGTGACCTGTGACACTGCAGCCAGTGATAGATGTTGATGTCCACGCTCAGGTATCCGCAGGTGGCGGATTCAGTGTGGTGGGAAGAGAAGTGGAAGTAGAGATGACACACTCACGAGGGCACAGGCCAAAGGTCAGGGAAAATAGCTGAGGTCGTGGAGCTCTAGCGGAGCCAGTCTAGGGCCCAGGCCTCCTTGCTGTACGAGGCAAAGAGGTGTTCCATATGCCGCCATCCGTAGATTCTGGACGGCTGGGGCCCTGGATGCCCTGATTTCGTCCTTGTCTACCGAGAAGTGACGCACATGCAGTGTGCCACCGGAGGCTGTGGAGCAGCAGAGGGCAAAATCCTGAAAATGGGGGCTTCAGTTGACTTGGCCTGTGCTCTCCTTTGGCTGAGTGACATCGTGTGTTTCCTAGCAGGTGAAGACATTCGTGGAGAGAGGCGGTTTCCATCCGTGCAGGCAAAGTGTGTGCTGAGATAATGAGTTCCTGGAGACCAGGGTGGACTCTTCAGACCCAGAATAGGCCTCTGGCAGGTATGTGTCAATGTTTTCTGCCCCTGGCACTCAGCCGGTTATTTGCATAGAATGTTAGGAGCAGAATTAGTAGTCTCCGGAGAGGCTGCCACTTGTCAGCGAGCTTCACCTGGCCAGGTCCCACGGTGATGTCAAGCTTCACCTGGCCAGGTCCGCCCGTGATGTAGCTCCCCAATCAATCACTACTCTCTAGACCTTCCAGATAGACTCCCAGAACTTCTGTCCCCATGGGCAAGCAGTAGAGCCAGAGGCCTTCCCCCTTTGCTCTTTGGTCTCTAGGCCCTCTGTCAGGCACTCCAAGGTGTGAAGTAACAAGGGGGAGAAGGAAGAGATTTCAGAGAACGAAGACAAGCAGAGAGAGAGAGAGAGAGGCAAGAGATGCTGAGTGGGGATGCCTTGCCTACTGATATCCTCAGGAAAGTGGGAAAGAGGTACCTGGCGTGCTCTGCCAATGCCCTGAAGCAGTCCGCACCAGGGGCTCCCTTGTGCCTGCGTAGCCTTTCCCGGGGCGTGCTCAAATCCTGTGGCCACTAGGGGTCATAGGTCACAATGGAGGGCCCTGTGTCATCTGCCTGGCGGGCCGGATCTCTGCCATTGGCTCAGTCTTGTCACCAGGCCCATCCCAAGCTCCGCCCACTCTTGCGGTGGGGGGACTGTCTCTATGGTGATGGCAAAGAAGCCTCAGCCCCGCCCACCTGGCCTTCACTTCACCTACCTGGCCCTCTGACCCTCACTCAGACCTCTGTGTTGATAAAAATCAATGTCCGCCAGTGCCCAGGTGTCAGCATCTGGGATAAAGGATTCGGGACCTTGCCTGGGGCAGAAGGCAGCCTAGGTCAGCGGGTAGTTGGAAGTCTAGTGACTTGTGACGCTGCTGCCAGTGACAAATGGTGACTCCCACACTCACATATCCCCTGGTGGCAGAACGCTAGTGATGGGTGGAGAAACATCGCTCCGGAGCACACGTTTAATGGGGCACCAGCCAAAGCAAAGGCCAGGGCCAGTAGTGGACGTCGTGGAGCTGAATGGCGAGCCAGTGAAGGGCCCAAGGATCCCTCCTGTATGTGGCGAACAGGTCATCCGTGTCCCCACGTCCATCAACCATTGCACTGCTGGGGCCCAGGCTGCCAGGATTTCGGCCTTGCCTTCGGAGCCCGGCCACATAGGCAGCCTTGCACCGGAGGCGGGGACGTGTAGACAGCAAAAATTTGGAAACTGGCAGTGTTTCCTCGATTTCCCTGGCATGGGCCTCTTTGAGCGGCTTGCTTTTTTTCCTGGTAGGATAGGGCCCTGACGGAGAAAGGCAGGATTACGTGTGCAGGAAAGGTGTGTGTTGAGAGGGTGACGACGTTGAGACCACGTTGGGATCTTTAGTCCCAGGAAAGGCCCCTGGCGGGTGTGGGTCAATGTTCTCTACCCATCCCCCTTGGCGGGGGGAGGTTTTCACCATACAAAGCAGCAGCGCAATTATTCGTCGCCGGACAGGTTGCATCTGCCCACAAGCTCCCCCTGGCCAGGGTCCGCCCCTACTGTATTGCGCGTGTCAGTCAACAGAAGCTAAGACCTTCCAGAGAGACTACCTGCTATTCTGTCCCCACGGGGAAGCAGTACAGCCAGAAGCCTCCCCCGTTCCATCTCTAGGCTCTCTCTCAGGCCCCTCATACTTGTGATGTGTCTCAGGGGTAGAATGAAGAGATTCCTCTGAGTGAACACATACGTGAGAGGCCACAGATGCTGAGGAAGGGCGCCTTGCCTAGTGATATCCTAGCGTAAGTGGAAAAGAGGTACCTGCCTGCTGTCCCAGTGTGTCGAACGTGTTCACATCAGGGGTTGCCTACTGTGAAGTTATTCCCTGGGTGCCCTGGATTTTGTGGCCAAAGACGCAAGGGGCCGTTGTCTGTCCATGGGTAAAATGGAGGGCTCTGCGGAACTGGCCGGTTAGGCTGGACCTCTCCTATTGGCTGAGTGTTTGTGACTCGTCCCCGTCCGAAGTTCCGCCCAGCCTTCCGGTGGCTGTCAGCATGGTGATTGGGAAAGAAGCCTTAGGCCCCACACTCAGCCCTCACCTGGCCTACCTGGCCTCTTTCCCCTCATCTAGACCGCTGTGTGGATGAAAGAAAGGATGTCGGCCAGTGAGCACGTGTCCTGATTTCCTTGGAAGGATTAGGTTCCTTGCCTGGGCAGAAGACAGCCAAGGTCAGCCTGAGCCTAGACACCTAGTGACCTGTGACACTGCAGCCAGTGATAGATGTTGATGTCCACGCTCAGGTATCCGCAGGTGGCGGATTCAGTGTGGTGGGAAGAGAAGTGGAAGTAGAGATGACACACTCACGAGGGTACAGGCCAAAGGTCAGGGAAAATAGCTGAGGTCGTGGAGCTCTAGCGGAGCCAGTCTAGGGCCCAGGCCTCCCTGCTGTACGAGGTAAAGAGGTGTTCCATATGCCGCCATCCGTAGATTCTGGACGGCTGGGGCCCTGGATGCCCGGATTTCGTCCTTGTCTACCGAGAAGTGACGCACATGCAGTGTGCCACCGGAGGCTGTGGAGCAGCAGAGGGCAAAATCTTGAAAATGGGGGCTTCAGTTGACTTGGCCTGTGCTCTCCTTTGGCTGAGTGACATCGTGTGTTTCCTAGCAGGTGAAGACATTCGTGGAGAGAGGCGGTTTCCATGCGTGCAGGGAAAGTGTGTGCTGAGATAATGAGTTCCTGGAGACCAGGGTGGACTCTTCAGACCCAGAATAGGCCTCTGGCAGGTATGTGTCAATGATTTCTGCCCCTGGCACTCAGCCGGTTATTTGCATAGAATGTTAGGAGCGGAATTAGTAGTCTCCGGAGAGGCTGCCCCTTGTCAGCGAGCTTAACCTGGCCAGGTCCGCCCATGATGTAGCTCCCCAATCAATCACTGCTCTCTAGACCTTCCAGATAGACTCCCAGAACTTCTCTAACCATGGGCAAGCAGTAGAGCCAGAGGGCTTCCCCCTTTGCTCTTTCGTCTCTAGGCCCTCTGTCAGGCACTCCAAGGTATGAAGTGACAAGGGGGAGAAGGAAGAGATTTCAGAGAACGAAGACAAGCAGAGAGAGAGAGAGAGAGGCAAGAGATGCTGAGTGGGGATGCCTTGCCTACTGATATCCTCAGGAAAGTGGGAAAGAGGTACCTGGCGTGCTCTGCCAATGCCCTGAAGCAGTCCGCTCCAGGGGCTCCCTTGTGCCTGCGTAGCCTTTCCCGGGGCGTGCTCAAATCCTGTGGCCACTAGGGGTCATAGGTCACAATGGAGGGCCCTGTGTCATCTGCCTGGCGGGCCGGATCTCTGCCATTGGCTCAGTCTTGTCACCAGGCCCATCCCAAGCTCCGCCCACTCTTGCGGTGGGGGGACTGTCTCTATGGTGATGGCAAAGAAGCCTCAGCCCCGCCCACCTGGCCTTCACTTCACCTACCTGGCCCTCTGACCCTCACTCAGACCTCTGTGTTGATAAAAATCAATGTCCGCCAGTGCCCAGGTGTCAGCATCTGGGATAAAGGATTCGGGACCTTGCCTGGGGCAAAAGGCAGCCTAGGTCAGCGGGTAGCTGGAAGTCTAGTGACTTGTGACGCTGCTGCCAGTGACAAATGGTGACTCCCACACTCACATATCCCCTGGTGGCAGAACGCTAGTGATGGGTGGAGAAACATCGCTCCGGAGCACACGTTTAATGGGGCACTAGCCAAAGCAAAGGCCAGGGCCAGTAGTGGACGTCGTGGAGCTGAATGGCGAGCCAGTGAAGGGCCCAAGGATCCCTCCTGTATGTGGCGAACAGGTCATCTGTGTCCCCACGTCCATCAACCATTGCACTGCTGGGGCCCAGGCTGCCAGGATTTCGGCCTTGCCTTCGGAGCCCGGCCACATAGGCAGCCTTGCACCGGAGGCGGGGACGTGTAGACAGCAAAAATTTGGAAACTGGCAGTGTTTCCTCGATTTCCCTGGCATCGGCCTTTTAGAGCGGCTTGCTTTTTTTCCTGGTAGGATAGGGCCCTGACGGAGAAAGGCAGGATTACGTGTGCAGGAAAGGTGTGTGTTGAGAGGGTGACGACGTTGAGACCACGTTGGGATCTTTAGTCCCAGGAAAGGCCCCTGGCGGGTGTGGGTCAATGTTCTCTACCCATCCCCCTTGGCGGGGGGAGGTTTTCACCATACAAAGCAGCAGCGCAATTATTCGTCGCCGGAGAGGTTGCATCTGCCCACAAGCTCCCCCTGGCCAGGGTCCGCCCCTACTGTATTGCGCGTGTCAGTCAACAGAAGCTAAGACCTTCCAGAGAGACTACCTGCTATTCTGTCCCCACGGGGAAGCAGTACAGCCAGAAGCCTCCCCCGTTCCATCTCTAGGCTCTCTCTCAGGCCCCTCATACTTGTGATGTGTCTCAGGGGTAGAATGAAGAGATTCCTCTGAGTGAACACATACGTGAGAGGCCACAGATGCTGAGGAAGGGCGCCTTGCCTAGTGATATCCTAGCGTAAGTGGAAAAGAGGTACCTGCCTGCTGTCCCAGTGTGTCGAACGTGTTCACATCAGGGGTTGCCTACTGTGAAGTTATTCCCTGGGTGCCCTGGATTTTGTGGCCAAAGACGCAAGGGGCCGTTGTCTGTCCATGGGTAAAATGGAGGGCTCTGCGGAACTGGCCGGTTAGGCTGGACCTCTCCTATTGGCTGAGTGTTTGTGACTCGTCCCCGTCCGAAGTTCCGCCCAGCCTTCCGGTGGCTGTCACCATGGTGATTGGGAAAGAAGCCTTAGGCCCCACACTCAGCCCTCACCTGGCCTACCTGGCCTCATTACCCTCATCTAGACCGCTGTGTGGATGAAAGAAAGGATGTCGGCCAGTGAGCACGTGTCCTGATTTCCTTGGAAGGATTAGGTTCCTTGCCTGGGCAGAAGACAGCCAAGGTCAGCCTGAGCCTAGACACCTAGTGACCTGTGACACTGCAGCCAGTGATAGATGTTGATGTCCACGCTCAGGTATCCGCAGGTGGCGGATTCAGTGTGGTGGGAAGAGAAGTGGAAGTAGAGATGACACACTCACGAGGGCACAGGCCAAAGGTCAGGGAAAATAGCTGAGGTCGTGGAGCTCTAGCGGAGCCAGTCTAGGGCCCAGGCCTCCCTGCTGTACGAGGCAAAGAGGTGATCCATATGCCGCCATCCGTAGATTCTGGACGGCTGGGGCCCTGGATGCCCGGATTTCGGCCTCGTCTACCGAGAAGTGACGCACATGCAGTGTGCCACCGGAGGCTGTGGAGCAGCAGAGGGCAAAATCTTGAAAATGGGGGCTTCAGTTGACTTGGCCTGTGCTCTCCTTTGGCTGAGTGACATCGTGTGTTTCCTAGCAGGTGAAGACATTCGTGGAGAGAGGCGGTTTCCATGCGTGCAGGCAAAGTGTGTGCTGAGATGATGAGTTGCAGGGGAGACCAGGGTGGACTCTCCAGACCCAGAATAGGCCTCTGGCAGGTATGTGTCAATGTTTTCTGCCCATGGCACTCAGCCGGTTATTTGCATAGAATGTTAGGAGCGGAATTAGTAGTCTCCGGAGAGGCTGCCACTTGTCAGCGAGCTTCACCTGGCCAGGTCCCACGGTGATGTCAAGCTTCACCTGGCCAGGTCCGCCCGTGATGTAGCTCCCCAATCAATCACTACTCTCTAGACCTTCCAGATAGACTCCCAGAACTTCTCTCCCCATGGGCAAGCAGTAGAGCCAGAGGCCTTCCCCCTTTGCTCTTTGGTCTCTAGGCCCTCTGTCAGGCACTCCAAGGTGTGAAGTGACAAGGGGGAGAAGGAAGAGATTTCAGAGAACGAAGACAAGCAGAGAGAGAGAGAGAGAGGCAAGAGATGCTGAGTGGGGATGCCTTGCCTACTGATATCCTCAGGAAAGTGGGAAAGAGGTACCTGGCGTGCTCTGCCAATGCCCTGAAGCAGTCCGCACCAGGGGCTCCCTTGTGCCTGCGTAGCCTTTCCCGGGGCGTGCTCAAATCCTGTGGCCACTAGGGGTCATAGGTCACAATGGAGGGCCCTGTGTCATCTGCCTGGCGGGCCGGATCTCTGCCATTGGCTCAGTCTTGTCACCAGGCCATCCCAAGCTCCGCCCACTCTTGCGGTGGGGGGACTGTCTCTATGGTGATGGCAAAGAAGCCTCAGCCCCGCCCACCTGGCCTTCACTTCACCTACCTGGCCCTCTGACCCTCACTCAGACCTCTGTGTTGATAAAAATCAATGTCCGCCAGTGCCCAGGTGTCAGCATCTGGGATAAAGGATTCGGGACCTTGCCTGGGGCAGAAGGCAGCCTAGGTCAGCGGGTAGCTGGAAGTCTAGTGACTTGTGACACTGCTGCCAGTGACAAATGGTGACTCCCACACTCACATATCCCCTGGTGGCAGAATGCTAGTGATGGGTGGAGAAACATCGCTCCGGAGCACACGTTTAATGGGGCACCAGCCAAAGCAAAGGCCAGGGCCAGTAGTGGACATCGTGGAGCTGAATGGCGAGCCAGTGAAGGGCCCAAGGATCCCTCCTGTATGTGGCGAACAGGTCATCCGTGTCCCCACGTCCATCAACCATTGCACTGCTGGGGCCCAGGCTGCCAGGATTTCGGCCTTGCCTTCGGAGCCCGGCCACATAGGCAGCCTTGCACCGGAGGCGGGGACGTGTAGACAGCAAAAATTTGGAAACTGGCAGTGTTTCCTCGATTTCCCTGGCATCGGCCTCTTTGAGCGGCTTGCTTTTTTTCCTGGTAGGATAGGGCCCTGACGGAGAAAGGCAGGATTACGTGTGCAGGAAAAGTGTGTGTTGAGAGGGTGACGACGTTGAGACCACGTTGGGATCTTTAGTCCCAGGAAAGGCCCCTGGCGGGTGTGGGTCAATGTTCTCTACCCATCCCCCTTGGCGGGGGGAGGTTTTCACCATACAAAGCAGCAGCGCAATTATTCGTCGCCGGGGAGGTTGCATCTGCCCACAAGCTCCCCCTGGCCTGGGTCCGCCCCTACTGTATTGCGCGTGTCAGTCAACAGAAGCTAAGACCTTCCAGAGAGACTACCTGCTATTCTGTCCCCACGGGGAAGCAGTACAGCCAGAAGCCTCCCCCGTTCCATCTCTAGGCTCTCTCTCAGGCCCCTCATACTTGTGATGTGTCTCAGGGGTAGAATGAAGAGATTCCTCTGAGTGAACACATACGTGAGAGGCCACAGATGCTGAGGAAGGGTGCCTTGCCTAGTGATATCCTAGCGTAAGTGGAAAAGAGGTACCTGCCTGCTGTCCCAGTGTGTCGAACGTGTTCACATCAGGGGTTGCCTACTGTGAAGTTATTCCCTGGGTGCCCTGGATTTTGTGGCCAAAGACGCAAGGGGGCGTTGTCTGTCCATGGGTAAAATGGAGGGCTCTGCGGAACTGGCCGGTTAGGCTGGACCTCTCCTATTGGCTGAGTGTTTGTGACTCGTCCCCGTCCGAAGTTCCGCCCAGCCTTCCGGTGGCTGTCAGCATGGTGATTGGGAAAGAAACCTTAGGCCCCACACTCAGCCCTCACCTGGCCTACCTGGCCTCATTACCCTCATCTAGACCGCTGTGTGGATGAAAGAAAGGATGTCGGCCAGTGAGCACGTGTCCTGATTTCCTTGGAAGGATTAGGTTCCTTGCCTGGGCAGAAGACAGCCAAGGTCAGCCTGAGCCTAGACACCTAGTGACCTGTGACACTGCAGCCAGTGATAGATGTTGATGTCCACGCTCAGGTATCCGCAGGTGGCGGATTCAGTGTGGTGGGAAGAGAAGTGGAAGTAGAGATGACACACTCACGAGGGCACAGGCCAAAGGTCAGGGAAAATAGCTGAGGTCGTCGAGCTCTAGCGGAGCCAGTCTAGGGCCCAGGCCTCCTTGCTGTACGAGGCAAAGAGGTGTTCCATATGCCGCCATCCGTAGACTGTGGACGGCTGGGGCCCTGGATGCCCTGATTTCGTCCTTGTCTACCGAGAAGTGACGCACATGCAGTGTGCCACCGGAGGCTGTGGAGCAGCAGAGGGCAAAATCCTGAAAATGGGTGCTTCAGTTGACTTGGCCTGTGCTCTCCTTTGGCTGAGTGACATCGTGTGTTTCCTAGCAGGTGAAGACATTCGTGGAGAGAGGCGGTTTCCATCCGTGCAGGCAAAGTGTGTGCTGAGATAATGAGTTCCTGGAGACCAGGGTGGACTCTTCAGACCGAGAATAGGCCTCTGGCAGGTATGTGTCAATGTTTTCTGCCCATGGCACTCAGCCGGTTATTTGCATAGAATGTTAGGAGCGGAATTAGTAGTCTCCGGAGAGGCTGCTACTTGTCAGCGAGCTTATCCTGGCCAGGTCCGCCCATGATGTAGCTCCCCAATCAATCACTGCTCTCTAGACCTTCCAGATAGACTACCAGAACTTCTCTCCCCATGGGCAAGCAGTAGAGCCAGAGGCCTTCCCCCTTTGCTCTTTGGTCTCTAGGCCCTCTGTCAGGCACTCCAAGGTGTGAAGTGACAAGAGGGAGAAGGAAGAGATTTCAGAGAACGAAGACAAGCAGAGAGAGAGAGAGAGAGGCAAGAGATGCTGAGTGGGGATGCCTTGCCTACTGATATCCTCAGGAAAGTGGGAAAGAGGTACCTGGCGTGCTCTGCCAATGCCCTGAAGCAGTCCGCACCAGGGGCTCCCTTGTGCCTGCGTAGCCTTTCCCGGGGCGTGCTCAAATCCTGTGGCCACTAGGGGTCATAGGTCACAATGGAGGGCCCTGTGTCATCTGCCTGGCGGGCCGGATCTCTGCCATTGGCTCAGTCTTGTCACCAGGCCCATCCCAAGCTCCGCCCACTCTTGCGGTGGGGGGACTGTCTCTATGGTGATGGCAAAGAAGCCTCAGCCCCGCCCACCTGGCCTTCACTTCACCTACCTGGCCCTCTGACCCTCACTCAGACCTCTGTGTTGATAAAAATCAATGTCCGCCAGTGCCCAGGTGTCAGCATCTGGGATAAAGGATTCGGGACCTTGCCTGGGGCAGAAGGCAGCCTAGGTCAGCGGGTAGCTGGAAGTCTAGTGACTTGTGACACTGCTGCCAGTGACAAATGGTGACTCCCACACTCACATATCCCCTGGTGGCAGAATGCTAGTGATGGGTGGAGAAAGATCGCTCCGGAGCACACGTTTAATGGGGCACCAGCCAAAGCAAAGGCCAGGGCCAGTAGTGGACATCGTGGAGCTGAATGGCGAGCCAGTGAAGGGCCCAAGGATCCCTCCTGTATGTGGCGAACAGGTCATCCGTGTCCCCACGTCCATCAACCATTGCACTGCTGGGGCCCAGGCTGCCAGGATTTCGGCCTTGCCTTCGGAGCCCGGCCACATAGGCAGCCTTGCACCGGAGGCGGGGACGTGTAGACAGCAAAAATTTGGAAACTGGCAGTGTTTCCTCGATTTCCCTGGCATCGGCCTCTTTGAGCGGCTTGCTTTTTTTCCTGGTAGGATAGGGCCCTGACGGAGAAAGGCAGGATTACGTGTGCAGGAAAAGTGTGTGTTGAGAGGGTGACGACGTTGAGACCACGTTGGGATCTTTAGTCCCAGGAAAGGCCCCTGGCGGGTGTGGGTCAATGTTCTCTACCCATCCCCCTTGGCGGGGGGAGGTTTTCACCATACAAAGCAGCAGCGCAATTATTCGTCGCCGGGGAGGTTGCATCTGCCCACAAGCTCCCCCTGGCCAGGGTCCGCCCCTACTGTATTGCGCGTGTCAGTCAACAGAAGCTAAGACCTTCCAGAGAGACTACCTGCTATTCTGTCCCCACGGGGAAGCAGTACAGCCAGAAGCCTCCCCCGTTCCATCTCTAGGCTCTCTCTCAGGCCCCTCATACTTGTGATGTGTCTCAGGGGTAGAATGAAGAGATTCCTCTGAGTGAACACATACGTGAGAGGCCACAGATGCTGAGGAAGGGTGCCTTGCCTAGTGATATCCTAGCGTAAGTGGAAAAGAGGTACCTGCCTGCTGTCCCAGTGTGTCGAACGTGTTCACATCAGGGGTTGCCTACTGTGAAGTTATTCCCTGGGTGCCCTGGATTTTGTGGCCAAAGACGCAAGGGGGCGTTGTCTGTCCATGGGTAAAATGGAGGGCTCTGCGGAACTGGCCGGTTAGGCTGGACCTCTCCTATTGGCTGAGTGTTTGTGACTCGTCCCCGTCCGAAGTTCCGCCCAGCCTTCCGGTGGCTGTCAGCATGGTGATTGGGAAAGAAACCTTAGGCCCCACACTCAGCCCTCACCTGGCCTACCTGGCCTCATTACCCTCATCTAGACCGCTGTGTGGATGAAAGAAAGGATGTCGGCCAGTGAGCACGTGTCCTGATTTCCTTGGAAGGATTAGGTTCCTTGCCTGGGCAGAAGACAGCCAAGGTCAGCCTGAGCCTAGACACCTAGTGACCTGTGACACTGCAGCCAGTGATAGATGTTGATGTCCACGCTCAGGTATCCGCAGGTGGCGGATTCAGTGTGGTGGGAAGAGAAGTGGAAGTAGAGATGACACACTCACGAGGGCAGGGGCCAAAGGTCAGGGAAAATAGCTGAGGTCGTGGAGCTCTAGCGGAGCCAGTCTAGGGCCCAGGCCTCCTTGCTGTACGAGGCAAAGAGGTGTTCCATATGCCGCCATCCGTAGACTGTGGACGGCTGGGGCCCTGGATGCCCGGATTTCGTCCTTGTCTACCGAGAAGTGACGCACATGCAGTGTGCCACCGGAGGCTGTGGAGCAGCAGAGGGCAAAATCCTGAAAATGGGGGCTTCAGTTGACTTGGCCTGTGCTCTCCTTTGGCTGAGTGACATCGTGTGTTTCCTAGCAGGTGAAGACATTCGTGGAGAGAGGCGGTTTCCATCCGTGCAGGCAAAGTGTGTGCTGAGATAATGAGTTCCTGGAGACCAGGGTGGACTCTTCAGACCGAGAATAGGCCTCTGGCAGGTATGTGTCAATGTTTTCTGCCCATGGCACTCAGCCGGTTATTTGCATAGAATGTTAGGAGCGGAATTAGTAGTCTCCGGAGAGGCTGCCACTTGTCAGCGAGCTTAACCTGGCCAGGTCCGCCCATGATGTAGCTCCCCAATCAATCACTGCTCTCTAGACCTTCCAGATAGACTACCAGAACTTCTCTCGCCATGGGGAAGCAGTAGAGCCAGAGGCCTTCCCCCTTTGCTCTTTCGTCTCTAGGCCCTCTGTCAGGCACTCCAAGGTATGAAGTGATAAGGGGGAGAAGGAAGAGATTTCAGAGAACGAAGACAAGCAGAGAGAGAGAGAGAGAGGCAAGAGATGCTGAGTGGGGATGCCTTGCCTACTGATATCCTCAGGAAAGTGGGAAAGAGGTACCTGGCGTGCTCTGCCAATGCCCTGAAGCAGTCCGCACCAGGGGCTCCCTTGTGCCTGCGTAGCCTTTCCCGGGGCGTGCTCAAATCCTGTGGCCACTAGGGGTCATAGGTCACAATGGAGGGCCCTGTGTCATCTGCCTGGCGGGCCGGATCTCTGCCATTGGCTCAGTCTTGTCACCAGGCCCATCCCAAGCTCCGCCCACTCTTGCGGTGGGGGGACTGTCTCTATGGTGATTGCAAAGAAGCCTCAGCCCCGCCCACCTGGCCTTCACTTCACCTACCTGGCCCTCTGACCCTCACTCAGACCTCTGTGTTGATAAAAATCAATGTCCGCCAGTGCCCAGGTGTCAGCATCTGGGATAAAGGATTCGGGACCTTGCCTGGGGCAGAAGGCAGCCTAGGTCAGCGGGTAGCTGGAAGTCTAGTGACTTGTGACACTGCTGCCAGTGACAAATGGTGACTCCCACACTCACATATCCCTGGTGGCAGAACGCTACTGATGGGTGGAGAAACATCGCTCCGGAGCACACGTTTAATGGGGCACCAGCCAAAGCAAAGGCCAGGGCCAGTAGTGGACGTCGTGGAGCTGAATGGCGAGCCAGTGAAGGGCCCAAGGATCCCTCCTGTATGTGGCGAACAGGTCATCTGTGTCCCCACGTCCATCAACCATTGCACTGCTGGGGCCCAGGCTGCCAGGATTTCGGCCTTGCCTTCGGAGCCCGGCCACATAGGCAGCCTTGCACCGGAGGCGGGGACGTGTAGACAGCAAAAATTTGGAAACTGGCAGTGTTTCCTCGATTTCCCTGGCATCGGCCTTTTAGAGCGGCTTGCTTTTTTTCCTGGTAGGATAGGGCCCTGACGGAGAAAGGCAGGATTACGTGTGCAGGAAAGGTGTGTGTTGAGAGGGTGACGACGTTGAGACCACGTTGGGATCTTTAGTCCCAGGAAAGGCCCCTGGCGGGTGTGGGTCAATGTTCTCTACCCATCCCCCTTGGCGGGGGGAGGTTTTCACCATACAAAGCAGCAGCGCAATTATTCGTCGCCGGAGAGGTTGCATCTGCCCACAAGCTCCCCCTGGCCAGGGTCCGCCCCTACTGTATTGCGCGTGTCAGTCAACAGAAGCTAAGACCTTCCAGAGAGACTACCTGCTATTCTGTCCCCACGGGGAAGCAGTACAGCCAGAAGCCTCCCCCGTTCCATCTCTAGGCTCTCTCTCAGGCCCCTCATACTTGTGATGTGTCTCAGGGGTAGAATGAAGAGATTCCTCTGAGTGAACACATACGTGAGAGGCCACAGATGCTGAGGAAGGGCGCCTTGCCTAGTGATATCCTAGCGTAAGTGGAAAAGAGGTACCTGCCTGCTGTCCCAGTGTGTCGAACGTGTTCACATCAGGGGTTGCCTACTGTGAAGTTATTCCCTGGGTGCCCTGGATTTTGTGGCCAAAGACGCAAGGGGCCGTTGTCTGTCCATGGGTAAAATGGAGGGCTCTGCGGAACTGGCCGGTTAGGCTGGACCTCTCCTATTGGCTGAGTGTTTGTGACTCGTCCCCGTCCGAAGTTCCGCCCAGCCTTCCGGTGGCTGTCACCATGGTGATTGGGAAAGAAGCCTTAGGCCCCACACTCAGCCCTCACCTGGCCTACCTGGCCTCTTTCCCCTCATCTAGACCGCTGTGTGGATGAAAGAAAGGATGTCGGCCAGTGAGCACGTGTCCTGATTTCCTTGGAAGGATTAGGTTCCTTGCCTGGGCAGAAGACAGCCAAGGTCAGCCTGAGCCTAGACACCTAGTGACCTGTGACACTGCAGCCAGTGATAGATGTTGATGTCCACGCTCAGGTATCCGCAGGTGGCGGATTCAGTGTGGTGGGAAGAGAAGTGGAAGTAGAGATGACACACTCACGAGGGCACGGTCCAAAGGTCAGGGAAAATAGCTGAGGTCGTGGAGCTCTAGCGGAGCCAGTCTAGGGCCCAGGTCTCCCTGCTGTACGAGGCAAAGAGGTGATCCATATGCCGCCATCCGTAGATTCTGGACGGCTGGGGCCCTGGATGCCCGGATTTCGGCCTCGTCTACCGAGAAGTGACGCACATGCAGTGTGCCACCGGAGGCTGTGGAGCAGCAGAGGGCAAAATCTTGAAAATGGGGGCTTCAGTTGACTTGGCCTGTGCTCTCCTTTGGCTGAGTGACATCGTGTGTTTCCTAGCAGGTGAAGACATTCGTGGAGAGAGGCGGTTTCCATGCGTGCAGGCAAAGTGTGTGCTGAGATGATGAGTTGCAGGGGAGACCAGGGTGGACTCTCCAGACCCAGAATAGGCCTCTGGCAGGTATGTGTCAATGTTTTCTGCCCATGGCACTCAGCCGGTTATTTGCATAGAATGTTAGGAGCGGAATTAGTAGTCTCCGGAGAGGCTG
The DNA here is from genome assembly GCF_030014295.1 of Loxodonta africana. NCBI lineage: Eukaryota > Metazoa > Chordata > Mammalia > Proboscidea > Elephantidae > Loxodonta > Loxodonta africana. The sequence continues at coordinate 19,134 of NW_026974875.1, read as the reverse complement.
CCGCTTGTCAGCGAGCTTCACCTGGCCAGGTCCCACGGTGATGTCAAGCTTCACCTGGCCAGGTCCGCCCGTGATGTAGCTCCCGAATCAATCACTACTCTCTAGACCTTCCAGATAGACTCCCAGAACTTCTCTCCCCATGGGCAAGCAGTAGAGCCAGAGGCCTTCCCCCTTTGCTCTTTGGTCTCTAGGCCCTCTGTCAGGCACTCCAAGGTGTGAAGTGACAAGGGGGAGAAGGAAGAGATTTCAGAGAACGAAGACAAGCAGAGAGAGACAGAGAGAGGCAAGAGATGCTGAGTGGGGATGCCTTGCCTACTGATATCCTCAGGAAAGTGGGAAAGAGGTACCTGGCGTGCTCTGCCAATGCCCTGAAGCAGTCCGCACCAGGGGCTCCCTTGTGCCTGCGTAGCCTTTCCCGGGGCGTGCTCAAATCCTGTGGCCACTAGGGGTCATAGGTCACAATGGAGGGCCCTGTGTCATCTGCCTGGCGGGCCGGATCTCTGCCATTGGCTCAGTCTTGTCACCAGGCCCATCCCAAGCTCCGCCCACTCTTGCGGTGGGGGGACTGTCTCTATGGTGATGGCAAAGAAGCCTCAGCCCCGCCCACCTGGCCTTGACTTCACCTACCTGGCCCTCTGACCCTCACTCAGACCTCTGTGTTGATAAAAATCAATGTCCGCCAGTGCCCAGGTGTCAGCATCTGGGATAAAGGATTCGGGACCTTGCCTGGGGCAGAAGGCAGCCTAGGTCAGCGGGTAGCTGGAAGTCTAGTGACTTGTGACACTGCTGCCAGTGACAAATGGTGACTCCCACACTCACATATCCCCTGGTGGCAGAATGCTAGTGATGGGTGGAGAAACATCGCTCCGGAGCACACGTTTAATGGGGCACCAGCCAAAGCAAAGGCCAGGGCCAGTAGTGGACGTCGTGGAGCTGAATGGCGAGCCAGTGAAGGGCCCAAGGATCCCTCCTGTATGTGGCGAACAGGTCATCTGTGTCCCCACGTCCATCAACCATTGCACTGCTGGGGCCCAGGCTGCCAGGATTTCGGCCTTGCCTTCGGAGCCCGGCCACATAGGCAGCCTTGCACCGGAGGCGGGGACGTGTAGACAGCAAAAATTTGGAAACTGGCAGTGTTTCCTCGATTTCCCTGGCATCGGCCTTTTAGAGCGGCTTGCTTTTTTTCCTGGTAGGATAGGGCCCTGACGGAGAAAGGCAGGATTACGTGTGCAGGAAAGGTGTGTGTTGAGAGGGTGACGACGTTGAGACCACGTTGGGATCTTTAGTCCCAGGAAAGGCCCCTGGCGGGTGTGGGTCAATGTTCTCTACCCATCCCCCTTGGCGGGGGGAGGTTTTCACCATACAAAGCAGCAGCGCAATTATTCGTCGCCGGAGAGGTTGCATCTGCCCACAAGCTCCCCCTGGCCAGGGTCCGCCCCTACTGTATTGCGCGTGTCAGTCAACAGAAGCTAAGACCTTCCAGAGAGACTACCTGCTATTCTGTCCCCACGGGGAAGCAGTACAGCCAGAAGCCTCCCCCGTTCCATCTCTAGGCTCTCTCTCAGGCCCCTCATACTTGTGATGTGTCTCAGGGGTAGAATGAAGAGATTCCTCTGAGTGAACACATACGTGAGAGGCCACAGATGCTGAGGAAGGGCGCCTTGCCTAGTGATATCCTAGCGTAAGTGGAAAAGAGGTACCTGCCTGCTGTCCCAGTGTGTCGAACGTGTTCACATCAGGGGTTGCCTACTGTGAAGTTATTCCCTGGGTGCCCTGGATTTTGTGGCCAAAGACGCAAGGGGCCGTTGTCTGTCCATGGGTAAAATGGAGGGCTCTGCGGAACTGGCCGGTTAGGCTGGACCTCTCCTATTGGCTGAGTGTTTGTGACTCGTCCCCGTCCGAAGTTCCGCCCAGCCTTCCGGTGGCTGTCACCATGGTGATTGGGAAAGAAGCCTTAGGCCCCACACTCAGCCCTCACCTGGCCTACCTGGCCTCTTTCCCCTCATCTAGACCGCTGTGTGGATGAAAGAAAGGATGTCGGCCAGTGAGCACGTGTCCTGATTTCCTTGGAAGGATTAGGTTCCTTGCCTGGGCAGAAGACAGCCAAGGTCAGCCTGAGCCTAGACACCTAGTGACCTGTGACACTGCAGCCAGTGATAGATGTTGATGTCCACGCTCAGGTATCCGCAGGTGGCGGATTCAGTGTGGTGGGAAGAGAAGTGGAAGTAGAGATGACACACTCACGAGGGCACGGTCCAAAGGTCAGGGAAAATAGCTGAGGTCGTGGAGCTCTAGCGGAGCCAGTCTAGGGCCCAGGTCTCCCTGCTGTACGAGGCAAAGAGGTGATCCATATGCCGCCATCCGTAGATTCTGGACGGCTGGGGCCCTGGATGCCCGGATTTCGGCCTCGTCTACCGAGAAGTGACGCACATGCAGTGTGCCACCGGAGGCTGTGGAGCAGCAGAGGGCAAAATCTTGAAAATGGGGGCTTCAGTTGACTTGGCCTGTGCTCTCCTTTGGCTGAGTGACATCGTGTGTTTCCTAGCAGGTGAAGACATTCGTGGAGAGAGGCGGTTTCCATGCGTGCAGGCAAAGTGTGTGCTGAGATGATGAGTTGCAGGGGAGACCAGGGTGGACTCTCCAGACCCAGAATAGGCCTCTGGCAGGTATGTGTCAATGTTTTCTGCCCATGGCACTCAGCCGGTTATTTGCATAGAATGTTAGGAGCGGAATTAGTAGTCTCCGGAGAGGCTGCCGCTTGTCAGCGAGCTTCACCTGGCCAGGTCCCACGGTGATGTCAAGCTTCACCTGGCCAGGTCCGCCCGTGATGTAGCTCCCGAATCAATCACTACTCTCTAGACCTTCCAGATAGACTCCCAGAACTTCTCTCCCCATGGGCAAGCAGTAGAGCCAGAGGCCTTCCCCCTTTGCTCTTTGGTCTCTAGGCCCTCTGTCAGGCACTCCAAGGTGTGAAGTGACAAGGGGGAGAAGGAAGAGATTTCAGAGAACGAAGACAAGCAGAGAGAGACAGAGAGAGGCAAGAGATGCTGAGTGGGGATGCCTTGCCTACTGATATCCTCAGGAAAGTGGGAAAGAGGTACCTGGCGTGCTCTGCCAATGCCCTGAAGCAGTCCGCACCAGGGGCTCCCTTGTGCCTGCGTAGCCTTTCCCGGGGCGTGCTCAAATCCTGTGGCCACTAGGGGTCATAGGTCACAATGGAGGGCCCTGTGTCATCTGCCTGGCGGGCCGGATCTCTGCCATTGGCTCAGTCTTGTCACCAGGCCCATCCCAAGCTCCGCCCACTCTTGCGGTGGGGGGACTGTCTCTATGGTGATGGCAAAGAAGCCTCAGCCCCGCCCACCTGGCCTTCACTTTACCTACCTGGCCCTCTGACCCTCACTCAGACCTCTGTGTTGATAAAAATCAATGTCCGCCAGTGCCCAGGTGTCAGCATCTGGGATAAAGGATTCGGGACCTTGCCTGGGGCAGAAGGCAGCCTAGGTCAGCGGGTAGCTGGAAGTCTAGTGACTTGTGACACTGCTGCCAGTGACAAATGGTGACTCCCACACTCACATATCCCCTGGTGGCAGAATGCTAGTGATGGGTGGAGAAACATCGCTCCGGAGCACACGTTTAATGGGGCACCAGCCAAAGCAAAGGCCAGGGCCAGTAGTGGACGTGGTGGAGCTGAATGGCGAGCCAGTGAAGGGCCCAAGGATCCCTCCTGTATGTGGCGAACAGGTCATCCGTGTCCCCACGTCCATCAACCATTGCACTGCTGGGGCCCAGGCTGCCAGGATTTCGTCCTTGCCTTCGGAGCCCGGCCACATAGGCAGCCTTGCACCGGAGGCGGGGACATGTAGACAGCAAAAATTTGGAAACTGGCAGTGTTTCCTCGATTTCCCTGGCATGGGCCTCTTTGAGCGGCTTGCTTTTTTTCCTGGTAGGATAGGGCTCTGACGGAGAAAGGCAGGATTACGTGTGCAGGAAAGGTGTGTGTTGAGAGGGTGACGACGTTGAGACCACGTTGGGATCTTTAGTCCCAGGAAAGGCCCCTGGCGGGTGTGGGTCAATGTTCTCTACCCATCCCCCTTGGCGGGGGGAGGTTTTCACCATACAAAGCAGCAGCGCAATTATTCGTCGCCGGAGAGGTTGCATCTGCCCACAAGCTCCCCCTGGCCAGGGTCCGCCCCTACTGTATTGCGCGTGTCAGTCAACAGAAGCTAAGACCTTCCAGAGAGACTACCTGCTATTCTGTCCCCACGGGGAAGCAGTACAGCCAGAAGCCTCCCCCGTTCCATCTCTAGGCTCTCTCTCAGGCCCCTCATACTTGTGATGTGTCTCAGGGGTAGAATGAAGAGATTCCTCTGAGTGAACACATACGTGAGAGGCCACAGATGCTGAGGAAGGGCGCCTTGCCTAGTGATATCCTAGCGTAAGTGGAAAAGAGGTACCTGCCTGCTGTCCCAGTGTGTCGAACGTGTTCACATCAGGGGTTGCCTACTGTGAAGTTATTCCCTGGGTGCCCTGGATTTTGTGGCCAAAGACGCAAGGGGCCGTTGTCTGTCCATGGGTAAAATGGAGGGCTCTGCGGAACTGGCCGGTTAGGCTGGACCTCTCCTATTGGCTGAGTGTTTGTGACTCGTCCCCGTCCGAAGTTCCGCCCAGCCTTCCGGTGGCTGTCAGCATGGTGATTGGGAAAGAAGCCTTAGGCCCCACACTCAGCCCTCACCTGGCCTACCTGGCCTCTTTCCCCTCATCTAGACCGCTGTGTGGATGAAAGAAAGGATGTCGGCCAGTGAGCACGTGTCCTGATTTCCTTGGAAGGATTAGGTTCCTTGCCTGGGCAGAAGACAGCCAAGGTCAGCCTGAGCCTAGACACCTAGTGACCTGTGACACTGCAGCCAGTGATAGATGTTGATGTCCACGCTCAGGTATCCGCAGGTGGCGGATTCAGTGTGGTGGGAAGAGAAGTGGAAGTAGAGATGACACACTCACGAGGGCACAGGCCAAAGGTCAGGGAAAATAGCTGAGGTCGTGGAGCTCTAGCGGAGCCAGTCTAGGGCCCAGGCCTCCCTGCTGTACGAGGCAAAGAGGTGATCCATATGCCGCCATCCGTAGATTCTGGACGGCTGGGGCCCTGGATGCCCGGATTTCGGCCTCGTCTACCGAGAAGTGACGCACATGCAGTGTGCCACCGGAGGCTGTGGAGCAGCAGAGGGCAAAATCTTGAAAATGGGGGCTTCAGTTGACTTGGCCTGTGCTCTCCTTTGGCTGAGTGACATCGTGTGTTTCCTAGCAGGTGAAGACATTCGTGGAGAGAGGCGGTTTCCATGCGTGCAGGCAAAGTGTGTGCTGAGATGATGAGTTGCAGGGGAGACCAGGGTGGACTCTCCAGACCCAGAATAGGCCTCTGGCAGGTATGTGTCAATGTTTTCTGCCCATGGCACTCAGCCGGTTATTTGCATAGAATGTTAGGAGCGGAATTAGTAGTCTCCGGAGAGGCTGCCACTTGTCAGCGAGCTTAACCTGGCCAGGTCCGCCCATGATGTAGCTCCCCAATCAATCACTGCTCTCTAGACCTTCCAGATAGACTACCAGAACTTCTCTCGCCATGGGGAAGCAGTAGAGCCAGAGGCCTTCCCCCTTTGCTCTTTCGTCTCTAGGCCCTCTGTCAGGCACTCCAAGGTATGAAGTGACAAGGGGGAGAAGGAAGAGATTTCAGAGAACGAAGACAAGCAGAGAGAGAGAGAGAGAGGCAAGAGATGCTGAGTGGGGATGCCTTGCCTACTGATATCCTCAGGAAAGTGGGAAAGAGGTACCTGGCGTGCTCTGCCAATGCCCTGAAGCAGTCCGCTCCAGGGGCTCCCTTGTGCCTGCGTAGCCTTTCCCGGGGCGTGCTCAAATCCTGTGGCCACTAGGGGTCATAGGTCACAATGGAGGGCCCTGTGTCATCTGCCTGGCGGGCCGGATCTCTGCCATTGGCTCAGTCTTGTCACCAGGCCCATCCCAAGCTCCGCCCACTCTTGCGGTGGGGGGACTGTCTCTATGGTGATGGCAAAGAAGCCTCAGCCCCGCCCACCTGGCCTTGACTTCACCTACCTGGCCCTCTGACCCTCACTCAGACCTCTGTGTTGATAAAAATCAATGTCCGCCAGTGCCCAGGTGTCAGCATCTGGGATAAAGGATTCGGGACCTTGCCTGGGGCAAAAGGCAGCCTAGGTCAGCGGGTAGCTGGAAGTCTAGTGACTTGTGACGCTGCTGCCAGTGACAAATGGTGACTCCCACACTCACATATCCCCTGGTGGCAGAACGCTAGTGATGGGTGGAGAAACATCGCTCCGGAGCACACGTTTAATGGGGCACCAGCCAAAGCAAAGGCCAGGGCCAGTAGTGGACGTCGTGGAGCTGAATGTCGAGCCAGTGAAGGGCCCAAGGATCCCTCCTGTATGTGGCGAACAGGTCATCCGTGTCCCCACGTCCATCAACCATTGCACTGCTGGGGCCCAGGCTGCCAGGATTTCGGCCTTGCCTTCGGAGCCCGGCCACATAGGCAGCCTTGCACCGGAGGCGGGGACGTGTAGACAGCAAAAATTTGGAAACTGGCAGTGTTTCCTCGATTTCCCTGGCATGGGCATTTTTGAGCGGCTTGCTTTTTTTCCTGGTAGGATAGGGCCCTGACGGAGAAAGGCAGGATTACGTGTGCAGGAAAGGTGTGTGTTGAGAGGGTGACGACGTTGAGACCACGTTGGGATCTTTAGTCCCAGGAAAGGCCCCTGGCGGGTGTGGGTCAATGTTCTCTACCCATCCCCCTTGGCGGGGGGAGGTTTTCACCATACAAAGCAGCAGCGCAATTATTCGTCGCTGGAGAGGTTGCATCTGCCCACAAGCTCCCCCTGGCCAGGGTCCGCCCCTACTGTATTGCGCGTGTCAGTCAACAGAAGCTAAGACCTTCCAGAGAGACTACCTGCTATTCTGTCCCCACGGGGAAGCAGTACAGCCAGAAGCCTCCCCCGTTCCATCTCTAGGCTCTCTCTCAGGCCCCTCATACTTGTGATGTGTCTCAGGGGTAGAATGAAGAGATTCCTCTGAGTGAACACATACGTGAGAGGCCACAGATGCTGAGGAAGGGCGCCTTGCCTAGTGATATCCTAGCGTAAGTGGAAAAGAGGTACCTGCCTGCTGTCCCAGTGTGTCGAACGTGTTCACATCAGGGGTTGCCTACTGTGAAGTTATTCCCTGGGTGCCCTGGATTTTGTGGCCAAAGACGCAAGGGGCCGTTGTCTGTCCATGGGTAAAATGGAGGGCTCTGCGGAACTGGCCGGTTAGGCTGGACCTCTCCTATTGGCTGAGTGTTTGTGACTCGTCCCCGTCAGAAGTTCCGCCCAGCCTTCCGGTGGCTGTCACCATGGTGATTGGGAAAGAAGCCTTAGGCCCCACACTCAGCCCTCCCCTGGCCTACCTGGCCTCTTTCCCCTCATCTAGACCGCTGTGTGGATGAAAGAAAGGATGTCGGCCAGTGAGCACGTGTCCTGATTTCCTTGGAAGGATTAGGTTCCTTGCCTGGGCAGAAGACAGCCAAGGTCAGCCTGAGCCTAGACACCTAGTGACCTGTGACACTGCAGCCACTGATAGATGTTGATGTCCACGCTCAGGTATCCGCAGGTGGCGGATTCAGTGTGGTGGGAAGAGAAGTGGAAGTAGAGATGACACACTCAGGAGGGCACAGGCCAAAGGTCAGGGAAAATAGCTGAGGTCGTGGAGCTCTAGCGGAGCCAGTCTAGGGCCCAGGCCTCCCTGCTGTACGAGGCAAAGAGGTGATCCATATGCCGCCATCCGTAGATTCTGGACGGCTGGGGCCCTGGATGCCCGGATTTCGGCCTCGTCTACCGAGAAGTGACGCACATGCAGTGTGCCACCGGAGGCTGTGGAGCAGCAGAGGGCAAAATCTTGAAAATGGGGGCTTCAGTTGACTTGGCCTGTGCTCTCCTTTGGCTGAGTGACATCGTGTGTTTCCTAGCAGGTGAAGACATTCGTGGAGAGAGGCGGTTTCCATGCGTGCAGGCAAAGTGTGTGCTGAGATGATGAGTTGCAGGGGAGACCAGGGTGGACTCTCCAGACCCAGAATAGGCCTCTGGCAGGTATGTGTCAATGTTTTCTGCCCATGGCACTCAGCCGGTTATTTGCATAGAATGTTAGGAGCGGAATTAGTAGTCTCCGGAGAGGCTGCCACTTGTCAGCGAGCTTCACCTGGCCAGGTCCCACGGTGATGTCAAGCTTCACCTGGCCAGGTCCGCCCGTGATGTAGCTCCCCAATCAATCACTACTCTCTAGACCTTCCAGATAGACTCCCAGAACTTCTCTCCCCATGGGCAAGCAGTAGAGCCAGAGGCCTTCCCCCCTTGCTCTTTGGTCTCTAGGCCCTCTGTCAGGCACTCCAAGGTGTGAAGTTACAAGGGGGAGAAGGAAGAGATTTAATGAACGAAGACAAGCAGAGAGAGACAGAGAGAGGCAAGAGATGCTGAGTGGGGATGCCTTGCCTACTGATATCCTCAGGAAAGTGGGAAAGAGGTACCTGGCGTGCTCTGCCAATGCCCTGAAGCAGTCCGCACCAGGGGCTCCCTTGTGCCTGCGTAGCCTTTCCCGGGGCGTGCTCAAATCCTGTGGCCACTAGGGGTCATAGGTCCCAATGGAGGGCCCTGTGTCATCTGCCTGGCGGGCCGGATCTCTGCCATTGGCTCAGTCTTGTCACCAGGCCCATCCCAAGCTCCGCCCACTCTTGCGGTGGGGGGACTGTCTCTATGGTGATGGCAAAGAAGCCTCAGCCCCGCCCACCTGGCCTTCACTTCACCTACCTGGCCCTCTGACCCTCACTCAGACCTCTGTGTTGATAAAAATCAATGTCCGCCAGTGCCCAGGTGTCAGCATCTGGGATAAAGGATTCGGGACCTTGCCTGGGGCAGAAGGCAGCCTAGGTCAGCGGGTAGCTGGAAGTCTAGTGACTTGTGACACTGCTGCCAGTGACAAATGGTGACTCCCACACTCACATATCCCCTGGTGGCAGAATGCTAGTGATGGGTGGAGAAAGATCGCTCCGGAGCACACGTTTAATGGGGCACCAGCCAAAGCAAAGGCCAGGGCCAGTAGTGGACGTCGTGGAGCTGAATGGCGAGCCAGTGAAGGGCCCAAGGATCCCTCCTGTATGTGGCGAACAGGTCATCCGTGTCCCCACGTCCATCAACCATTGCACTGCTGGGGCCCAGGCTGCCAGGATTTCGGCCTTGCCTTCGGAGCCCGGCCACATAGGCAGCCTTGCACCGGAGGCGGGGACGTGTAGACAGCAAAAATTTGGAAACTGGCAGTGTTTCCTCGATTTCCCTGGCATGGGCCTCTTTGAGCGGCTTGCTTTTTTTCCTGGTAGGATAGGGCCCTGACGGAGAAAGGCAGGATTACGTGTGCAGGAAAGGTGTGTGTTGAGAGGGTGACGACGTTGAGACCACGTTGGGATCTTTAGTCCCAGGAAAGGCCCCTGGCGGGTGTGGGTCAATGTTCTCTACCCATCCCCCTTGGCGGGGGGAGGTTTTCACCATACAAAGCAGCAGCGCAATTATTCGTCGCCGGAGAGGTTGCATCTGCCCACAAGCTCCCCCTGGCCAGGGTCCGCCCCTACTGTATTGCGCGTGTCAGTCAACAGAAGCTAAGACCTTCCAGAGAGACTACCTGCTATTCTGTCCCCACGGGGAAGCAGTACAGCCAGAAGCCTCCCCCGTTCCATCTCTAGGCTCTCTCTCAGGCCCCTCATACTTGTGATGTGTCTCAGGGGTAGAATGAAGAGATTCCTCTGAGTGAACACATACGTGAGAGGCCACAGATGCTGAGGAAGGGCGCCTTGCCTAGTGATATCCTAGCGTAAGTGGAAAAGAGGTACCTGCCTGCTGTCCCAGTGTGTCGAACGTGTTCACATCAGGGGTTGCCTACTGTGAAGTTATTCCCTGGGTGCCCTGGATTTTGTGGCCAAAGACGCAAGGGGCCGTTGTCTGTCCATGGGTAAAATGGAGGGCTCTGCGGAACTGGCCGGTTAGGCTGGACCTCTCCTATTGGCTGAGTGTTTGTGACTCGTCCCCGTCAGAAGTTCCGCCCAGCCTTCCGGTGGCTGTCACCATGGTGATTGGGAAAGAAGCCTTAGGCCCCACACTCAGCCCTCACCTGGCCTACCTGGCCTCTTTCCCCTCATCTAGACCGCTGTGTGGATGAAAGTAAGGATGTCGGCCAGTGAGCACGTGTCCTGATTTCCTTGGAAGGATTAGGTTCCTTGCCTGGGCAGAAGACAGCCAAGGTCAGCCTGAGCCTAGACACCTAGTGACCTGTGACACTGCAGCCAGTGATAGATGTTGATGTCCACGCTCAGGTATCCGCAGGTGGCGGATTCAGTGTGGTGGGAAGAGAAGTGGAAGTAGAGATGACACAATCACGAGGGCACAGGCCAAAGGTCAGCGAAAATAGCTGAGGTCGTGGAGCTCTAGCGGAGCCAGTCTAGGGCCCAGGCCTCCCTGCTGTACGAGGCAAAGAGGTGATCCATATGCCGCCATCCGTAGATTCTGGACGGCTGGGGCCCTGGATGCCCGGATTTCGGCCTCGTCTACCGAGAAGTGACGCACATGCAGTGTGCCACCGGAGGCTGTGGAGCAGCAGAGGGCAAAATCTTGAAAATGGGGGCTTCAGTTGACTTGGCCTGTGCTCTCCTTTGGCTGAGTGACATCGTGTGTTTCCTAGCAGGTGAAGACATTCGTGGAGAGAGGCGGTTTCCATGCGTGCAGGCAAAGTGTGTGCTGAGATGATGAGTTGCAGGGGAGACCAGAGTGGACTCTCCAGACCCAGAATAGGCCTCTGGCAGGTATGTGTCAATGTTTTCTGCCCATGGCACTCAGCCGGTTATTTGCATAGAATGTTAGGAGCGGAATTAGTAGTCTCCGGAGAGGCTGCCACTTGTCAGCGAGCTTCACCTGGCCAGGTCCCACGGTGATGTCAAGCTTCACCTGGCCAGGTCCGCCCGTGATGTAGCTCCCCAATCAATCACTACTCTCTAGACCTTCCAGATAGACTCCCAGAACTTCTCTCCCCATGGGCAAGCAGTAGAGCCAGAGGCCTTTCCCCTTTGCTCTTTGGTCTCTAGGCCCTCTGTCAGGCACTCCAAGGTGTGAAGTGACAAGGGGGAGAAGGAAGAGATTTCAGAGAACGAAGACAAGCAGAGAGAGACAGAGAGAGGCAAGAGATGCTGAGTGGGGATGCCTTGCCTACTGATATCCTCAGGAAAGTGGGAAAGAGGTACCTGGCGTGCTCTGCCAATGCCCTGAAGCAGTCCGCACCAGGGGCTCCCTTGTGCCTGCGTAGCCTTTCCCGGGGCGTGCTCAAATCCTGTGGCCACTAGGGGTCATAGGTCACAATGGAGGGCCCTGTGTCATCTGCCTGGCGGGCCGGATCTCTGCCATTGGCTCAGTCTTGTCACCAGGCCCATCCCAAGCTCCGCCCACTCTTGCGGTGGGGGGACTGTCTCTATGGTGATGGCAAAGAAGCCTCAGCCCCGCCCACCTGGCCTTCACTTCACCTACCTGGCCCTCTGACCCTCACTCAGACCTCTGTGTTGATAAAAATCAATGTCCGCCAGTGCCCAGGTGTCAGCATCTGGGATAAAGGATTCGGGACCTTGCCTGGGGCAGAAGGCAGCCTAGGTCAGCGGGTAGCTGGAAGTCTAGTGACTTGTGACACTGCTGCCAGTGACAAATTGTGACTCCCACACTCAGATATCCCCTGGTGGCAGAATGCTAGTGATGGGTGGAGAAACATCGCTCCGGAGCACACGTTTAATGGGGCACCAGCCAAAGCAAAGGCCAGGGCCAGTAGTGGACGTCGTGGAGCTGAATGGCGAGCCAGTGAAGGGCCCAAGGATCCCTCCTGTATGTGGCGAACAGGTCATCCGTGTCCCCACGTCCATCAACCATTGCACTGCTGGGGCCCAGGCTGCCAGGATTTCGGCCTTGCCTTCGGAGCCCGGCCACATAGGCAGCCTTGCACCGGAGGCGGGGACGTGTAGACAGCAAAAATTTGGAAACTGGCAGTGTTTCCTCGATTTCCCTGGCATGGGCCTCTTTGAGCGGCTTGCTTTTTTTCCTGGTAGCATAGGGCCCTGACGGAGAAAGGCAGGATTACGTGTGCAGGAAAGGTGTGTGTTGAGAGGGTGACGACGTTGAGACCACGTTGGGATCTTTAGTCCCAGGAAAGGCCCCTGGCGGGTGTGGGTCAATGTTCTCTACCCATCCCCCTTGGCGGGGGGAGGTTTTCACCATAAAAAGCAGCAGCGCAATTATTCGTCGCCGGAGAGGTTGCATCTGCCCACAAGCTCCCCCTGGCCAGGGTCCGCCCCTACTGTATTGCGCGTGTCAGTCAACAGAAGCTAAGACCTTCCAGAGAGACTACCTGCTATTCTGTCCCCACGGGGAAGCAGTACAGCCAGAAGCCTCCCCCGTTCCATCTCTAGGCTCTCTCTCAGGCCCCTCATACTTGTGATGTGTCTCAGGGGTAGAATGAAGAGATTCCTCTGAGTGAACACATACGTGAGAGGCCACAGATGCTGAGGAAGGGCGCCTTGCCTAGTGATATCCTAGCGTAAGTGGAAAAGAGGTACCTGCCTGCTGTCCCAGTGTGTCGAACGTGTTCACATCAGGGGTTGCCTACTGTGAAGTTATTCCCTGGGTGCCCTGGATTTTGTGGCCAAAGACGCAAGGGGCCGTTGTCTGTCCATGGGTAAAATGGAGGGCTCTGCGGAACTGGCCGGTTAGGCTGGACCTCTCCTATTGGCTGAGTGTTTGTGACTCGTCCCCGTCCGAAGTTCCGCCCAGCCTTCCGGTGGCTGTCACCATAGTGATTGGGAAAGAAGCCTTAGGCCCCACACTCAGCCCTCACCTGGCCTACCTGGCCTCTTTCCCCTCATCTAGACCGCTGTGTGGATGAAAGAAAGGATGTCGGCCAGTGAGCACGTGTCCTGATTTCCTTGGAAGGATTAGGTTCCTTGCCTGGGCAGAAGACAGCCAAGGTCAGCCTGAGCCTAGACACCTAGTGACCTGTGACACTGCAGCCAGTGATAGATGTTGATGTCCACGCTCAGGTATCCGCAGGTGGCGGATTCAGTGTGGTGGGAAGAGAAGTGGAAGTAGAGATGACACAATCACGAGGGCACAGGCCAAAGGTCAGGGAAAATAGCTGAGGTCGTGGAGCTCTAGCGGAGCCAGTCTAGGGCCCAGGCCTCCCTGCTGTACGAGGCAAAGAGGTGATCCATATGCCGCCATCCGTAGATTCTGGACGGCTGGGGCCCTGGATGCCCGGATTTCGGCCTCGTCTACCGAGAAGTGACGCACATGCAGTGTGCCACCGGAGGCTGTGGAGCAGCAGAGGGCAAAATCTTGAAAATGGGGGCTTCAGTTGACTTGGCCTGTGCTCTCCTTTGGCTGAGTGACATCGTGTGTTTCCTAGCAGGTGAAGACATTCGTGGAGAGAGGCGGTTTCCATGCGTGCAGGCAAAGTGTGTGCTGAGATGATGAGTTGCAGGGGAGACCAGAGTGGACTCTCCAGACCCAGAATAGGCCTCTGGCAGGTATGTGTCAATGTTTTCTGCCCATGGCACTCAGCCGGTTATTTGCATAGAATGTTAGGAGCGGAATTAGTAGTCTCCGGAGAGGCTGCCACTTGTCAGCGAGCTTCACCTGGCCAGGTCCCACGGTGATGTCAAGCTTCACCTGGCCAGGTCCGCCCGTGATGTAGCTCCCCAATCAATCACTACTCTCTAGACCTTCCAGATAGACTCCCAGAACTTCTCTCCCCATGGGCAAGCAGTAGAGCCAGAGGCCTTTCCCCTTTGCTCTTTGGTCTCTAGGCCCTCTGTCAGGCACTCCAAGGTGTGAAGTGACAAGGGGGAGAAGGAAGAGATTTCAGAGAACGAAGACAAGCAGAGAGAGACAGAGAGAGGCAAGAGATGCTGAGTGGGGATGCCTTGCCTACTGATATCCTCAGGAAAGTGGGAAAGAGGTACCTGGCGTGCTCTGCCAATGCCCTGAAGCAGTCCGCACCAGGGGCTCCCTTGTGCCTGCGTAGCCTTTCCCGGGGCGTGCTCAAATCCTGTGGCCACTAGGGGTCATAGGTCACAATGGAGGGCCCTGTGTCATCTGCCTGGCGGGCCGGATCTCTGCCATTGGCTCAGTCTTGTCACCAGGCCCATCCCAAGCTCCGCCCACTCTTGCGGTGGGGGGACTGTCTCTATGGTGATGGCAAAGAAGCCTCAGCCCCGCCCACCTGGCCTTCACTTCACCTACCTGGCCCTCTGACCCTCACTCAGACCTCTGTGTTGATAAAAATCAATGTCCGCCAGTGCCCAGGTGTCAGCATCTGGGATAAAGGATTCGGGACCTTGCCTGGGGCAGAAGGCAGCCTAGGTCAGCGGGTAGCTGGAAGTCTAGTGACTTGTGACACTGCTGCCAGTGACAAATTGTGACTCCCACACTCAGATATCCCCTGGTGGCAGAATGCTAGTGATGGGTGGAGAAACATCGCTCCGGAGCACACGTTTAATGGGGCACCAGCCAAAGCAAAGGCCAGGGCCAGTAGTGGACGTCGTGGAGCTGAATGGCGAGCCAGTGAAGGGCCCAAGGATCCCTCCTGTATGTGGCGAACAGGTCATCCGTGTCCCCACGTCCATCAACCATTGCACTGCTGGGGCCCAGGCTGCCAGGATTTCGGCCTTGCCTTCGGAGCCCGGCCACATAGGCAGCCTTGCACCGGAGGCGGGGACGTGTAGACAGCAAAAATTTGGAAACTGGCAGTGTTTCCTCGATTTCCCTGGCATGGGCCTCTTTGAGCGGCTTGCTTTTTTTCCTGGTAGCATAGGGCCCTGACGGAGAAAGGCAGGATTACGTGTGCAGGAAAGGTGTGTGTTGAGAGGGTGACGACGTTGAGACCACGTTGGGATCTTTAGTCCCAGGAAAGGCCCCTGGCGGGTGTGGGTCAATGTTCTCTACCCATCCCCCTTGGCGGGGGGAGGTTTTCACCATAAAAAGCAGCAGCGCAATTATTCGTCGCCGGAGAGGTTGCATCTGCCCACAAGCTCCCCCTGGCCAGGGTCCGCCCCTACTGTATTGCGCGTGTCAGTCAACAGAAGCTAAGACCTTCCAGAGAGACTACCTGCTATTCTGTCCCCACGGGGAAGCAGTACAGCCAGAAGCCTCCCCCGTTCCATCTCTAGGCTCTCTCTCAGGCCCCTCATACTTGTGATGTGTCTCAGGGGTAGAATGAAGAGATTCCTCTGAGTGAACACATACGTGAGAGGCCACAGATGCTGAGGAAGGGCGCCTTGCCTAGTGATATCCTAGCGTAAGTGGAAAAGAGGTACCTGCCTGCTGTCCCAGTGTGTCGAACGTGTTCACATCAGGGGTTGCCTACTGTGAAGTTATTCCCTGGGTGCCCTGGATTTTGTGGCCAAAGACGCAAGGGGCCGTTGTCTGTCCATGGGTAAAATGGAGGGCTCTGCGGAACTGGCCGGTTAGGCTGGACCTCTCCTATTGGCTGAGTGTTTGTGACTCGTCCCCGTCCGAAGTTCCGCCCAGCCTTCCGGTGGCTGTCACCATAGTGATTGGGAAAGAAGCCTTAGGCCCCACACTCAGCCCTCACCTGGCCTACCTGGCCTCTTTCCCCTCATCTAGACCGCTGTGTGGATGAAAGAAAGGATGTCGGCCAGTGAGCACGTGTCCTGATTTCCTTGGAAGGATTAGGTTCCTTGCCTGGGCAGAAGACAGCCAAGGTCAGCCTGAGCCTAGACACCTAGTGACCTGTGACACTGCAGCCAGTGATAGATGTTGATGTCCACGCTCAGGTATCCGCAGGTGGCGGATTCAGTGTGGTGGGAAGAGAAGTGGAAGTAGAGATGACACAATCACGAGGGCACAGGCCAAAGGTCAGGGAAAATAGCTGAGGTCGTGGAGCTCTAGCGGAGCCAGTCTAGGGCCCAGGCCTCCCTGCTGTACGAGGCAAAGAGGTGATCCATATGCCGCCATCCGTAGATTCTGGACGGCTGGGGCCCTGGATGCCCGGATTTCGGCCTCGTCTACCGAGAAGTGACGCACATGCAGTGTGCCACCGGAGGCTGTGGAGCAGCAGAGGGCAAAATCTTGAAAATGGGGGCTTCAGTTGACTTGGCCTGTGCTCTCCTTTGGCTGAGTGACATCGTGTGTTTCCTAGCAGGTGAAGACATTCGTGGAGAGAGGCGGTTTCCATGCGTGCAGGCAAAGTGTGTGCTGAGATGATGAGTTGCAGGGGAGACCAGAGTGGACTCTCCAGACCCAGAATAGGCCTCTGGCAGGTATGTGTCAATGTTTTCTGCCCATGGCACTCAGCCGGTTATTTGCATAGAATGTTAGGAGCGGAATTAGTAGTCTCCGGAGAGGCTGCCACTTGTCAGCGAGCTTCACCTGGCCAGGTCCCACGGTGATGTCAAGCTTCACCTGGCCAGGTCCGCCCGTGATGTAGCTCCCCAATCAATCACTACTCTCTAGACCTTCCAGATAGACTCCCAGAACTTCTCTCCCCATGGGCAAGCAGTAGAGCCAGAGGCCTTTCCCCTTTGCTCTTTGGTCTCTAGGCCCTCTGTCAGGCACTCCAAGGTGTGAAGTGACAAGGGGGAGAAGGAAGAGATTTCAGAGAACGAAGACAAGCAGAGAGAGACAGAGAGAGGCAAGAGATGCTGAGTGGGGATGCCTTGCCTACTGATATCCTCAGGAAAGTGGGAAAGAGGTACCTGGCGTGCTCTGCCAATGCCCTGAAGCAGTCCGCACCAGGGGCTCCCTTGTGCCTGCGTAGCCTTTCCCGGGGCGTGCTCAAATCCTGTGGCCACTAGGGGTCATAGGTCACAATGGAGGGCCCTGTGTCATCTGCCTGGCGGGCCGGATCTCTGCCATTGGCTCAGTCTTGTCACCAGGCCCATCCCAAGCTCCGCCCACTCTTGCGGTGGGGGGACTGTCTCTATGGTGATGGCAAAGAAGCCTCAGCCCCGCCCACCTGGCCTTCACTTCACCTACCTGGCCCTCTGACCCTCACTCAGACCTCTGTGTTGATAAAAATCAATGTCCGCCAGTGCCCAGGTGTCAGCATCTGGGATAAAGGATTCGGGACCTTGCCTGGGGCAGAAGGCAGCCTAGGTCAGCGGGTAGCTGGAAGTCTAGTGACTTGTGACACTGCTGCCAGTGACAAATGGTGACTCCCACACTCACATATCCCCTGGTGGCAGAATGCTAGTGATGGGTGGAGAAAGATCGCTCCGGAGCACACGTTTAATGGGGCACCAGCCAAAGCAAAGGCCAGGGCCAGTAGTGGACGTCGTGGAGCTGAATGGCGAGCCAGTGAAGGGCCCAAGGATCCCTCCTGTATGTGGCGAACAGGTCATCCGTGTCCCCACGTCCATCAACCATTGCACTGCTGGGGCCCAGGCTGCCAGGATTTCGGCCTTGCCTTCGGAGCCCGGCCACATAGGCAGCCTTGCACCGGAGGCGGGGACGTGTAGACAGCAAAAATTTGGAAACTGGCAGTGTTTCCTCGATTTCCCTGGCATCGGCCTCTTTGAGCGGCTTGCTTTTTTTCCTGGTAGCATAGGGCCCTGACGGAGAAAGGCAGGATTACGTGTGCAGGAAAGGTGTGTGTTGAGAGGGTGACGACGTTGAGACCACGTTGGGATCTTTAGTCCCAGGAAAGGCCCCTGGCGGGTGTGGGTCAATGTTCTCTACCCATCCCCCTTGGCGGGGGGAGGTTTTCACCATACAAAGCAGCAGCGCAATTATTCGTCGCCGGAGAGGTTGCATCTGCCCACAAGCTCCCCCTGGCCAGGGTCCGCCCCTACTGTATTGCGCGTGTCAGTCAACAGAAGCTAAGACCTTCCAGAGAGACTACCTGCTATTCTGTCCCCACGGGGAAGCAGTACAGCCAGAAGCCTCCCCCGTTCCATCTCTAGGCTCTCTCTCAGGCCCCTCATACTTGTGATGTGTCTCAGGGGTAGAATGAAGAGATTCCTCTGAGTGAACACATACGTGAGAGGCCACAGATGCTGAGGAAGGGCGCCTTGCCTAGTGATATCCTAGCGTAAGTGGAAAAGAGGTACCTGCCTGCTGTCCCAGTGTGTCGAACGTGTTCACATCAGGGGTTGCCTACTGTGAAGTTATTCCCTGGGTGCCCTGGATTTTGTGGCCAAAGACGCAAGGGGCCGTTGTCTGTCCATGGGTAAAATGGAGGGCTCTGCGGAACTGGCCGGTTAGGCTGGACCTCTCCTATTGGCTGAGTGTTTGTGACTCGTCCCCGTCCGAAGTTCCGCCCAGCCTTCCGGTGGCTGTCACCATAGTGATTGGGAAAGAAGCCTTAGGCCCCACACTCAGCCCTCACCTGGCCTACCTGGCCTCTTTCCCCTCATCTAGACCGCTGTGTGGATGAAAGAAAGGATGTCGGCCAGTGAGCACGTGTCCTGATTTCCTTGGAAGGATTAGGTTCCTTGCCTGGGCAGAAGACAGCCAAGGTCAGCCTGAGCCTAGACACCTAGTGACCTGTGACACTGCAGCCAGTGATAGATGTTGATGTCCACGCTCAGGTATCCGCAGGTGGCGGATTCAGTGTGGTGGGAAGAGAAGTGGAAGTAGAGATGACACAATCACGAGGGCACAGGCCAAAGGTCAGGGAAAATAGCTGAGGTCGTGGAGCTCTAGCGGAGCCAGTCTAGGGCCCAGGCCTCCCTGCTGTACGAGGCAAAGAGGTGATCCATATGCCGCCATCCGTAGATTCTGGACGGCTGGGGCCCTGGATGCCCGGATTTCGGCCTCGTCTACCGAGAAGTGACGCACATGCAGTGTGCCACCGGAGGCTGTGGAGCAGCAGAGGGCAAAATCTTGAAAATGGGGGCTTCAGTTGACTTGGCCTGTGCTCTCCTTTGGCTGAGTGACATCGTGTGTTTCCTAGCAGGTGAAGACATTCGTGGAGAGAGGCGGTTTCCATGCGTGCAGGCAAAGTGTGTGCTGAGATGATGAGTTGCAGGGGAGACCAGGGTGGACTCTCCAG